>NC_090937.1:478799007-479143507 GCF_040938575.1 Ambystoma mexicanum | reverse complement strand
ACTTCTATGCACTCCCAGGGACGTCTGTCTTGTGTGGTGGGATGCAGGAGGCTGCGAGATAGTGCATATGCAGTGCATGGTGCAGGATGCCCTTACGGTGTGTGAGGTCTGCTGATGAGTGGTGCTTGTGTTGTGGTATTGGGCCAGGTTACCTGTCGGACGAGTAGTGTTGTATTTTCTACATTCTAGCATCGCTGTGAGGTTAGGCAGTCATGTGCCATATCGATTGCCTTGGGGCACTGTGTTCTGTGGGGTGCACATCGTGCACCGGCGTCGACATTCCCACACAGGTGTAGTATGCACCCCCCCTTTCCCACCAAGTTGGGGTATGCATCCACCCTACTCATGGCCCAATCTGGTGACTCACCAAGCAGCCAGGCACGTTGTCCAGCATGTTGCTCCATATAGCGTGGTAGCGTGGAGTTCCGCAGGACCAGGGGGTCATGTGTTGATCGGGGGTATCGGGCACAGCAATGTGTGATGGCTTTACTGGCATTTCATACCATCTGGATGTCAATGGAGTGGTATTGCTTGCAGTTGCGATACGCCACCTTCATTGCATGTGGAAAGACCAATTACACGTGGGTGCAGTCGAGGGCACCTATGCAATTTGGCATGCCTGCCAGTGCATGGTAGGCAACTTATGTATCCAATATCTCCTGGGGTGTCCGGGGTAGGGATATGTAGTCCCTTGTGTGTTTGATGAGGCCATCCAGCACTTGGTTGAGTATTTGTGGAAATATGGCCTGTGGTATGCCATGCATGTGCCCCACTGTATGCTGCTACGCGCCTGTGGCAAGGAAGTGGAGAACAGACACTACCCTGAGTAGAGGGGGGATTGCAGTGTGGATTTCTATGAGGCTCACTATGTCCTCATGTGTCAGGTCCACTATGGTGGTGATGGTGTCCCGGTCAAGGCGGTACAGGTTGTGGATTTGCTCTGGTGTGAGGTTGAAGGTGGAGGCTCTGATGCGAGGGATTGGGGGCTGCCGGCGTGGTAATGGTGGCTGCACCGGTAGGGCATGCTGGGCCTGTCTCACCCTCCTTCTCCTCCTGTGTGTTCTCTGTGGTGGGGGCTGTGGTTCTTGTTGTTGCTGTTGTTGTTGTTGCTGCCTTGCAAGCAGGGCCTCCAGGTCCAGTAATCCTGCTACAATTGGTATCATCTTGGTGTGGGAGGGGGTGTGGTGAGTGGGTGTGCTCCTTTTGTGCTGTGCCTGACTCCATTGCCTCCACCTGTGCTGGTTGAGTGCACCTGTGCCTCTTGGAAACACTGCTCAGGGTTCTTAACACCTTCTCGGCGATGCCGGTATTTACTCCATGCCGGTAAGGTACTTTGCGGCCTTGTAGAGGCCGTTTTTTGCATGTCCGCATGACTTGGGATCAGCTCCGGTTTACGCCATGCCGCTAATTTCGGCATGGGGTGTCGTGCGCGTGCCACGAGACCGCTATTTATGGCCTCGTACTTTACGGCGCCGTAAATAACGGTCTAGAGGGTCAGAATGGCCCGTAAAGGTAAACGATGCCGGTAATCCTTTACCGGCATCCATTTTCCCTTAACGCCCAACTCGGAATGACCCCCATAGACATGTTAATGGTAGCCCAATCCAAAAAACACACGAAAGGGCACCACCTATCCTACTGAATTGATATACTAAGTAAGATCTATGGTCAATTCAAAATGTTTGTATTATGGAGGGTCACCTGTAAAACTTGGTACATCGACTGGTTTAGGGCCCTACAAGGGAGGTCATGGGAACCAGCAGAAAACATTTATTTGCCTAGACTCTCACATGCTTTCAATGCAAACTATCCAATGCAACTGGGCCCTCTACCCTTCTGTGGGAAAGGGAGTAGTAGCAGGGACCAAGGATGCAAGGGTTAGTATGTGGCAACAGTGGACTTGGGCGCAAATAGACATGTGCTCAAGTAGCAGTTTGGTGGATCAAGGATAGCACAGGGTATCATCATACTCTAAATTCAGGAATCTCTGGCAAAATAACTTCATTTGAAGCAGAACTTCCAAATCAACTTTGAGAACTACAAACTCCAGTAAGACTATTTGGATGAACTAAAATGTGGCAGTCATCTTGAAAGGTGGGCCTTGCAGCCCAATTGCTGAACTTGCACCTTTTCTCCTCTGAAGCATTTTCATTGAGTGTTTTCACCAATCTTAAACCCCTCTCCCATATGCCACTCATGCAAGGTAACTCCCACCCAGACTCAGAAACCGGCCCTGCCATCTTAACCGATGAGTGCCAACGCCATTGGGGCCTCTTCAATTTGTTTTTATTGAGGCTGAGCCCTGCTTGGCTGCATTTCATCCTAAGAGTGCAAGGTCTCGATCCTGCCCTTAGACCTCTTCATAGGGGTCTTATCTAGTCTCCCCTGGCATGGGTTTCCACCATATCTCCACTCATGGGGTAGCACCCTCACTTACTTTGCTTTTTACCATAACTGCAGATTTGCCTTCTGACTTGGTCCTTTATTTACTATGGAACTATAAGAACGTACATGAAACCCTTTCAAAAACAACCTTTGCAGGTACTAACCTGGGCATGGACATTTTCCATGGCTCCCCCTTTGGTCCCTGGAGTTTTAGATCCAAAGTCTGGAATTTGACCATCGGCCCATCATTTTATATGAATGTTTAATGTCTAAAAGTGTAATATGTACGTACTAGAAGCCCCAATGTATTGTTGTCTTTTGGTGCACTCTGCTTATAGTTACTGAAGTTCTTCTTTTATCCCTCTTTGTCTATATGTAATTAAAGTATAGTGTGCATCTGGGTCATTTATGGTTCTATGTTCTATATGTCCATAATGAAATTTTTCTACCCAAAGTAGCTATTTGAACTTGATAGAGTTTATATGTTTAACTTCAATAAACTCTGTTTGTTTTTCAGTACACCCGGGTTTCGTGCTTTCATTGGTTAACTGTTTGGACTAACAGGACTGACCCACCTTTCCCACTTAGATCCTGAAGTTAAGCCTGACTGTTCTGCCACCGCTACTACCCTCAGAAAGATCTGGCATCTTTTTGGTTGGATTTGTTGTTTTACCATTTGGCTAATTTGCCTGTGGCTCTCGAGGTATTTTGTAATGCAATTCCCATGACTCACTCACCATTGCACATGGTGGGTAGGACTGATGGAAGCTGTAGTTCAAAACGCCTGGAGAGCCAAAGGTTGCAGACCCATGGGCTAGATGCTTGTGCACCACTTAAGCTGTGTACCCATCTCCCTAACAACTAGTGTTTCTGATCATGAGCAACACTACCAGTATTGGCTAGTTATTTTGGGTGGAGGGGCGTCACCCTCAGTGCAGACAGTCTCAAGGCAGCATCCACATTACTGCACACTGTAGGTCAGGTGCCCCAGTCAGAAGAACAAGCTGATGAAATAGTCATTTTTAAGAAATACATTCATAATTCTGGTGGCATGGACCTGGGCTTTGGACAGAAGGCAAGGCTTGCAGGCACAGGGCCATGTCCCATGGCACGCAAGAATTTCTTTGTGATCTTGGTGAGGCTGAAAGGCTCCCGCAGATAGTGTAAATTACACTTGTGTTCCAATTAGGTGGCTAGGCGGACATCAGAGGTGTGGCCCCGGTCAGTGTGACTCAATATGCAAAAGCACTAACAGTATATTTTGAAATTTGCTTGGTGACTTTAAGTCAAAGACATTGGGCCTCATTGTGAGTCCGGTGGTAGCCATGCCACTAAAAACGGCACAGCTGCCACCGGAGTCATTTTATTTCTGGCATCCGGCAATGGGGACTTACCAGGGCATTACAGCCCTGGCGGTACCGGTAAATCCCCATTGCCGGGTGCTGGAAATATTTTTCCCCATTCCCATTCGAGTCCCATTGGACTGAATGGGAATGGGGTGGACGGATGCACCGGCACCATTCTGAATGGTGCCGGTTCATGGGCTGAAAGGCACCCATTCGCAGAACTCATAGTTTGCCGGTCCGGAAACAACGGTAATGGCAAGCTTACCGGTACTGTTGTTTCTGGACCAGCAACCTTGTAATGAGCCCCATTGTTAAATTTCATTGGCTGTTTGATGAGTAATGAAGTTTTGCATGTTCGCAGGTGGGTGGGCCTTTTTGAGCGTCACTGCATGCAGGCATGTGGAGCAGCGTACCTGAGCCTGGGTGGGGTTTTAACAGATCACTACTAAAGTGCGAAAAAGGAATTGAGGAGCTAAGGCACTACCTGTGACGCAGTGACACACCAGTCCGAGTAGGTAAATTCACTATTGGTCCATACAGACACTCATAAATTAGAATGAAGAAATAGTTCTACAAGCAGGAGGTGCAGGGTCAGCCTCTGCTTACCAGTCACTGCACCGCTGCAGGGGCTGTTACCTGTTTCGTTGAGGTTAAGCACAGTGCCAGAAACCAGATTCAATGTAAACAAAGTAAGCAAAAACAAATTCACTCAAACTGTGTTCCAGTGCGATTGTGCAAAACAGGAGTAAAGAAAAGCACATTGTTCATCTTGGTGACAGTACTCTACCAACCTATCCAAGCCAGACTTCTACCAATCATTGCAGGGTCCTAACGTGAACATTTTGTTTCTAATCAAATGTCGACTTGTGAAGATCTGCGGAACAAAAGTACTTTAAAAACAAAAGCCTTGTAGAGTTGTTTGAAGGGTCAGACCACTGTAGTAGCAGGCCACCCTATGACTCCTCCAATCCATATACCCTTATGACCCTCACTTTTTCCTGCCACTCAGTCACTCTCTAATGGTTTATTAACTCCTCATTCCTGTGTAATCAGGTCCCTGATTTAATAAAACATTTCACTGTCATACCCCTACTTCTTTTAAAACCTGGCCTGGACCCTAAAGACCCAAACAACCTGTGTCCTATCACAAACTGCAACTTCCTTTGGAAGATTTTGGATCAAAAGTGCCACCATGCAACATTCTTCATTCCAGACAGTCAGGATTTTGCCCCTGTGCCAGCATGGAGATTGGGCTTTTAGATCTACAATGACACATGCTCAACATCTCAGACAAAGGATAAGTCAGCCTATTAGCCTTTAGGACTTATCAGCCTCATTTCACCTTTTAGATCATGATGGTTTGCTCCCTGCTCTCAGCAACACTGCTTAAAGCAGTAATAATTCCGTCAAGTGGGTTGAGTCCTCCTTTTGCATGAGACATCTAAAGTTTGTTGGAACAGCGCTATCTCACCTTCAATGCCCATAGTACGAGGAGTACCCCAGCGGGCATGCATTTCCCCGCCACTTTTCAATTTGTATATCAAACCAGTGTGTGATATCTTGGCTGATCTCAATGTGTTTTTTTACAAACTACGCTGACGACACACAGTTGGTATTGGAACTGTCAGTAGACTATGACCTCGACTCCTGCTCTCTCCAATCCATCTATAATCACATTGAAATATGGATGACCTGGCATTGGATGTGCAATAAAACTGAGCTGCTTACCTTCGGTACTGCTCATGCCTGCGCTAAACTTGATTCTAGATATGTGTCTCGCCCCATTAATGACTGTCACATCCAGATCCTTTCTAGAAAGGGAATACTTAGGGCTTCCATCTTATTTTTGCTTTAGACTACAACTCCCACGTCAACCAGACTATTAATAACTGTACTTATTACCTGTGACTACTTAGGAACCTACGAACATTACTCTCTGAACCAAACTGTGCCCTAGTTGCCCGTGCTACCATTCCCTCCAGGTTGGATTATGGTAATGCCCTTTTAAAAGGGGCCCGCCAAAGAAAAAAACAGGCTTTGCAGGTGATACAGAATGAGGCAGTGAGGATCATTAAGGGGAAGACAAGAAGAGAGCATATCTCATGCAGCCGACAAGAACTTCACTGGTTAACCATTGATGCATGACTAACATTCAAAGCGGCAACGCTAGTGCACAAGTCTTTGTATGGCAACGACCCCTGTTACATTAAACACCTTGTGACCATGTACATACCTATAAGAACTTTGCACTCTTCTACTTTAGCTATTGTTAGTATACCAGCCTACAAACTCGCCAATAGCCTGGGAAAATCCTTTCCTGTCCAAGCTGCTAAAATTTGGAATTCTCTTCCTGTGGATCTAAGACTATAATAAGATCTAAACTGCTTTTGACGAGAAATTAAAACTTTATTATTTTACTAAGCATCCTCCCCACATTGCCTAGACAACTGCACGCCTAATGTCCTGTCTACTCTATGTCCAGTGTTTATGTTATGGTGCCCCGATAACTGCAGGTTTTCGGGCTTTATAAATAAATAAATAAAACTAATGCGGACACAATGTACAAGTTGTTATTTGGAACCTTGACTGTTAACAACAGGGGTTGGCTAGGAGCGGGCTTTCACAGAAACAGACTTTGCTCGTTAAACTTTACAGGCAGTAGAAGAATACACAAATGGCATAACTGTTTTAAAATGGTACACACACAAATACACACATGGACGTTCACATGGACCAGAAACTCATCATCCCCTATCAAGTGTACATACTGGGCTGTGGTCAAAGTTTTCATGAGCCTGCAACAGCAACCCTTGAATCATCAATTAAAGAAGAAAAAAAACACTCACAGACCCACCTTAGCAGCCAGACGAACGGGGACACCTAAGATAACTCATGTTCTGCTTCTATTAAGCAGTGATAGAATGCACGATTTACTTGAGAGATGAAAGAATAAGGGCTCCAGATAATGGCAGTGGTGGTGCGGCATCCATGTTGAAATTAAAGTATTCTGCTGTTATCTTGCTTTTAGTAGTCTTAAACAATAGTTATTGTATTTGTATTCTAGGAGAATATATCTGTCAGGTGATATACTTGTGTAATTGGGGTTATTGACGATAGAACAATTTGCTCAAGGGCATTGCTTATGAAAATTAGATTGATAAATGATTTTGTGCAGATAATGATCCGCGGCTGTCGAGGAAAAATGTGCTGGGTTTGCCGGCATTGTCTTGTGCATGCATTCCCCCTTCATTATTAAATTCAGCCCTTCAGGTGGTGCAAAAGGCGGCACCTGTCACCTTTATTCTTAGGTAACAGGGGTAGGAATTGGAACCTCAGTTTGGCCTATTAAGATGTTGGCCATTTTCTGTTTTCCGCTGTTGTCCTCATTGAATCGCACCACTGATGTTGCTGAAGGTGAAAAACAAGTTACAGCAGCTTTACTGTTGGTAGTGCAGTGGAAGAACCGACATTGCCAGGAACATTACGCCATCGAAATGTGATGTTGCATTATGTGACAACTGAGTTATAAGTTCCGAGGCACTACGCTGAAACGGTAGCCCAGCTGGTTCAGTCAACCCTCAAGGAAGTTGCCATGCACTCGTATTTTACTGTCTCTTGCTTTTATTGGAGGAGGGCAGGGGCCCAGAAAGTTGCCATGCTAGACACTGCCATTCAATTGCTTCGTTGACCAAGTATTTTAGCATATCGGCACCTTCATATAACATTATTTTTAACTGAGCAGCTACTGTCCGGTGTCCACCATTTTTGACCCCGACACTGACCACTGAATTGTGTATTTTCCACACACTGAAACATCGCCCTAATGCCAGAGAAGGATTTTCCACGAGACTCCACTTGCAGCGAAAGGCGTCCACAGGGCCTCATGACTGATGACACTGAAGGTGTGTTATAGCTAGATACAAACGGAAGGAAGGCATCCCCTGACCAGAGACACACATGGTGCAACATCCAAGATGGGATTCTCAGGTCCATCAGAACCTTGCAAAGATGGTTGAATATTTTAAAGCAGAATAGATAATACATTTGAGGTTGGGTAGCAGCGACAATCATGCAAACATGCTCTAAGTGGGGTTCCCAATTAAAAAATAACTCTGCAGTAAGATGTCCATTATCAATGCTGGTTGAGGCTCCCACAAATAATCTGGGTCCTGCAAGGGTGTTTGTTCAGGTTACTTAATTTATAGTGGGCATCGCCTCATGCTGCGGGACACCACTAAGACATATGGCAGAAAGTGACATCATGGCTGGGGATGGACTAGACATCCTTCGCTGGTACTCAAGCAGATAATGGGAAGTTAAACTGCAAGGAGTACACACAAGTGAGGCTAATACACTTTCGGATGGACACTATAAACTGTATAACTTTATAGGTGGAGCAATAACATAAGTGAGTTTTTTTTAATAGAATACAGTTTGAAACTAAACAATGATAGGAATATCTAATTTGGCAGATAAAGCAGAGTGAGATACAGGCCCTGATTCATGGATTATTTGCGCTGAAAGGGATTTGAAGGCAGCATGGCGCACAAATCCTGTTTTTAACGGCACAAATAATCCATGAATCAGGGCCACAATGTTTGGCCCAGGATCACACACTTAAGTCCATTAGTGAAGCTGACATTTAATTATTTGAGACCATTTGTGCAACTTTGCCACATATTTTCTTTCAGATATATTTGGCAAATATGTGTTTGACTTTGAAGTATTCATGTAATTTAATGTTGCTGGCTTGAATAGATTCATATATCATAACAAACCAATCTAAGAAATATATAAATCCTTCAAGAAATATGTAAGTACAATATTGTATGGTTTTTACTTTATTTTGTTTAAAAATTGGTGACAAGGCAGGCACTCTGTTGCCAGTCAAGGTTTCTTGCATTAGCTTCTCCTCCAAACGCACGTTTTCATGACTCCATCAATCTTCAGGGTTGTCTGTGTTTCTTTGCTTTTTCAGGTCAGTCTTCATTTCCTTTTCAGTTGTGGCAAGTTAATTGACTATAAGGATTCTGGTACTTGTATTTTTCTCAGTTTTTCTTGCAGGTGGCTGGAAACAATTCCTTGCATAGCACAAATCTTCCCCTTGATGTGGGGAGGGGGAAAGCCATGGTTGTGGCTCTCCATTGTAAGGCATGATGGCCCTTCTGCTGCTGCCTTTTGAGCCCGGGACTCATGGAACAATGTTTAAAAATTGATGACAAGGCAGGCGCTCTGTTGCCAGTCAAGGTTTCATGCATTAGCTTCGCCTCCAAACGCACGTTTTCATGACTCCATCAATCTTCAGGGAGGCTGTGTTTCTTTTCTTATTCAGGCGTGTCTTCATTTCCTTTTCAGGTGTGGCAAGTTAATTGACTCTAAGGATTCTGGTACTTGTATTTTTCTCAGTTTTTCTTGCAGGTGGCTGGAAACAATTCCTTGCATAGCACAAATCTTCCCCTTGATGTGGGGAGGGGGAAAGCCATGGTTGTGGCTCTCCATTGTAAGGCATGATGGCCCTTCTGCTGCTGCCTTTTGAGCCCGGGACTCATGGAACAATGTTTAAAAATTGATGACAAGGCAGGCGCTCTGTTGCCAGTCAAGGTTTCATGCATTAGCTTCGCCTCCAAACGCACGTTTTCATGACTCCATCAATCTTCAGGGAGGCTGTGTTTCTTTTCTTATTCAGGCGTGTCTTCATTTCCTTTTCAGGTGTGGCAAGTTAATTGACTCTAAGGATTCTGGTACTTGTTTTTTTTGCACTTAGTTTTTCTTGCAGGTGGCTGGAAACAACTCCCTCCATAGCACAAATCTTCCCCTTGATGGGGTGAGGGGGAAAGCCATGGTTGTGGCTCTCCATTGTAAGGCATGATGGCCCTGCTGCTGCTGCCTTTTGAGCCTGGGAGTCCTGGAACAATGTTTAAAAATTGGTGACAAGGCAGGCGCTCTGTTGCCAGTCAAGGTTTCCTGCATTAGCTTCTCCTCCAAATGCACGTTTTCATGACTCCATCAATCTTCAGGGAGGCTGTGTTTCTTTGCTTTTTCAGGCGTTTCTTCATTTCCTTTTCAGGTGTGGCAAGTTAATTGACTCAAAGGATTCTGGTACTTGTATTTTTAGCACTTAGTTTTTCTTGCCAGTGGCTGGAAACAACTCCCTCCATAGCACAAATCTTCCCCTTGATGGGGTGAGGGGGAAAGCCATGGTTGTGGCTCTCCATTGTAAGGCATGATGGCCCTGCTGCTGCTGCCTTTTGAGCCTGGGAGTCCTGGAACAATGTTTAAAAATTGGTGACAAGGCAGGCGCTCTGTTGCCAGTCAAGGTTTCCTGCATTAGCTTCTCCTCCAAATGCACGTTTTCATGACTCCATCAATCTTCAGGGAGGCTGTGTTTCTTTGCTTTTTCAGGCGTGTCTTCATTTCCTTTTCAGATGTGGCAAGTTAATTGACTCTAAGGATTCTGGTACTTGTATTTTTTGCACTTAGTTATTCTTGCAGGTGGCTGGAAATAACTCCCTCCATAGAACAAATCTTCCCCTTGATTGGGGGAGGGGGAATGCCATGGTTTTGGCTCTCCATTGTAAGGCATGATGGCCCTGCTGCTGCTGCCTTTTGAGCCCGGGACTCCTGGAACAATGTTTAAAAATTGGTGACAAGGCAGGCGCTCTGTTGCCAGTCAAGGTTTCCTGCATTAGCTTCTCCTCCAAACGCACCTTTTCATGACTCCATCAATCTTCAGGGAGGCTGTGTTTCTTTGCTTTTTCAGGCGTGCCTTCATTTCCTTTTCAGGTGTGGCAAGTTAATTGACTCTAATCTTGTCCTTATATCACAGAAGGTCCTTACATAGGTGCTGTAGGGGTGTATCCGCCTGCACTTCACTTGATAAATTGCTTTTATACTTACTTGACATCAAGTCAAGTCTTTTGACACTCCAATATTACACAAGCACAATGAATATTTTCAGCTCAGATTTATGAATATCACAAATACCAGTTCTCAACAATTCTTCTCGAGCCTCTCTGGCCCCAAAACACCCTGTTGGCATGCTCTGCGCACCACCCTTCTGCCACTCTCCGCCTCCTCAGGCACACCCACCAATCTCATGCATGCGCCTTTCATGCACCTCCACTGAACAGGCTGAGCACAAACGTCTATAACTTCTCGTGCTCTCTGAGTCCTATGCACAGACCTGATGGGTGAAGTCACCACGTCACTAAACAGGGGAGTGCTAGAGATCACTCTCAATGCTCACAATGCTAATGTCCCATTACACAAACATTTACACAACCCCAACATGAACCCACTGCTGTCTTCCTGCCTCCTAACAGTGGATAGCAATATTGTTTGTGTTCAATCTGTATCTAAAGCATCACCTTAAAGATAAAAGGCCCCACAAGAATTAACCTGACAAACACCTTCCGTAATCTAGGCTAGTTCCCTTTCCTAGGCCTTCACACAGGGATACCATCATCCAGGACCTGAGCTAAAACATCCGATACACAGGGAATCCAATATTCACATAACTTAGGCCATCCATGCTTTTAAGTCATTAGTCTAGGTTATTCACCAGCACGTTTTCGTCAAGACGGAATGTGCCCTAACTATAGAAATGGCATCTACTTCTGCTCCTTTCCCTACTATGCTTCACAATACCTGACACTACTAGACAATACTCAAAAATACTACAACGACAATCAACAATATTCATCAGCACCCTGCACCCACCAGTACTTTCCAACTCACCCCAGTTGCAGTTTGATATGCTATGACATGCTGGGTTATTTATAACATGCTTAATACCCTGAGGTTTCTAAGCGCGAACCCAGGGATCGAATCTGTGTTGCTCCATGTCGTCTTGCTTCCAAGGAGGGCACGTTGCTGCTGAGCTATCCTCCCGAACGGGCTGAGTAAATACTTACACTCTCTGATCCACTGATGTTGTTCGGCTACTGGCTCACCCAAAGCTGCCATGCCACCCATCTGGTTTACTGGACTCCTCACAGACCTTGGGCAGCATATTTCCAAGCTGGCTCCTAACAGCCTTTGTACGGGGGTGCATACCTCGTCAGACTCGGTTTCTGCAAGATGCCCCGCAGCCCTCCAGGTGCTGCGGCGGAAGAGGCAGTTTATGCCGAACTTGTGTAGTTAACCATCCCTCTGCTACCAACTTACTGGTGAGGTCTGTTATGCCAGAGGTCTTGACGTTACTACGACCTTACCCGTTCAGCTCCCAGGGCCCAACAACCCTTCCTCCAGAACAAATGGGGAGGACTCCACCAAAGGCAAGTTAGACTGTTGTTCATTACAAAGATTGACAGGGATCATGCAGAACATTCAAACATCTCCAGTGTCACCGCTCCGAAACCTTTGTCAAGCCTTTTTGTTGCAGTGTGTTCACAACATGACCCCTTCCCAGAAAAACCTATCCCAATTTCTAGTTTGGTGAACAGGGTGGTATACAGTATAGATTGCCCCTATGGATAGGAGTTAATTGGCCTTTTCATGTCAGTTGGCCAGCCTACTCCTTTGCTAAGAAATGATCTATTACATTGTTGCAGGGCCACATGATTACCATTGGTCCTTGCCCTCTGCCATCCACCCCTGGATTTCTGTCCCCTGATTGGCTTGAACTGGTCTCCCCAAGCCTGGGCCCCAGCTCTGTTCTCAGCTCTCTGTACACCTCTTCAAGGTGATGAGACTGACTATGGGCCTCTTTATGGGTCCAGCAGTAACCCTGCACGTGTGACCGGCGGATTGCCACAAGACCCGTAAACAGTTGCCGGCACCTGACTTCCCGGTGCCACCAGGCTATTACAAGTCTGGCTGCCGGGAAGTCAGGTGCCGGTAACTTTATTAATCCTCATTCCTATATAGTTCCATTGGACTCTATGGGAGTGGGGACACTGTGCCAGTGCTTCCATGATGGCTTTGCCTACTGTGACCACTGTGCCTGGCAGGGTTAGACCTGTCAGACACAGTGGCTCCGGCAGGCAAACCCATAGTTTGCCAGTATGGAAACAAGGGTGCTGGTGAGCTTTCTGGCACGCTTATTTCCAGACCGGCAAACTCGGCATGAGGCCCAATGTGTTCCCAATCTATCTGTTAGCAGTACCACTTTTGCCTGTCAGAGTGCTCGTCATGTTGCAATGTTGTTAACTTGTTCATGTTTCACTTCATGTCTCTGGTGCTGAGAACTGTTCGTCTTCCCATCGCTGGTGAATAAACATTGTCTAGTTAAGCCGCAACACATGTTAGAGAAACACAAAATCGAGCTCTTCTGGAATGAGGATTTATTCTGTTTCTCTGTAGATGGCCACTTATTGTTTTAGGTTTGGAATGTGCTGCTTGTCTCTGACCTTGGCTGTGAACCCTGGGCTTCCTATTCTGTGCAGCCTGGTTTTCCTTCCCCTCATCTCTCGTCCTTGGGCTTGTGGCCTTATGTGATCCTCGTTATACTCATACTATGATTTCGTCTCATCTATGTCCTGCTATGTTTCCTATAGGTTAGTCGTTTCAGGTCCTGCCAGGCTCCTTATGTGATCCTGTAGTTCCATAGTGTTAGTTGCCATAAGCTGTTGCAAGCTTGCTCTGCATGTCTGTGTTGCCTTGTATTCAGCCTTTCTGCATTTGGCTAATGAGAAAAATAATCGAAGCTTTTGACAGTATGTATATGTATATGTCCTGTATCTACAGAGCTGTGTAAGTATGTTCTTTGTGTATACGAGATGTGGTTGTGTAACGTGCATGGTTGCAAGTGTACTTCATGACTAAAGTGTCACTAATGACTTCAGCACAATGGTTTCTCGGCATTAGTCAACATCATCCATCGAGTCATTTGGGTCTTTGACCAATGTTGAAGCACCTGTATCCATAAAGGCAGTCACTGGATAAGGTTTCAATGGCTGTCTGAGATAATATCTTCCTGCATACGTGTCAGTCAATGGTACTCCTGGGGCATGGATGAATAGTGAGTGACTTTGTGCATTTTTGACTCTTCGGGGCGTAATATTCATGGGGATGAGGAGGGGTATTCCATAGAGCTTCTCTTCACCCCCACACATGAAACACACACTGTTCAGCTCCTTCTCTGCTCTCTCCAACCCCAAATTCCTATGGATTCTCTCAAACAACTTCACTGCTGGATTCCCTGGAGACTCTTGCCTCCTGCTCTCCTTAAGAACATTCTCTTTCACCTGCTCAGGCAGCCTCACTAGATCTATAATCAACCACTCACTGACTTCTGCCATTTTCAAAGATCTATACAAAACCTCTCACGTCAAGCCTTTACTGAAAAAGCCCTCTCTTGACTCCTCCTGTCCTCAATTACTGCCCAATTTCCAACAACTGATTCATGCCCAAACTACTACATCATACAGCATACTCGCAGTTCAGTCTCTTTGTAGAATTCCACAACCTTCTTGAACCTGCCCAGTCAGGCTTCAGGCCCTTCCATGGAATTGAAACCTCCCTTGCCTCAATCTCGGATGAGCTAAAATGAACAGCATACTCTGAAGACTGTGCCACACTCATCCTCCTTGACCTCTCAGCAGTTTTTTACATGATCAACCACACCACTCTCACGAACAGACTCTTCTCCCTAGGAATCAGGGACTGTGCCCTTATATGAATCTCCTCTTTCCTCACTGACCGCTCCCAAATCACCATCCTCCACCCTTTCTCCTCTTGCCCCATGCCATTCCCCATGTAGTTCCCCAGGGAGCTTCCCTCTCCCCCTTCCTCTTCAATCTTAACTTTTCCCCCCTCCCACAATCTTACCTGTTACAACTACACTGATGACACACAGATCATTCTCAAGATTCCCAACTTCCCGACCTCACCACTTCCAGAACTTGCCTCCTGCCTCACAGACATAGGGCCTCATTCTAAGTGTGCTGGTCCGGAAACAACATTGCCGGTAAGCTTAGCGGCAACATTTCCGGACAGGCACACTACAACTCTATGGGAGTGTGCCCTCCCGCCCAGCAGGTCAGACCTACTGGGCGGGATGGCACTCGCCCACAGTGTTTTCACGGGAGCAACGGCACCATTAGCAACGGTTCCAGTGCTCCCGTGTCCCCATTCCCATATAGTCTTATGGGACTGTATGGGAATGGGGACTAACGAAATTACTTGTGCCTGACTTCCCGGCTGCCGGACTTGAAATAGCCCAGTGGCACTGGGAAGTCAAGTGGCAGTAATCTTTTATGGGTCTGGCAGCAACCCACCTGTAGCACCGGCAGTTTCACCGGCGAACCTGTAATAAGGCCCATAGACCGCTGTAAATTGAACAACCACCTCCTCCTCAATTCTGGCAAAACCTTAATACTAATTTGTGGTAAAACATCGCTCCTGACCCAACCTACCCCTTGTCCACCATCCTTAGGACTCCCACCCTCCGCATCTTCCTCAGTCAAAAACCTGGGATGCATCATTAGCTCAGACCTAACCCGCTCTTGCCACATTAGTGCCATCTGTAGATCTTGCCACTTCCACCTCTGCATTCTCAAGCCAATATTTCCCTATCTCTCATTCTCTCATAGAATCTCTGCAATCATGGCCATTGAATTTGCTCTATCTCTCTGCCCCTGCCATTTAACTTAGAAAGCTCCAAAGGATCCAAAACTCCCAAGCAAGGCTCCTCTTTCCACTCTCCCCTAAAAATCACATCTCCCCTGCACTCAGGGTGCTCCACTGGTTGCCCATCAGCCCATCAGCCGATGGGCCACTTTCAAAGCCATGTGCATTAACCAACATGCCCTCCACTTGAAAGGTCCCAAATTCCTCCAAAGTAAATGTACATGCTATCACCGCAACCAATTCCACAGATCAGGTTCAGCACAGCTCCTGGTAGTCCCCCCTTTCAAGCTCTCCAGACTAGGAGACTCCTCCTTCTCCATCGTAGGACATGTTGTCTGGAACTCCATGCCCCTCTCCCTCCATCTCACAGAGGACCACCTCAATTTCAGTAAGTCCCTCAAAACCTGGGTCTTCTATCTCTCAACCTGAAACCCACATCACCCACACATACACATACATGGGTGAGTGGTAGGCACCCCATGCCTGCCCCTGCCCTTTCCATCCAGCTACTTTTCTTCACTGCTTGTATTCCTTAAGCCCCACTCCTGCCCTTCTACTCACTCTCTCTCCCTTTGAGCCTTTTCCCCCTTTCCATCAGAGTAACCACGGTAGGGTCGCCGGGAGGAGGCAAGAGAGCATCCAGTTTCTCTAACTTGGAAGAAGTCTGAGAGTCGGACAGGTATTGCACCCACATGGTTTTGAGAGTGGGCATTGCATTGCACTTGGACAGACCTTGAGGATGGGCATGAGTGATACCTGGATGGATTTTGGGGTGGGCCCTAATTTGCCGTTACATTGTTGAAGGTGGGAAATGTTTAATTTCTTTGGTATTTGAGGGTGAGCAATGTATTGCAATTGGACGGAACTGGTTTGGGACAGTGTATTGCTCCAAGATGAAAACAGAGGGTGGGCATTGTATTGAACTTGTATGGATATTGAGTATGCAGTGTTTTGCACCTGCAGCGGGTGGGCAATATATATTGTATAACTAACTTATTTATTCCTTTCACAATTCGCCCCTTCAGATCTTAGCCTAAGGGGCGGCATGACATTTGCACGTACATACTGCCACACATAACTAAAAAAATACTTTGCACAACACCTCTACCATAAGAATCCATCTACCTTTCACAACACAAATTTGAACTGCAGCTTCACACATAACATATATCCTTTTGCACTTCAGCCCAGCATACGTCTCTCCACCCGGCCAAGTACCAATAGACATGGGTGGCTAGCTGGGACTTGGCCACTCCTCATAACCTTTAATGGCTACATGCACTCAGGCATTTCCACACCTCCTATGTTCCCATACTGTACACTTATATCCTTCAAAGGGCCTTCAACCTACAGCACTTTGAGACCATACCCATGGTGAAAGGCTCTATACAAATGACAAAATTAATGAATGAATTTATGAGTATATTGCAATTGTTGCTAACAGTTCAAGTTTATTATAAAAACAAGAGTAATATTAATTGGTTCAAAGGACCTCTAGAGGTAGGCCTATGAAAATATTTCTATCCAATAGAACTCTCTCCGCAGCCAGAGCCTTGCATAATATCCAGCTCTAAAACCTAGCACAGCTCTAGGTCGGCATATCGGCTGCCGTTGAGGCAGAGTCTAAACTCTGGCATGCAGGGAATGATGACATGTCTGACACTTTCCTCTTTAGGAAGCTATCCCCAGAAAAAATGTATCTTCCACTACAGTGCACCATTTCCAAACCAGATATTGATTACCATAGTAGATTTCTATTTTAATAACCCCAATTCTGTGAATAGCTGAGAGTATAGATTTCAGTTGTGACACAGTTATTTCATTGTCTTCAATGAAGAAGATGTCCAAGAGGATGTCAAGAGCCCCGCAGAGGTACCTAAAACTGAAATATGGCAAAGTAAAAGGGAATATGAGTGAATGGCAGACGTGACATCAGCAGGGTATTATCATTGTCAGTGCACCTCAACCCAGAACTCCTTCCAGCATTTACATTTGTTAGTGCTTTATGTTCCTCTCCTGAGGTGGTAGTCCTTCTTCACTTTACAATAATAAATAGCAGAATGCATGTCACTCGAGTGCAACGTGCAGTTTTAATATTAGTGAGATTTTCATTTTTTAGTTGAAATATGTACACATTGTTTCTCGGGTGTTCTGATGGATTCTACGAAGGAACCCTCACCCTCTTTCTTCCATACTGCTACAGACGACTCAGCGATAAGTTGTGACTTTGTTATATATGTTCTTTCATAAATCATAGCAATTTACAGAATCATATTCGCCACTGATCTTTTATGGCTTATTACCAAATTAAGTTTGTGCTATTTTTTACAGGTATTGAATAATAACAAATCTGTAACTTGCACTCGAAAAAATGTACGTTAGAACCAATTATTAAGGGCATGTTACTTTCCGGGAGGCATGGGATTCCTAGGTTTTAAATGTGCATGTTTAACTAGTGAAAGCAAGCGTCCCCAAACAGCACGATCTTCCCCGCAATGAGAGACAATGAAGGACTCTCCCAAAATGGGAATAAGGCCAAGACAGAGTGCGGGTGAGCGTAAATGGGAGTTTATCAATCAGAATTGGGCATGCAAAGAACTCTGCAAACTCCGAGAGCGCTCTGTCTGACAATAGCAAAGACAGGCGTATATATTCACAAAAAATGTCATCAAAACCTACATACTATAGGGGGCACAAGTTCATTGGGATTGGGTGGCGACGACTAACTATAGGTGCTGCTGCGGCGTGGTTGGTCTTGGCTGGAGGACGTCACTGGTCACCCTTGTGGGTTGGGCTGGGCCTGGCAGGTCGGCTTGAGTTCATCCGGGCGGTGTTGGTGTGCCAAGGCGGCCTGTGGCAGAGATGAATGCCTTTCCTGACTTACTTGCCCTCAGCCATGCACACCGCAGTCATTCAGTCATTTACAGTGTTATTCTCTTTAGTAAATCTTCCAATAGGTTATTTTATAGGTTAATGCAACACAGGAGGAATGCACCTTGTGAGGGGTCTGGAGGTAATACAACGAGGCCTGGTTACCCGTGTCCTGTTGACCGGGGCCATAGGTCGAGGGGCTAAGCTTCGGGGCCTGGGACGGGTGGTACAGGTCTTTCTGTCTTGTTAGAAGTTGTTAAGGATGTTCCGCTGTGTGTTGTCAAAGTGTTGGGTGTCCTGATTGCACAGGGCCATAAGTCTAAGACGGTCCGGTGGGTTGTGGGGTTTACGAGGGGGCGCGTGAGTTTAGACAAAGGTTTACTGCTGTGCTGTAAATAATGCAGGTGGCTGGTCGCGGCCTTGGGTGCTGCAGTGGGGCTACAAATCTTTGAAGCGGCTCCAGTCCGGTCGGGGGAGGTGGGATAGCGCAGAGCGGGCCTCTGTTCTCATGTCTTGGCAGCCTTCGCAGGGTGGGAGGGGGAAATGGCCTTGTACGCATTCACAAAGGTATCTCCCTCGTGTGTTGCTGAATGTAGGTAAAGACATCACAAACATTTGAACACTTTCTATAATACTTTTTCAACATCGCTTTAAAACATGCATTTAAACTTTGCTGGATGTGTCTCGATTATACCCAGTCCGAGCACCATATTTCTACATTATATTCTAGCAGCTACAGTATTTTAGTTACATGCATATACATTCGCAGTAAATGAGGTAGTAGTTGGGTCGGTGGAGTACATAGAAACGACCCGCCACTGTACGTGACGGTGGTGGCACATAAGGGGCTTAGACATACACACATGATAAGTGCATTCTCGCGCATCCTTTACATGAGTTCATAGTATAGTTGCATTCGCTTTCTCGTGTACTCTAGCAGCATTAGCTTAGTTTTGGTGCAAAACCATGGGAGGTAGGCTGCCCAGTGATACACGCAACAAACAGATCCCTGGAGCGTTCCTTTATTATTAGCATCCACCTGTAATGGTGTGAGCTCGCCATTGCTTATATCATGGGAGCATGCTCTCTCATTTTAATACATTCTACAGGCGTTTGTAATATAAGAGATTTTGTGGAAGAAGCATACTTTGCAAGTGGTCTTGACATTACTATGTACATATATATTAAGACTGTCTGCCATCAGATGACCATTTTACCGTTCTTCTCATTGTTCAGGCCTGCTGGCCGGGTCATGCTGATAGTGATAGTACACTGCGGGAGGTGAACTGTTACAATGTTAGCGTATTGCGCTAGCTCATGTCCGTCTTGTTCGTGGGAACGTGCTCGCAGCGGATCTGCCAGGGTGCTGCGGCAACAGGGATGAGACTCTCCAAGGGTGGGGGCCGCGCTACAGTGCGCTGAGCTCACACCATCTTTACCAGACAAAAAATGGTTTCTGGGCCTAGCTAAATTTGTATGGGCAATTAATACGTGTGGGCAATGTCTCCAGCGGGTGAGCCCTCCACCACCTGGGCCCGGGTGGCACGAGGGAACGCCCAATGAGCCATAGCCCTCACCTGGGGAGAAAACGCAGGCGAGAGGGGTCTCCTGGACCAGTCCTCCCCTACATTTCCCCCCTTTCGTTACTTAAGTAACGAATTCTTTAGCTCTTCTATCCTCCTACATTCTGCTTCGTCCATAACCGCCTCATCCCATGCAGGAGTTCCTTTGATAGGCATCCATGCTCTGCACACCCCCCTTAAGCTCTCACCTCTCCTGGCGTATTCATCTGGAGTACACGTGAGATATATACACCCACCATCTCCCTCCAAATCTACCCAAACTTCCTCGTACCATTCTAGTATGCGGGGCTCTTTGATGGTGGTGTGCCACAGCTTATCTACAATATCCTTGTCGTGGTACATGGGCACCAATTGGTACCTGGGTGTGTTATCTATCCCTGTTTGTATTTGTGCTTCTTGCATTGTTTTTATTGTACCGTGTGAGTTGCCCATTGTCACCATCATCATTGCACCATTTGGTACTGCGTTAGCACAGGCTCGAAGACCCACCTGGCACATGCAGAAAATCAAAAGGAGGAACACCACAGCTGGCATCAAAAATTTCACAGTTGTTCCAAGCCATGAGGGGACCCAGGAGAAGATGTTATCGAACCATGTACTATCTTCTGCTCCGCCTTCCATCTTCATTTTTTCTCCTAGGTTGTGGACTGTTTCGATCACATGGGACAGGGAGCCGTTCTCTGCGTCTTCAGAAGGTACGAAAGTGCAGCAGGCACTTCCTATTTTTCGGCAAACACCGCCGTCCATCGCCGTCAACAGGTCCAGGACATACCTGTTTTGCATGGTCATCAGTCGCAAAGCTCTTAGTTCGACCTTTATTATGTTAAATCCTTCTTCAGTGTCGTTTGCCAGCTGAATCAATTCCCAACGGGTTATCTGGAGCCATTTTGCGTTTGCCCTTGCTTGGACACTTGATACGAGTGAGGCAAAAAATGTTTCTGCTGAGCTGAATAATCGGTATTTGTCTGGGATCTGAGCCAATAGTTCTGATGATGCCTGTGAGATGTAATTTGATGCTCGTCTGTGACGGGTTAGCACCTCTCCCTTGCTTCCGGAAGACAGGACATACATTTGTGATTCTGCAGTTGGTTGGGCCACACTCTGTTGCGTGCGTTCCTGTGTCCTTTTGCTTCCATCGATGTGGCTTTCTGGTATCACCATTAGAGCTGAGTGCAGAGTGGCCATTGAGCAGCTGCCACTCCACGACAGGGGGAGGTGTAGGTATGCCTGGTTGCCACATACCCAGTACGTGTCCATAAGGGCCGCAGTCCCTTTTCTTAGATCTGGGATGGTGAGGGTTTTGTTGCACTTCTTGTTCGTCCCCATGGATGTTCTCCCTTCTCCTTCGAAACATAGTTCATAGTCTATTTCACTCTGCAACTTGAAAGGCTTTTCGATGGGCGTAACCCAGGTTAGTTTTGAAATGTGTTCCTTCCATACGGGTGTGCACGTTTCTTCTATCCATTGCAACTTCACCGGTGCCACACCCCTCAGTGCTTCAGCTTTACACATTACTTCTTCGTCCTTCCACTTGTTGTCAGAAAAAAGTGTCCCTCCAATTACAAAAAACGGTTCTTGCAGACATACAACCCCTGATCGTTTTGGGTAGCACGTTTTCTCGTTCTGTAGCATTTGAAAAGTCACTTCATGTGCCTGGGAGGTGTTCTTAATTCTGCATAACGTAAGATGAAGGAGACATTGGGCGTCTATAATTGGCAACTCTTTGGGTAACAGTACTTTGGGTGTACCTGATGCGTGAGGAATAAGGGAGCAGACATAACAGCTCTCGTTTGTTGTTTGTTTAGCTGTGGCACTCATATCTGCATACCACTTATTTGTTTGGTGGGGGTGTCGTGGGTCTTCCATTTTATCTAGACCTAGCCCATAGTACTCATCATACTTCCTCCTCCCTGCTTCCCTCTTCCGTCTGTCATTCTTGTTCCTTTGGCGCTTCCCAACCTCCTGAACGAAGGGCAAAACAGACCCCCCTTTCCCCTTCCCGCCCCCCTTCACCCAGTCATCATATAATATTTCATGTGTTGCTTTCATTCTTTGATTGTCTATGGCCATGGGGGCAGGTTGGCTGGTGGGGGTGTTATACAACCAGGATATGGCAGAGGGGTTTCGGTCGTTTAAGCTGTGAGCATTGTAATTAGACATCTCAGGTGGGGACAGTGTGATATTTTGCCTTTTACCCTTTGGCCTTCCATCTTGTGAGATGACAACATTGGATGGCGTAGTATAGTAGCCCCACACAAGTTTAGTTCCGTCCCATACCAAAAAATCACCTTCCCTTGTAGTGGCATTGACACTTGCAGTTGTATTGGTCCCAGTAGTTGTGTTGTTCCCTCCCCCCTCGTTCATCTCGATAGAGATGAACGCTATGAACCAGTATGTAACCAGACCAAACATCAATGCAAAAAACAATACGATGCACGCAGATAGTCCACATTCATACGAATATATGCATTTCTCATTTAACCACTCTCTAATTCTAGTAAATCTATCCGTTGCAGGCTGCCCGTTAGATGCCATGGAAGCTCCTGTTTAAGATATAAAAGTGCATTGAGTGCATACATGTAAACATTTTGCTAGCACAATCAGTGCCAATATACATGTGACGGGGAATGGAAGCGGGTGGGGATACGGGGAGGGGTATTCACAGACAAGGGTGTATACAAGCTTATAATTTGGCATTCCATTAAATATATACATACACACTCAACAAGATAAAAGTTAAAAAATTTCCCTTTTTTTTTTGTATCTTTATCAGTTGTGCATTTATTCAAGTTTAGTACCAACACATACACACAAGTTCATATTCAGTCATTCTGCTCAGTTGCAGCGTTTGCTGTTGTCTGTGCCTCCTCATCTACCTCCTCTTGTACGTTGCTATATGCCTTCCGTACATCGGTCAAGTGCACCCAGTACCTCAACCCTTTGACCTTTACTGCCGTGGGCGTGCAAAATATTACTTCGTATGGGCCATGGAATCATGGTGCATTCCACCGACGCACAAAGCTTCTGACATAAATCCAGTCGCCTGGCATTAGCTGTAGCTGTTGCCCTGGCTCCGTGACAGCGCCTGTTACATTTCCCTCTTCTCTAGTGAAGGGTGGGGAGAGTTGCTTTGATATCACGCGCGCTGCCCTTGTCAATTTCTTTAAATAGTCTGTGAACTCATCTCCCAATATCGCGGCGCTTCTGTGAGCGTCTGAGTGTTCGCGCAGTGGTGAATGTGCTGTGTTCATCCGTCTCCCAGTCACGATCTTGTGCGGGGACAAATGGTGGTCTTTGCTTGGCTGGTTTCTTAATTCAAATAGCGCAAGGGGTAGGCAGTAAATCCAATTCTTCTTTAATGAGAAGCATAGTTTTGATAACCTGCCCTTCAACAGTCCGTTCATCTTTTCCACTACGCCATTACTTTGAGGATGATAAATTGAACATAATTTATGTTTTATTCCCAATAATGTAGTCACTTCCTTAAAAAGCTCATTCACAAAATGAGTGCCATTGTCTGAGCGAATCACGTCACAAATTCCCCAGCGCGGGAATACTTCCCTTACTAGGAACTGGCGGGGCTCTTGGCATCGGGTCGTGCGCAGGGTCCTGCTTCCACCCACCTTGAAAATGGGCACACAACCACGATCATGTACCGTGCGCCATTACACCTTTCCCCCATGTCTGCGTAATCTATATGTAGTTCCTTGAATGGGCCAATGGGTTTAGGAATTGTTCCCCGGAGAGTGCGTAATGTCATTCCTGAATTGTATATTTGGCATATTGTACATTCCATTGCCAATCGAGACACATGCTCCTGGAGACAGGGCACGAACCATTCTTCCTGTATTTCTGCTGCGATGTGCTGTTTGGTGTTATGTGCAGGGAAGTGTAGCTGTTGAAATGCAATCTCTAATAGCTGGATTGGCATTACCACTTTCCCCGAGTTATTTTGCCGCCACAGCAGGTCTGTTCCTGACTTGCTGCACCCTCGTTTTGTCCACATTAATTTTTCCTCTGCACTGGCTCCTTCTTGTAATTCTATTATTTGTGGTATGGGCATCATATTATATCCTTCTAGGGGCTCGTCGTTTCTCTTGTTCTTAATCATGTACTCACCTGTGTCATTTTTCTGAAAATAGGAAGCCTCCTTGGCGGCCGCGTCCGCTGCTGCGTTCCCTAAAGACACAACATCTGTGTTGGACGTATGTGCTTGGCACTTTACTATTGCTACTGCAGTGGGGTTTTGCAGGGCCTCAATTAACTCTTTCAACAATTCTGCATGCTGTACTGGTGTTCCGTCTGCCCGCCTAAATCCCCTACGCCCCCATCTCGCCAGTCCTCCATGTACTGTTGTTGTCATGTAAGCTGAGTCTGTGTATATTGTCACTGCACAACCCTTTGCTGCATGCAGCGCCTCTATGAGCGCAATCAGTTCTGCTGCCTGTGCGGAGTAATGTGATGGGAGGCGGTATTGTGCCAGTGTTTCATACTCACCGTCTTCTAACCTCACTACTGCCATGCCAACGTGTTTTTCTCCCGTGTCCACGTCAATTGATGCGGACCCATCCACAAAGTACACTTCCCCCTCGCTTAGAGCGTTCTCACACACCACTGTCTCCTCCCCTCTTTCTCCTGTGTAGGTTGCGCAATCGTGGTTCTGCATGTCTTCGAGCGTGCACGCTTCTGTAATGAATGTGGCGGGGTTCACTGTCTTGCATCTTACTATATGGATGTTGGCACTGGACAATATAATCTCGTAGGCTGTCGCCCGCTGTGTGGTCAGTGTGCTTTTTGATCTTTCTAATATTGCAAATAATGAATGTTCCACAAACAATGTCACCGGGCAACCCATTACTATGGTGGCACTTTTCTCAATCGCGAACGCGGCTGCAGCGAGTGAATGCTCGCACGCGAAATGGCCCTGCATCACGGCATCTAAAGTACCACTATAGTAAGCCAATGGCTTGTGCCCTAAGGACGTTTTTTGTGTCAGGACTGCTGTCATCAGTGTTTCTTTGCAGTGTGAGAATAGGTAAAACTCACGTCCATAATCATGGTTTGCGAGTACTGGGGCGCTTGAAATCAAATCTTTTAATGTTTGGAAAGAGGAACTCATCTCTTCCGTCCATTCCATCTTCCTGTTCTCCTGTTGGGCCACCTTTAATGCTTGTAATAGGGGCCTGGTGTATGCTGCATAATCTAATATCCATGCTCGGCAGTAATTGCACATTCCCAAAAATTTCTGCATATCTTTTACTGTTGTGGGTTCTCTTACTGATCTTATGGCTTCTACTCTGTCTGGTATTATTCTTTTCCCATCTCTTGAAATCAGCTGTCCTAGGTACAGGACCTCTGTCAGACAGTATTGTAGCTTTCCCTTGTCCACTTTGTACCCCTTGTTGGCCAGCAAGGTCAGTAATGTTATGGAATCTGTTCTGCATTTCTCTTCGTTTTGTGCGCAGACTAGTAAATCGTCTACGTACTGAATAATGGTGCTCTCAACTGATAGGTTTCCTAGGTCTTCATGTAATACGCGATTGAAGATGCTCTGGCTCTCGCAGTAACCCTGTGGTAATCTGCAATGTTCATATCTTTTACCCCCCAGTGTGAAGGCGGTAAGGTATCTACTCTCTTCAGCCTGGGGTATGGAGAAAAATGCGTTTTTCAAATCTACTACTGTGAAATGTGATGCCTCTTTCGGGATGCTGCATAGTATTGATGCCGGGTTCGGGACTAGAGGGAACTCCTTCTGAATTACATCATTGAGGGGGCGTAAGTCCTGTATCATCCTCCAAGACCCCCCTTTTGCTTTTTTGATTGGATAAATACAGGTGTTACATGGGGAGTTTGAAGGCACTATTATCCCTTGTGCTAGTAGGGCATTTATTGTCTCTTTTATCCCTTCTTCAGCTTCACGAGACAAAGGATACTGTTTAACTCGCTGTAAAATTGCTCCTTGCTTTAGCTTTATTACCACAGGCTGTACTCCATGCAACAGTCCCACATCATGGGGGCCTGTTGTCCATAAGTTGTTTGGCACGAGCCTCATGTCGTCATCAAAAAATGACGGTGGTGCTCCTACCACTGTCATCAATTGGACGGGGGTCTCCCTTGCTTGTATTAAAATGTCACAGGGCATCGCTATTTCCATTACTATCTCACCATCCCCTTCCGTGTCTGAAAAGAGATCCTCATCTGTTACCTCTCGTAGGGCGATGTTGGCGTTTGTGCACAGCACTGTGCGCCACTCACACCCTTCCTCGTCCACTCCAATCACAGCAATCCTCTTTGCTGACACTTGTACAGCGTGCAAGTCTAATGATACCACTGATCCTGGTGCTGTGTTGGGACATACTATGGGGCGGAAGAGGAACTCCGCCGGAATCCTCCAGTCCATGCTTCTTAGCTCGGGAATTATGAGGGCCAGAGTCTTCAGCCCTTTGATAAACATTTCCTCATTTTGTGGCAGCCCTCGTATTTCCTGTGTGGTTGTGTAGGCTTGCACTACCAACATTGCACGCAAGGGGCATATCCCGGGCGTAGAGCACACTATCCCTCTATCGGTAAATAATATGGTCATGTTAAGTTTGCTTAGGAGATCCCTCCCTAATAGATTTATGGGTGAATGCTCATAATACAGCAAGGGTGCTTTTACAGTTTTACCCCCTACTGTTACATCCAATGCTTCTGTGTAAGGAACTTCAATTACAGCCCCAGAAAACCCCTGCGTCTCTAACTTCCTGTTAGATAACGGGAATCGGCCCTCTCTGATACATGATTTCTCCGCTCCCGAATCTACCATGAATATAAACTGCTTGTCTCCTATCTGCGCCCCTACCAATGGTTCCTCTGCTGCATTGTAGGTGGTGGATAGAACTGGACACGCAAGTGTTCTCTGTGGGCTGTCCTATGCGGGGTGTCTCATTGCCCCTCCTTCATTAAAGACACTCCCTGAAACCACTGACATGCCGCTATAAGGTGCTGGCGCGGGGGCCCCGTTTGCTGTTGTCGCGAAAGGGTTACCTGGCGTGTATTGCATACTGTCATTGTTTTGTGGGTGGTTCTGTGTCCTATACTGGTGTCCCTGCTGCTGGCCCGTGGTACCCTGGCCGGGGTTTCTTAGGTGCTGCTGTCCCATTGGGAGACCATATGGACTCCCTGGGTGTGGATGACCATAAGTCTCCTCCTCCTGGAACCCATTGTGTTGTCTACTTCTGCACTCCCTGGAGTAATGTCCCCATCGTCCACAGTTCCAGCAACTCCCCTGGGGGCCCCTGGGACCCTGCCATCCGTTTCCTCCCATTCCCCCGTACCCCTGTCCGCCTCCTCTCCGGCCCCTGTACCCACCTCGTCCCCCTCGAGGGGGCCACTCTTGCCACTGCGGGCTTCCACCTTGCTCCTGCTCAGTCCACTGCCGTTGTGCTGTTCCCGCCCAATTAGTTGCCACCCTTCCTTGGAGTGCTATCAGCCCCTCCTCCTCATCATCTTCCTCTCTACTGTGTGGGAGCGCGGCTACTGCTGCTGCAACCGTCACTAGCTTTGACTGTACTAACTTCGCCTCGTCTGCCAATCTTTTCTGCGCCACCTCCTTCTCCCTCTCCTTGATTCGTTTACAATGGTGTACTATTATGCTCTGAATTTCTGGCCATCCCTTTGCTTCAATACCTGCTATCTTGTCAAGCGCCTTCTGCACTTCCTTTGGGAGCCCTCTCTTTATAATAAAATAAAATAAAGATGTCGATTGATACCAGGGCGTGCCCGTTTCTGCTCTCCACATCTCTTGGACCCGAAAAATGTAATCCATAGCCTCCTCCCCGTCATTCATTGTACACTGCATCACTGACTGTAAGTCCGTTGTGTCTGGGAATGTGTCGCGTAAGGCATCCCACACCCTAGCACGCACTGTGTTAAAGGAGGCCCCATCATGGCGGTCACAGTCTAGCGTCACTCCCGGGAAACCGGCCTTAACCCATACCCTTTCAGCCTGATCGCCCACTGCTGATACGAGTAGACTTTTTACATCTCCTATGGCTAGGGGTACCCCAGCAGTATGTTTCTCAAAGGCATATATCCACTTACTCGCCCCTCCTGACAACGGGGGCAATAACTTTAATAAATTGGCTTTATCCATCTGCGCCCATGGGATATAATTGGGCCTCCCTCCTCCCCTGTGTATCAACGGGAGCTGTAGCTTTCCTTTCGTCGTCCCATCTGGGCCCGTTTTGGCTGCTGATGTTCCCAGTGATGCCATTTTCCCCACTCTGTTCCTTAATCGCCCCGTCCATTCATCGTCCAGTGTTCTCATTGAACACGTACCTTCCTCCCCCTCGCTTCCCCCTCCCATCGCCATACTCAACCTGTCGCTTTCTTCTAACTCGTCCCTTATATCACACAGCAATTCCTCTCTAATTCCCCCAAGCCTTTCTTCGTTTACAACATCTCCCTCTCGGGGCCCTACTTCTATTATTCGCGTTGGTTCTTCCTCAATTCTGAACAGAATCTCGCCCTTTTTCCACCCCTCTTCGGGCTTTCTATTTTCACCTGGTGCTCTGGACGTACGCCCTGATCTAGTTGCATCTAGTGCTGTTCGTTCGCATATGTCTTTTATCCTCGAGAGCTCATCCTTTGCTATCGTCAGTCTTGATTCTAAATCATCTGTGAGCTTCTCTATATCTACCCTTTGTGTGCCTGCCTGGGCTCGCTCCCTCGTGCTTTCATATGGCGGAGGTGCCGTGGGCCGGTGGGGTGTAGTATCTTTCGGGGGAGGTATGTAAGTGGGGTCACTGTACCCCTCTGCGGGCACAGGCTTCTTTAATATCGGGTACAAACTTATTACCTCTACTGGTGGCGCTACACTTGACCCTTCTTTGACATCTCTTTGTATTAGTAGTGGATTGTCTGTGGTGGACGGGAGATCAGGATTTAATGCTGGTGTCTTAGGCGGTGGTATCTCTTCAAATAACCTCCAAAGATCTAATATTTCCCTCCTATTTTGCAGCTGCTTTCCTTTGTATTTTAGAAAAATGCATGTGGCCACCGTATCCAGAACACTTTTATCAAATGACCCTCCCTCGGGCCAAATCTGAGGTAACCCCTCCCCCTTTAGCTCGGTCACCCATTGGTCGTGATATTTTTTAATCCGCTCCACGTATCCCGGGAGATTCTTACAAATATGTGATAAGGGTGTTTCAGCCCCCATCTCTGTGCCCTCCTAGTGCTGGTGTGTCTCAGTGTGTTTGCAACTACAATGTAAATGTAGTATCAATATTATTCTTTATATTTTACTTCACATTCAATGTTGGGTCCCTTTGGGCTCTCCTCCTCCCTGACTGCACAATACAAAACTGGCCGTACACAATGTCTATTCTGTTCTCTTTGGGGGGCACATACAAGAGCAACCCATCCTTTATTTTGACAATGTCAGCCTGGAAATCAAAAGGTACTCACTCACTTCACTATATTGACGTTATCTGAAGAGGGAAAAAAGTTTTATCCGACCACACTTATCATGACCATTTAACTATTATGCATTTATAACCGCTCACACATTCACAACATCAAAATCTCTTCTAGCACATACGAGGTGCACACACCTCTTGGCACCACTCAATTCACCATTCAAGCTGCCCTCCCTTTCCTCCCTAGCCGGCTGTCCCTGTTCGTCTTATTTGAATATCTAGATGTGCATATATATATAGATATTAACCTGTTTTCCCCCCTTCTAATAGTACTCTTTTTCTCTTACTGTCTCCCTAAGTTTGTGCTAATCACAGTTCTTTATTCTCCCCCCTACCCTTAAGAAAGGAAAAAAGTAATAGCGGTCACTAATGTACTCTCAGTGTCCCCTTTTGCTGAACACTTTTATTTTATACTCCACTTCTTCATATATTCCCAGTACTAGTCAAGATAGCACTATGCGGCGCCGCCTTCCACCCCCTTTCGGAGCTAGGTTCCCGTCACTTTTATCTCTTATTCACCTCTTAATCCTAATGGCCATATGCAAAGAAAAAGCAAGGAAAATTTAAGATGATCCTTAGTAGATCTGCGTACCCCCTCCTCGTTTCCTGTCCTACACTTCTCTCCCCGCTCCCTTTAAAATCGCTCGCACTCAGTACTCACGTGCCCGTCTTGAACCGATAGTCTCCGAAACTGGGTCCGTCCAGGCAGTGTCGCCGTCAGCTCAACAGTCAGCCCCGGCTCCGGCGAGCGGTACTCAAAGGGGATTTTTCAACCGGGATCCCGTACCCCCTCTCTATTGAGTGCGCACTTCTTAGTGTACCGGTCGCCGTTGGCGGGCAGCCTCCCGGAGCCGGCTCACCGTGCGTATCCCTTTTCGACCGGAGATTCTCGTGCCAAAAAGGGGACGGTTATAAGGAGTTAGGAAGAAATAAAAATCACGCTATCGGGGTCACCACTGAAAGCAAGCGTCCCCAAACAGCGCGATCTTCCCCGCAATGAGAGACAATGAAGGACTCTCCCAAAATGGGAATAAGGCCAAGACAGAGTGCGGGTGAGCGTAAATGGGAGTTTATCAATCAGAATCGGGCATGCAAAGAACTCTGCAAACTCCGAGAGCGCTCTGTCTGACAATAGCAAAGACAGGCGTATATATTCACAAAAAACGTCATCAAAACCTACATACTATAGGGGGCACAAGTTCATTGGGATTGGGTGGCGACGACTAACTATAGGTGCTGCTGCGGCGTGGTTGGTCTTGGCTGGAGGACGTCACTGGTCAACCTTGTGGGTTGGGCTGGGCCTGGCAGGTCGGCTTGAGTTCATCCGGGCGGTGTTGGTGTGCCAAGGCGGCCTGTGGCAGAGATGAATGCCTTTCCTGACTTACTTGCCCTCAGCCATGCACACCGCAGTCATTCAGTCATTTACAGTGTTATTCTCTTTAGTAAATCTTCCAATAGGTTATTTTATAGGTTAATGCAACACAGGAGGAATGCACCTTGTGAGGGGTCTGGAGGTAATACATCGAGGCCTGGTTACCCGTGTCCTGTTGACCGGGGCCATAGGTCGAGGGGCTAAGCTTCGGGGCCTGGGACGGGTGGTACAGGTCTTTCTGTCTTGTTAGAAGTTGTTATGGATGTTCCGCTGTGTGTTGTCAAAGTGTTGGGTGTCCCGATTGCACAGGGCCATAAGTCTAAGACGGTCCGGTGGGTTGTGGGGTTTACGAGGGGGCGCATGAGTTTAGACAAAGGTTTACTGCTGTGCTGTAAATAATGCAGGTGGCTGGTCGCAGCCTTGGGTGCTGCAGTGGGGCTACAAATCTTTGAAGCGGCTCCAGTCCGGTCGGGGGAGGTGGGATAGCGCAGAGCGGGCCTCTGTTCTCATGTCTTGGCAGCCTTCGCAGGGTGGGAGGGGGAAATGGCCTTGTACGCATTCACAAAGGTATCTCCCTCGTGTGTTGCTGAATGTAGGTAAAGACATCACAAACATTTGAACACTTTCTATAATACTTATTCAACATCGCTTTAAAACATGCATTTAAACTTTGCTGGATGTGTCTCGATTATACCCAGTCCGAGCACCATATTTGTACATTATATTCTAGCAGCTACAGTATTTTAGTTACATGCATATACATTCGCAGTAAATGAGGTAGTAGTTGGGTCGGTGGAGTACATAGAAACGACCCGCCACTGTACGTGACGGTGGTGGCACATAAGGGGCTTAGACATACACACATGATAAGTGCATTCTCGCGCATCCTTTACATGAGTTCATAGTATAGTTGCATTCGCTTTCTCGTGTACTCTAGCAGCATTAGCTTAGTTATGGCGCAAAACCATGGGAGGTAGGCTGCCCAGTGATACACGCAACAAACAGATCCCTGGAGCGTTCCTTTATTATTAGCATCCACCTGTAATGGTGTGAGCTCGCCATTGCTTATATCATGGGAGCATGCTCTCTCATTTTAATACATTCTACAGGCGTTTGTAATATAAGAGATTTTGTGGAAGAAGCATACTTTGCAAGTGGTCTTGACATTACTATATACATATATATTAAGACTGTCTGCCATCAGATGACCATTTTACCGTTCTTCTCATTGTTCAGGCCTGCTGGCCGGGTCATGCTGATAGTGATAGTACACTGCGGGAGGTGAACTGTTACAATGTTAGCGTATTGCGCTAGCTCATGTCCGTCTTGTTCGTGGGAACGTGCTCGCAGAGGATCTGCCAGGGTGCTGCGGCAACAGGGATGAGACTCTCCAAGGGTGGGGGCCGCGCTACAGTGCGCTGAGCTCACACCATCTTTACCAGACAAAAAATGGTTTCTGGGCCTAGCTAAATTTGTATGGGCAATTAATACGTGTGGGCAATGTCTCCAGCGGGTGAGCCCTCCACCACCTGGGCCCGGGTGGCACGAGGGAACGCCCAATGAGCCATAGCCCTCACCTGGGGAGAAAACGCAGGCGAGAGGGGTCTCCTGGACCAGTCCTCCCCTACACTAGTTACCTTTTCTGTAATTGTTTCAGTATCTATAGTTAACTCACCATTGTTTTCTCTCTTTCTCTCTTCCTCAATCCAATTGTTGCTATGAATGGAACAACCGAATATGTACAACATGGACATAGTAATCTGTTAATGTGGACTCGCCTTTTAACTTACTCGTATGTACAAATGTGTGTCACACATGATGGTGTATCTATTTGCTCTTTTTCTCAGGAGCACCCCTTCTGGTGACAACATTTTTTGTGGGACTTTGATCCCATAATATATACCTGTTCTGTGAAAAAAACATCCTTGAAAAAGACCCATAGGGGCGGGGTTGTTTCTAGGTCTGGAAAAGATCTGGGGCTACGCTAATGTCGGGAGTGTCGGGACTCGGGGCTAGCTAGCCTTTTGGTTGTAGCCCCAGAGCTTCTATTCAGGGCTACAACCAAAAGCCGAGAGGCTATCGCCCACATAGCCCCCTCCTAGCAATGCCTCTGCATAGGGGTGTTGAAACACGTGTTGGCTGGGGCTCTATGCAAGTCTTTAATGTCAAACAGTTGATACATATGTTTTTCTGTTAATACAAGCATACATTTTATGATTTCATATGAGTCTTGGCATCTTTTAATATGATATATATGACTTACCTGGTCGTTACAGTGAGCAATACATTGTAACAAAACCTTTAAAATTCTATGAAAAATCTTTAGTTGCAGGGGCGTTAAGGTGAGAACTTAATTTAACAAAACCCCAAAATTCAGTGATAGCCACCTTAGCTTCACGCCCCCTATTGCACAGCCGATGACCACAATGATTACATCACAGATGACATCAATGATGACATCATCTATCACAGCACTCATGGCATCATGGACGGCAAAACTGATGATATCCCTGGTGACATTGCTAATAGCATCATAAATGACATCAATGATTATGTACCTAATGGCATCAGACAAAAGATCACTCTACGTATTTACCCATATTTAGACCACCCATGCATTTCTACAAATGCAATATTAAATTTAGAATAGTTCATAAAAGTGAGTACATTGTTTAAAACAGTAAACAGCTTCATATGCATCATATCACTACTTTTTGAAACTTTCTTTTGTAGTACTTTTGTAAAAGACTTTTTAATTATATATAGTGCACTGCTTAGAATGTTCCTGTTTGTGCAAAATATATCTACAATATAATCTGTATGTAGATTTATAAAAATAATTAGTAGAAATAAATAGAAAATGACACTTGTTGAACCCTAATTATTTATAATGTTTTAAAATAAACATACGTAAATATGCAATTGTTTTATTGTCAGAAAAATGTGTACATGTATCATGTTTTAAATGACATGAGAATTGCTCTAAAAAAGAGAACAACTAAGTATTAGGATATATTTATGAAAATGTCCATACATGGTTATTGAGAAAAGGGGATTATTACTCTAAATTTGTATATGTATAGAAAATAAATGAAGTTTTAAAATTCAACATTTGCTTGAAAACATGTACACAGATGTATGTTTAAAATTGAAATAAAATATATACTGTTCATAGTAAAAGTAATCTGTAAATAGTATCCAATTTTTTAATACATTGACTTGTGTTTATGAGATTACTGATGTCATTAGTGATGTCATCAGTGATGTCATTTCTGATGTCACTGTTGTGGTCAGAAGCTGCGCAACAGGGGGCGCAAAGTCAAGATGGCTTTAGCTGAATTTCAGGGGTTTTGTTGCATTAAGTTCTCACCTTCATGTCTCTGCAACTAACATTTTTTCCTTGAATATATATATATATATATAGGTACAGCAATCAAATAAAAGAAACATTAAATGTGTACAATCCTAGAACTAATGAATTCAGATGGCATATGACATAATGCTTTTTATACACAACTAGCTGTACCTGGTGTATTATATGCTGATTCGCTCTCTCTCACTCGCTCTCACTCTGTCTCTCGCTCTCACTCTCATTCTGTCTCTGACTCTCACTCTAACTCTCTGTCTCACTCAGTCTCTCACTCTCACTTTCACTCTCTCTTTCACTCCCACTCTGTCTCTCAATCTGCCTCTCACTCTCTCTCTCTCACTCTCACTCTGTCTCTCACTCACACTCTCAATCTCTCTCTCAATCACACTCTGTCTCTCACTCAGTCTCTCACTCTCACTCTCACTCTGTCTCTCACACTTACTCTGTCATTCTCTCTGTTCTTCTCTCATGCTCTCTCTTTGTCTCTGTCCCTCTCTCACATTCTCTATTTTTCTCTCTCACTCTGTGTAACTGCCTCTGTCTCTGTCTCTCTCTCTCTCTCTCTCTTTCTCTCTCAGGGAGGTATTCATGTTGGCAGGTGCATACACAGACATCTTGAAGTGGGTGATGTGCTATTTTACAGTTAAATGTTGAATGAGAGCAGCCAGGTGGGAATCAGGCTGGTATTTGGAGACATGCATTGTCATCAAATGTGTAGAGGAGGAGCCAAAAGCCTCTACCGGAAGTCCCACCTCTAATTTGCCTATATGTTGGTAACCAGAAATAGTGACAAGCAAGACACCTGTAATGATGACAAGAACACGAGCAGCCATTGTAGCAAAGTATCCATTGAGAAAATCATTCTTTATGTATCCACAAAGAGTTGACAGTCTCTTGGGGAAGATCCCTGAAGAGCGAGTGAAGATGGATGAAAGAGCAGACTGATGACATCACATGATGTAAAGTGACACACTGAGATGAACTAACAGAAGAGAAAGTAAAGAGACCATATAGAATCCGGTGACAAAGAAAGAATCGAGCAGACTTCACACGTGTGAAGCGCATGGAAGAAAATTCAAACCATTCTATAATTGTACAGATGCTGGAAACGCAATTAGACTAAGCAATCAGAAAGGCTGGTTATACGTAGTGAATAGATTGCAGAGATGCACCAAGGTACATATATGCAAAATATATCTGGATGATTCCACATTGTGTTTTAGCAAACTGTGACCCCAGGAACAGGAAAACTGAAAGTGTGGCCCAGTTAATAAATGTAGCTGATGAGCAAGAAAGAATCTAAGAGGGCTTTGTTGGCCCAGTGTCAAAAGGCCAGTGCACCCGAGAACTGGTTGTCGAGCTTCAAGGGATACAATAAATACAAGAGATAGGCCAAGCCCCTGCCAAGGTACAACAAAAAGACAATGAGTGCCAAGTTTTAATAGTTCTAAAACCATTAAATACAGAGAAGAAGCTTGAAACGTGGTCTCCAGTCACGTGACCTAGATGGCAATAGTCTTGGGTAGATGACGCTAAGGCGAGAAGATGAAAGCATGCACACACATCCTTTTTATTCCCAGGAGTTGTGAGGTTTGCAAGGCCATGTTCGAAGGCTAATTGAGTGACAGAAAGTAAGAGTGATGATAGATGTTGGGCTAATTGGGTGGGGAGGCATGGTGACGCCTGGGGTACCAGCTTGCGTGCTGCTAGCAAGTAGAATATTCCAGAAGGGTACAAGCATGCCAACCAATTATATAGGCCCATGTATCATAGAGCCTTATCGTTTGTGAACCAATAGCTTGTTGAGTATTGTTGAGTATTGTATGCCGATGAAGATGGCTTGCACTAGAGGAGGGCTTAGTTGGCCACCTGACAATAGAGACCCAATCACAACCCCACACCACATAGAAAGTATATGTAGATGTTTCTTGCTATCCAACCACAATACAGTTTAAGTTTTACAGTTTGCCACGTAGTGTGACATCACTGATGACAAAGTTTTACTATAAAAGCATGTTTTTTATGAAAATCATTGAGACCTTGCCACAAGACTTCCGTTGATGTCCGTTGTGCTCCCTGTTTTAGAGAATTGTTAATAAAACAGTGTACCTTTTGCAAACTTCTTGAGTCAATCTTTTTATTGATGTTTGAGTAACTTCTGCATACCCATCCTTCCCATAAGAGTGTCACCTCATCTTAGAGGTCCGGCACAGGTTCAAGTGGTAGTGAGTTGGATGGTTAGAAAAAAGATCCATCGGTTTAGTAGACTTGAGATTTTCGGATAATCCATTGCCCTCCGCCATCTAGCTGGAAGGACACAAAGTTTCCTGTGGAGAATGGCTGAAATATTCAAGCTTGCAAATAAAGAGGATACAGGTGGGACGAGTCCCTCTTTGACTAATTCCCTCCTGGTTCCAACTGGCACCGAGCGGACTGAAGGCAACAGTGGCCGACTTGAAGGAGGGGAGACGATACCGAGGGCCTAATGCTGAAACACGAATGGTGAGTAGGCTAAGGAGAGTGGCAAACTTTGGGGGTGGGTTTACTGGTACCGGTAAGGGCACCGGTACCGGTAAACCCTTATCGCCTTACTACGAGTTCCCTTTGTGGGACCTGACCTTAACGGCTGGTTTTTACCAGCCATTAAAGTAGGGTGGCGCAAAGGGACCTCGGTGCTAATTACGGTACCGCAATTTGCGGTACCGTAATTAGCTCGTTCCCCATTCGCATTATGCCCTACGGGGGCAAAAATGGCAATGGGGAAGTGCCTTGGTGAATGGAGAATTACCGCCCCCGCTCACCTTGGAGTAGGGCGGTAATTCCACCATCCACCAAGGCAGCACGGTAAAATACCAGTGGCAACCATGGCTCCGCCTACCGTGTAATGAGGCCCATTGTCTTAAAATCCAAGTGGATAAAAATAGGTGACACACGGACAGGTCTGTGAAAGAAGACAATTCAAACTCCATGGGGGTATTTTAGAGGCTAAGTGAAAAGAGGTGTCATGACGTGCATGTGAAAGTCGACTAGTTTTTCTGTTTGTAAATTTTTTTAAAGAAATATTGGGAGAAACAACAAGGATAGGCTGTGTTGAATAGAGGTAAAAAGTCACTGTCTATCTTGGGTCATTGTCGGCGCTGATCGCAGGGTAGTTTGAAAGCAATGAGAAGTAAAAGGCTTGAGCGGTGAGTGTGGAGCACGCTCATATTTGTTATTTTTCTGAAACCTATTGTGTGTAAACCCTGGTAAGTATAGACAGTCAATTAAGACTTGTCAAAATGGGAAAAGTTACACCACTGATGCATTGGTGCAAAACCTTGCCGAAACACATACCCAAGATCAAACAGTACAATGCAGAATGGGTAAAAGGCACTGCAGATAAAATGTTAATGCCATCGCCACAAGGGGGATCACTGTCAAAAGCAGCATTGCAGCACATGACCACATACTTGCATGCAGGGTTCATGGGAAATAAGTTAGACGAAAGGTTAGCTATTTTAAAGCTCTGGAAGATATTTCAGGAGGGGCGGGATGATCCACCCCCTGAGGAATGGCTGCTTAACAAGAGCAAGGAGAAGGGTGTTGAGCCGTCTGTTCCCCCTAATCCATTGGAAGTAAGCAGCGATAGTACGAAAGATATAGAACTATATATGTTAAGAGAACTGAAAGTGGAAACATGGTATAGTAATCTCATATAAGAGCTACCTGCATATAGCAGTGGTGACAGTTCAGAAGAGAGTAAGAGAATGGAAGAAATTCTTAAGGTGTTGCAGAATAAGGAGGATAAAAACAAACAAGCAAACATATATTTAGATATAGAATGAGAGATTAAGAAATGGAAAGGAGAAAAGGATAAAGTTGGTGAGATAATGCTCATACAGAATGAATGGATGGGTGGACAGATATTGCTTAAACTTGATAGTAAAAACATTGATGATGTTAGGCAAGGGGAAGACCAAGATGAGCAAGATAAAACAGACAGGTAACGAGAAAAAAGGTGAGGGAAGAGGAGAATAAAAGAATGAATAGACAGTGATGAGATCAAATGTATCAAGAGGAACAACAAAGAAAGGAAGAAAGGGCAGAGGAGCAAGGAAAGTATGACTCCAGGCGTAGAGCACTCGAAGAAGAAGACAGGTTAGAAAAGAAGAGAGAAGAAGAAGAATGGAACTTATGAGATGAAAGAATGCAAAGAAGAAGAGACAAGGAAGTGGGTAGAGCAAATGGAAGAAGGGAATAGAAAAGAAAAGAGAAAGAAAGGGTTAGATGGGAAGTGAAAAAAATGAAGGGAAATAGACAAAGAAATGGATCAAAAAAGGAGACAAAGGGAACACGACATTGAGCATATTCGAAAGGGGTTATTGGAACCATTTCCAGCGATATCATGGAGCCACATAGAGAAGTTTCTCCTGACACAGGGAGCAGCAGAACCACTTGAGATAAACCTAGAGGAGATTGCTCCCATAAAGGAGGCAACACCAGAACCATCTAGGGAAAGCCTAGATGAGAGTTCTGAGCATTGGAGACAGGAATGATAAAGTGTATCGGGAGATGAGGACAAAAGGTGAATCAGGAAGCAAGGGAAAGGAAGATTGATCTATAATTGCTCAGTAGCAAGGCAAAGAAGGAAGCCCGTTTAGTGTCGAGCATAGAGCCTTGTCATTAGACAGGCTGACTTTGAACCAAGATGAAAGGGAAGAGAGTCATACTAGATGGGGACTAAATTTGTCAGATGAAGAAAGGGAAACCTTCTGTGACAAGGAGGGAGAAGATGCATGTTGTCCTGACAGATGTATGCTGTTAGACAAGGAAGTGCGATGGTCCAATTTGGAACAACCTAAGCATAAGGCGCCTGTTTCTATAGCAAAACCCAAGCACCCTAAAGGATGAGCGCATAGTGAGAGAGGAGAATCACTACCACATGTGAGCAAATTAAGGTCATTGCCAGGAAGAAGACGATGCAGAACCATTGCCCCTGCTGTGGATAGGCACACAATGGGAGCCGAGGGTAGAGTTGGGTTTATGCAGTTCCCCTTACCAGAGAAAGGAGGACCTAGGCCACAGTATATACCATTGCTGCAGATGGATAAGAATCATTTAAGATGTAAACTTCCCGGTTTAATGGGGGGTATGGGAAAATGGATTTATGAGTTAGTAGAAACGACAGGAGGAAATACTCTAGCCATAGGGGACATTAAGAGTCTCCTAACAGCCATTCTTGGGGAAAGGGCTGATGACATTAGGACACAAGCAGGTTATTCTAGTGTCACGGCATGGAATATAGCTCATGATGGAGTGCCATTCAATAATTGTAGGGCAGACGTATGGAGAGCGCTGAAGGTGAAGTATCCTGACACCTCAGATATGGGTGCAATTATGGCACGAAAGATGCAAGAAGGGGAACATCTGCTTGCTTACATTCAAAATATTCAGGAACAGTGGACTTTGGAGACTCCCAAGCCTTGGGGAAAAATCAGTGGTGGTATTTTACCACATTGTATGTCAAGGACTGCCGGAGCAAGTGCAGAGGCAGTTCAAGAAATTAGTGGGTATGGAAAACAAAAAGCTGGGCAGAAATACAGTTCACTATAGTGCATCATTGTTGATTGCTGCAAAAGAAGAATAAGAAATGGGAAGAAGCTAGGAAACATGAAGAAGCCAAGCTAGTTCCGAAGAAATTGTCAAAATACACGTTAGAAGGGGCGGTTTTGACAAGCGGAGAAGGGCAGGGAATGCTGCATCCAATGGGTGCTTCGCAGGTAAATAACCAATGACAGACGGATCAAAGAGGAAGTGGATTTGTGCAAAGAGGCAGGGGAATGGGATTTAGAGGAAGGGGTCGTTTTCAGAAAAATCAAAATAGATTTCAGAATGTGCAGAATGACAACCAGAATATGCAAGGAGGGCAAATTAAATTAGAAGAGGGCCTCTTGTATGTTGGACGTGCGCATGACAGGCTACACGGCGCGTATGTGCGGAAGTCAAGGATATGTACAGAATGGGCAATTTTCAACAGGGGGACAGCTTTCACTACTGCATATAGCCCTCAAGTTAGAAATGGGTTTGGACAAGATCAGACAGTGTATCAAAAGCAAGCACCACAAATGCAACAAGCACACCAATTACAACAAGTACCATTGAGTCCGCCGCAAAGACAGTCACAGCACGCACCCATGCAAATACAGCAGAACACAAACACTGGACAGCTAATGACACCAAGAATGGGAGTTGCCACTGTGATGGGAGGGAGTCCTTTCACAGGTACTGGGTTGAGCATATACCCACAATAGGACAGCTCACAGTGTGAATTGATGTGCTCAGTACTATCGGTAACACCAGACCCCCAAGAGGAACTGAGGGCTGATGTATCAATAGGAGGCAAATCTTTTTCTTTTTTAGTAGACACGGGTGCAGCTCGCTCATGTATACGGGAGGGAAAATTACCGTTATGTGGAAATACCATGAATGCTCTAGACTTCTCTGGAACTACCAGTAAAGTTTCTTTTACTGCTGAATTACCAATCTCTGTGGGAGAATGTGACATGTCTGTGCCTTAATTGTATTTGCGACAGACACCAGTCAATATTCTTGGGAGAGATTTAATGACAAAGCTTAACATGACAATTTTGTTTACTAATGATGGCATAGTGTGTTCCACTCCTCGGTTACAATGTTTAAATGTGGGTGAATTTATAATGGCATTTACAGGGCATATGGATCTGCGAGGAGTGACACTCAAACCAGAAGTTTTTGTGTATGGGATATGCATTTTGTTAACATGGTTGCCTGGCTTATTGGGAAAGAAAATGAGAATACCTGATGATTTTCTGTTTAGACAACAGATACCTATGGATGAAGAGGGGGGACGAGTCATTCCTCTAGAACTAGTTGCAGCTGTAGTATGAGGGGATTTAGCCATGCTCGAAGGTTGAGATGAGGCAGCCCATGGAGAACAGTCATTACTATTGGGGAAGGGTATAGATTGACTGATGTCACAGATGAGGAGTTGTTTAAAGACAATCCGGCACACAATGAGTTGATATTTGAAATGAATATTACTTATTGGATCAGAATAGAGAAAAGAGAGGTCCCGCAAGTAGTTATAATAGCACGGCAGCGTGCAGAATATTTTAACGAGGACCACAGGCACCTATGACATAGGCCTGTTGAAGGGGCTAGGAGAAGTTCAGATTAAACTCAAGCCAGGAGCAATTTTAACACGAGCAAGACAGTACCCCATGTCTTGAGAGGCAGATGAAGTTATTTTTTAGACTATTTCAGCATTAATGTAACAGGGTATTCTAGTGACATCAGAGTGACCATGCAATACCACAGTGTGTCCTGTGAAAAAACAGAGAGGTGGGGCATGGCGTTTAATTCAGGACATGAGGACGATTAACCAAATTGTAGAGGCAGAGTTTCCTCTAGTTCCAAATCCTGTGACAATACTATACAGTATCCCTGTTGAGGCATTATATTTCACAGTGATTGACTTGAAAAATGCATTTTTCTCAATCCTGTTGCATGAGGACTCTCAAGACTTGCAGTCATTTACATTTTGTTAGGCTAAGCTGAAAATTGTGAATCTCCATCAATTTTTAATAGGGTCCTTCAGATGGACCTAGGCAATATTTAATTGAAAGGGAAAAGTGTTGTGTTGCAATAAGTAGATGACATTTTAGTTTGCAGCACGACAGAAGAGGAGTGCAGAGAAGACTTGATTCAGTTAATGATCATTCTAGTAGACAAGGGATAGAGAAATTACAGTATTGTCAAAGGGAGGTGTTTAATAGGCCAGTTGATCTCATACGAAGGAAAGAAAGTTACACCTGAAAGAGCAGAGGCAATTATGAAAACAGCAAAACCGCACACCATAAAGCAGATGCAACAGTTTTTGGGATTATGTGACTATGTTAGAGCATCGGTATTTGATTATATTTCATACACGAGACCACTTTTGCAAGCATTAAAAAAGGCACACATGAGCAATGATAAAATAGAATGGACTGAGGAAATGGAGGTAGGATTTGATGAATTAGAGAAAGCAATGTGTACAGCTCCATTTTTAGGGATTCCCAATTATTCTGAAGAGTTCTACTTGTTTTTGCATACAAATAGGACTGTTATGACAGCAGTGCTTACACAGAGGAGTACCCTGGGGTATAAACCTCTGGCATATTACAGTGGGATTCTAGATCCAGTTATGAGAGGATACTTTCCTTGCAAACAATCAATAGCAGCAGCCACGTTCGCCATTGAGAAGGCTACAAGCATAGCGAGGGGGGTATCTATGACCTTGTTCATTGAGCATGCTTTATTTGCTATTTTGGAAAAACCGAAGGGTACGTTAACATCTCAGAGATCATCTGCATATCAAGTTGATATTATCAAATCCTGCAATTAAGATAGTCAAGTGCAGGCTATTGAACCCTGCCACATTTGTAGCTGAGCCCGTGGCAGAGGGTGAATATGTGCATGATTGCGCTAGCTATGAGGAGACATACAACGACATACCACGTGTAAATAAAAACACGTTATCGCGAGGGGAGATTCTCTTTATTGATGGGTTGTCAAAGATGGATCAAAATAATGGAGAAAGGCGAACTGGTTCAGCTGTAGTGAGATACAGACAAAATGGGGAATTTGAAATGGTGGCAAGCATAAGGCTGCCATCTTATTTTTCAGCACAGGAAGAAGAATTAGTGGCACTTATTATAGCGGTTGAGAAATACAAAGGGGAGGTGTGCAGCAACTCCGCTTATATGTGATGTTGACCATGCACGCAGGGCTAGCACATTGGAAAAGGAGGGGCTACATCCAAGGGGATGCCCCTCCAGTGCAACCTGCAGTATTGTTGGACAGGCTTATTAAGGCACTACAACTCCCAGAAGCTATTGCAATAGTCAAATGTGCAGCACATACTAAGAGAACTTATTTTATTACGCTCGGAAATGAAGCCGCAGAAAAAGAAGCCAAAAGGGTTGCAGACTCTTCGGATGTTTCAAGTTTTGATACTCCTAGTGTAAATAGTGGGTTGACTATGGCTATGGTAATGCAAGAGGGATTTTATCATTTAACGAAAACACAGTTGATGGAAATTCAAGGCAATGCTTCGCAAGATGAAAAGGAGTTATGGGAAAGGAGGGGATGTTCTTTATCTCCCACTGAAGCCTTATGGTGGCAAGACACCAATGGAAAGCCTGTAATGCCAGTAGCAGTACTCAATGTAGCGCTTGAACAGCAGCACTACCCCGCGCATGTAACTAGGGAAAGCCTCACAGCTACAATTGCGGAGGACTGGTTTGTACCAAACCTGTTAGAACACGTTGCATTTTATGTAGTAAATTGCATTGTATGTCAAAGGTTTACTGCTGGGCATACACTGTGAACAATGGGGAGTGATCTCTACACCGAATGGTCCTTTTCAGCATTTACATATTGACTATGTTGATATGCTGTAGGGATGTAGTGTATGTAGGTATATGATACTGGTAGTGTGCCCATTTTTGAGATGGAGTGAAGCTGGTCCATGCACACATCCTGATGCCACTTGAGCTGCAAAGTTTTTAGTATGAGAAGTATTTCCTAGATAGGGAGTATGTGAAGTGCTGAGATCCAACAATGGTCCACATTTTGTAAATGAGTTATTCGAAAAGATCATACGTTTTCTTCTGCTTATCACCCGCAAGTGAATGTATATGTGAGAGACTCAACGGTCTTCTCAAAGAGAGAATTGCAAAATTGAAATTGACACTGAAGAAGGGGTGGCTTTATTGCATACCCATAGCCTTATCTGTATTAAGAAATCAGCCTGGGTCGGACCTTCACCTCACACATCATCAACTAGTAACGGGGAGGCGAATGAGAACGCCTCTGACTCCTCCATCAAAGAGTTATACGATATGATATTTTATTCATATCGCGCACATACACAAGTGTTTAAAGCATGACCAGGCAAAGGGAGGGGAACAGGGGAGATCAAAAACCATGATCTTACTAGGCCCAGTGACATTAAGAGTATGCAAGTGCATGGGAAAGGGAAAAGGGGGAAGTGCATGGAAGGGGAAGAAATGGAAAGTGCAGAACAGAGGAGAGAACAGACTAATTAATAATAAGTAAAATAAATAAATAAATAAAGGCGATAAACAGTGGTAGTGCAGCCAGCAAGTGGCAAAGTGCTTGGTTAGTCAGATAAGGTGTGTGTGATAAGTGCAGAAGCAAAGTGGGTGGGGACTGTATGGGTTACAGATACAGACCACAGTACAAGGGGTTGCCCGGAAGCAGTGCAGGAGGGAGGCATGGTGAGCAGGTACCTGGGGCCGAAGAACAGAGGGTGGCCAGGTGCACGGTGCTGAGAGAGAAATCACATCAGCAGGGGAGAAGAAGGGCAAAGGCAGAAGTGAAGAGGAAGGTCTTGAGCTGATTCCGGAACTGGAAATGGTTCTCTTCAAGTTTCAAGGTGGCAGGGAGGCTGTTCCAAAGGGAGGCCCCAACCCAAGACAGAGATCTGCCCCCAGCTCGTTTCTTTGAAAATGACTGACCCTGAGGAAGTTAGAAGAAGAGGAGCAAAGGGCTTGAGAGGGGGGGTATTCACAGAGGGATAGTTGGAGGTATTTTGGACCCAGGCCCCAGGAAGCCTTGTGGACAATGCAGAGGGTTTTAAATGTAATCCTTGCATTCACTGGGAGCCACTGAAGAGATTTCAGAGCTGGAGAGATACAATCCCAGGGCTTGAGGCCAAGGACAAGTCTCACAGTCCTGTTGTGGATTAGTTGTAAAGGGCAGAGAGTGGAGGCAGATAGATTTAGAAAGGGGCTGTTACGATAGTCCAGCCTAGAGAGAACCAGAGCTTGAGAAACAGTGAGCTTCTGTGGATAGGAGAGGAAAGTCAGAGTACCTCTAAGGAGATGCAGTAAGAAGTTTGACTTTTTAGAGACGCCTGAGATGTGTGCGGAGAAGGAAAGTGTGGAGTCAAAAATGACCCCGGGGTTCTTAGCCTCGAAGGTAGGGGTAGGAGGAGGGCCAAGGGAGGCCAGCCAGAGAGTGAAGGGAAATGATGGTGAAGGTGTTCCAATGAGGAGGATCTCAGTCATGTTGGCATTTAGACAAAGATCATTGGTAGCACACCAAGTTTGAATGGTGATTATTCAATCAGAGATGTGGGAAGGAGAGGAGGTAGATGAAGGAAGCCTAAAAATGAGCTGGGTGTCCTCAGCATAGCACTGGAAATTTGAGCAGAAAATGGTTGACCGTATCAAAAGCAGAGGAGAGATCAAGTAGGATGAGGAAAGAGAGAATGTTAGAGTCAAGGTTGGAGAGCAGGTCTTCATGGATGTGCAAGAGAGCAGTTTCCGTGCTTCTGGCAGCTCTAAAGCAGATTGGTGGTCATGGAGAGAGCCAACAGAGTCAGAATGAATGTTAAGGTGAGAGATGGGCAACATTTTAAGAAGGGAGTAATGGAAATTGGGTGATAATTAGCTGGACAAGTAGGATCAGCTGTGGGTTTCTTGAGGAGAGGATGCACAGGGGAGTGCTTCAGAAGGGAGGGGAAAGACCCAGAGGCAAATGAGAGGTAGTAGAAATTGACAAGGGCCAGAGCAAGCAATTGATGTGGTCCTTAATGGATTTGGAGGAACAGGGATGGACCTGTTTTAATGAGGCTTTCATAGATCGGACTTGTCTAGCGACCTCATCAGGGGAAAAAAGACGAAAGGAGGAGAAAGAGTGAGGTGGGGTAGCTGAATGGGGGTCATCAAGCCGAGAAGGAGAGGGGGGATGAAGGGTAGCTGAGGAGAGGGTGGACAAGATGTCCTGGGTATTAGAGATAAAGTGAGAGGCAAGGGCATTGCAAAGAGCCTGGGAGGTGAGAGGAGGGGTGAAGACTGCAGCAGGGTTGGCCAGCTCTTTACAGATTTTAAAGAGTTTGGTTGAGTTTTTGGATGCTGCAGAGATGCAGGCTTGAATGTGGGCTCTCTTCTTGGTGTGGAAACAGAGTCTGTATTGTCATTGGAGCAGGCGGCAGGCCAGTTTGTCAGAGGTTGAGCAAGAAGCCCTCCATTTCCTCTCAGCCTCCCTACACTTACGTTTAAGTGTAGCTAGGTCAGAGTAATACCAGAAATTGCACTTGGCTTTGGACTTCAAGTGGATCCTCATGACGGGGGCAAGAGCATGAAGAGTAGCAGAAATAGAGGAGTAGAGCAGAGACAGGGCTGTGTCAGGGTGTGTGTCAGCCCGGGGTGGAGGAGGGGGAGAGAGTATGGCAGCGAAAGCCTCGACTGACACACGCTTCATGAGCTGGATGTCCGAGAAAGTGGGTGCCAATCTTGGGGTAGGCTTGGCTTGGCTTGAGGTGGGGAGATGGAAAGATGAGAGGAGAGGAGGCAGTGATCGTTCCAGGAGAGAGGAGTGGTGAGGGCAATAGAGAGGGGGAGGCCAGGGGAGATCAAGACATCAAGTGCGTGACCAGCAGAGTGAGTTGGGCCAGAGGGGAGGATAGAGAGGGGAGTAAATTGCAGAGGTCACAAAAGAGCGCAGATGAGGAGTATGGACAATCGAGATGGATGTTGAGGTCACCAAGGAGGAGGAGTTGAGTGGTTGAGGACAGGAGAGAGAGCAGAGGTCAGCCCACTCAGGGAGAAAAGAGGTGATTTGACCAGGGGGCCAGTAGAGAGTAACAGTAAGAGAGTGGCTAGGAGAGAGAGAGAGAGAGCCTGCAGACAAGGAATCCGAAAGAGGAGTAAGTCTGAGTGGGGATGATAGAGGCAGGAATCTACTCAGGAAAGATCTGGGCTACACCCCCTTTGGGCTGGGTGGATCTAGGGGTGGAGAGGATCTTGTAGCTGTCAGGGAGGAGAGTGTCAAAGCATGTGACATAGCTGGCCGTGAACCATGTTTTGATAAGTCCGAGGACATAAAGGTCAAGTTCTTCTTGGAGGTGGCAGATGTCAGAGGAGTGTTTGGCAGCAGAGTGAGAGTTGAGAGTGGCAAGATTAAGAAGTTTACCAGCCTTAAAGACCTTCCGGGGAGGGGTACAAATCAGAGGTACGCCCTGCAGAGGTGTGGAGGGGTTTGAGATGGGGCAGAGGAGGAAGGAGAAGAGGGAAGGTAGCCAAGGGAGGAGAGTAGGGGACATCTGTTGTTGAGAGGAAGTTGATAAGGCGAGGGAACCGCATATCAAAGCAGAGGAGATAAGCCTGTGGGCCTTGCACCATGACAGTGCCATTTAAGTAGACATTAATGATGACTCTGGAGGAGTCAAAGGAATCCATGAGGATTTCCCAGCGGGTGCTACCATTAATAGGTGAGGCGGAGACAGGACAGAGCACAGAGATCATATGAGGGGTCCAGAGATCTGGCAAAGGAACGACAAAGAGGATTTAAGTGAGGGTTTGTCTGGCAGAGGCGCTGGAATAAGTATCAGCGATGCGTAGACCTGGGTTGGAGGCCACAATATCCTTTTTACATTTCTTCTTGCCATACTTAGTGAGAGGGGAGGGGTAGTTGATAGAGAAGCAGTTGGAGTAGATAGAAGAGACAGATAGCGCCATGGGCAGGTAGAGACAGGAGGCATTGGGAGAAATATGCAAGTACAGCAGTGTGGATAGGTCAGTGGGGTAGCAGGTGACAAATGAGATGCAAAGTAAAATGGAAACACACCCAAAACTAGACTTTCAAAAACACACCCAGATTTGACTTTTACAAAACAAACCCAAATTAGACTTTTACAAAACACACCCAAGTTTGACTTTTCCAAACACACGCAAATTAGACTTTCCGAACACACCCAAATTCGATTTTTACAGAACACACCCAAATTAGATTTTTTCAAAACACACCCAGATTTGACTTTTCCAAACACACCCAAATTTGAAATACGAAAAGCAAATGCATTGGCACCATAGGTAAAGGAATTGTGGTATGAGTTAGAGGAAAGTGCTGAGATGAGAGTGTTTGGGAGCATACAGGGAGAACAGTTGGCTCAGGCAGAGGGAAGAGTGAAGGTGATGAAGGGAAATGAAAGGGTAAGCAGAAGGAGAGAACTAACCCATGGAAAGGGAAGTAATAGAGTCTTGGTAGTCCAGTTTCATAGCAGAGTGAGTTGGCAGCCCCATGGAGGATCAGAGTGCGGTAGAAGAAACCTATAGTCTCCTGGTAGCGGACAGGGAAGCAGACAGGGGCAGAATAGACGTGGTGCCCATAAGACAGCATAGATATTAGGAAATGAGATAGGTGATTATTTGACATGTATGACCGCTAGTATCTCTGTCATTTCAGATAAATACAGACGTAAGGGGTGTCGGTCTCAAGATGCAAGCGAAGAACATTCAGAAAACAGACTAAAAGAACTATTACCTGTAGCAAGATTATTTGTGGGAGACCCAATCCTAGTTTGCAACTGTGTTATAAAGTGGAACAAGTTCTGTTTTGTTGGTCTCTGTGTCATTGAGAACATTACTCCCTTAGCAGTAATAGTCCAGGAAAGAGGTGCCTGGATACGCTTGAGTAACGTGAAGCTGTATGATGGTGAGACCTATCCACCCCACACGTTGATTCGGAAGCAAGCCAACACAAAGTAGTTCAGCTCATGCAGACTCGATCGATGACGAGGAAGAAGGACGCAGAATGTCCTGAGTAAATAAATGCAAGTGTGCATTTGGACTGTGGCTTTCTGTGAAAACTCCTCATAGATAATACAGCAGGCGTGCTAATTTGTTGCTTGAGCTACAGAAATCTTTTGAACTTTTACTTTAGAAAGTATTGAAGTCCTGAAAAGTATGCCGGATCTTGATTTCTTGTTTAATGACTGGAAGGGGGAGCAGTTTCCAGATTTGTTGCTCACTGAATTTCTTTTTGGTCTCTCCAATGGTTCTGTCTGATGTCCACACAAATCAGCTCTTATTGTCTGTTTTTATTTTTATTTTGCAAGCATATCCTGCACTGGTGGGGAGAAGTACTGACATTTATGTTTTCCTGCATGAGCCTAAAAATAGTCCAATTATAAGGAGATTGCTTTCAGCAATATTGAGCAGATCCTGCAGCTACCTGAGCATTTGACAAGGTTGCCTGATTAAATACGTTTTTCTTTTCTTAAAAGTAGTTGACAGCCAAAATGTAGAGTCCTAATAATGACACAGTAGTGGACAACAAAGGTATGAAGAATCAATTCTGGTTGGGATTAACGTACTGGTGCCTGATATATGTTTGCCGAGCATCTATTATTGTATTCCTATTTTTATAGATGTATGCTGCTTACCTTGTCAGTCCAAAGAGGGCATCAGTTCCTTTGATTATTCCCACACCAGTGACCCTTACAGACATATCTGTTGTACGAAGGCCAAGACTATATGTGATAATCCCTACACCAGTGACACATGTGAAGTCCCCAATCCCTGTGACAGATGGGCATGTACTTCCCTTTGGAGGGAGGTCTGTTTTTGATGTGCTCGATGATAATTATGTACAGACTCACTTATCAAGAAAGAGACCTAAGAGAGGCATAAGAGAAGATGATTATGAGTTAAATAATTATCTAGACAGCACAGAACATGTGGGGAATAACATGTGGTATCAGCACATGAAAGAGGAAGGCTAAAGGACCTCGGAGGAGAGTTGCTATGTTTGTGCTCTCCTACCATATGCTTTGGGGAACTCCAAGATATTCATAGCTATAGAAATAGATGTCCAGAAAGCTCATTGCCTAACACACCTTGCACTCTGTCATACAAGAGGTCAATTTCAGGCTCAAACAACATTCCTGGTATGGGTGACAGAATGGTCAGCGCCAAACGAAGATGATTATGTACAAGATTTGAAAACAAGAGCAAAACCACACACCATAGATCATTGTATTTGTATTGTATTGTATTTTGTTTTTGTATAGCGCCGGTAGCCCGAGGGCATCAGGGCGCTTGTACATAAAACACCGGTACTACAAGACGAACAGAACATATGAGACAAACGATGGGAACAAGTACTAACCAAGATCTCATGCAAAAAGGTGTGTCTTCAACATCTTCCTAAAAGCAAAGTGATTAACTTCGGACCTAAGGATTTCGGGGACGCTATTCCACAGTTTAGGAGCTAGCACAAGAAAGGATCTGCCCAGCCCTGTTTTAAGCTTGAACCTGGGCACATGCAGGAGGCATTTGCCGCCCGAGCTTAGGTTTCTGCTGGGGTTGTAGGGCACTATGTGTGTCTTCAAGTAAGCAGGCGCTGTGCCATAAAGGCACTTGTGTACCAGGCAGAGAGTTTTGAACTTGATACGTTCTTCTACTCTAGGCCAGTGCAGAGCACGCCTCTCTTCGGTAACATGGGGCCTCATTACGAGTCCGGCGTTAACCGAGGCGGTAAAACCGCCTGGTTAACGCCGGACTCGTATTACCATTCCGCCTCCGTGATTCCCGGAATTACCGGGGCATCACAACCCCGGCTTTCCGGGAATCACGGAGGCGGAATGGTGTAAATCCCCATTCCCATTGAGTCCTATGGGACTCAATGGGAATCGGGATCATGGAAACACCGGCAGCATCTTGTAATGCTGCCGGTGTTTCCTCGTCCGCCTGCAGGCGGGCGGTGTTAAACCCGCCAGGTCAGACCTGGCGGGAACATCACCTCCCGCCTGCAGGGGTCGGGATCAGGCGGTCCGGAAACAACGGTGGCGGCGGGTTTACCGCCACCGTTATTTCCGGACCGCAAGGGTCGTCATGAGGCCCACGGTCTTTTCTTTTCAAATTTTTTACTAATCTAACCGCATTGTTCTGGATCACCTGACAACTGGATAGATCCCTAGTTGCGGCCCCCAGCAACAGGGCGTTACCATAGTCGAGCCGTGAAAGGATGATGGCTCTGGCTATCGTTGCCCTGTTTACTTCATTAAGTAGTGGTGTGATTGCTTTCATAAGCTTGAGATAGTAAGCTGAGTTTTTTTGGAGAAAGTTAGTCTGGGCATGAGAGTCAACAACTGAATCGACCATCATACCCAGAGTCTTCACCTTAGGAACCACCTGGATAATGGCGTTTTTTATTTGAAAAGAGCTGTACTCTGCCCCTAGATTTTCCAACTGACGACTGGAGCCAAACAACATCAATTCGGTTTTCGAGTCGTTCAGGCACATCCAATTTGCCTGCATCCAGTCGTCTATTAACTTGTAAACCTTGGAGAGCACTTCCCTATCCGTGGCATGATCCCTACCCCCCAACTCCAATATGAGTTGGGTGTCATCTGCATAATTGGTAAATGACACTCCGGCTTTCACCAGAAGGCTGCACAAAGTGCGCATGTGATAAGATACAAACAGCCTGCAATTAAAGAGCAGAAATCATATGGGAGATAAGTAAAAATCTTAATTGCCAAGGAAAGACTGAAGAAAAAAATCTGAAGATGCAAAGAAAGAGGACAGATGTAGATTTGGGGAACAGTACTTTCACCAGATCGATGGGAAGAAGGTGTAGTTATATGCAGAGCATTGGCAGTAACTGGACATCGCAACCCAGTTATAGATCGTGTGGAGATGGGATACAAACCCCTCTGGCCAAAACTTGCCAAGCTACTCACCTTGGTTGAGGATAAAGGCAGCCTAGTGCAGATATTGCCCTTACTAAGCGCAGAACTGTGCTTCAGGAACAATGGCACAAGAAATGTTGGAGAGAATCAACAATGCAGACACATCTTTTATGTACCAGGAATGAAGGATGGGACACTAGTAATAATGGCCACTACTGGGCTTGTGGATCCAGAGCTCATATGAAGCTACCCAGAGACTGGGGAGGCCTATGTTCTATAGTGATTATTCATGTTCCAGCATTAGTGATTCCAAGAAGCGACCTGAACATTGGAGAGTTTCCAAAGGCTGATGCTCATCTAAGGAAGAAGAGGTCACTTGGATTCCTCAATTGAACAAAGAGGGAGAACTGTTTCTCAGCCAAGTCAATAGAAGCTTTCAATGCTATTCCATATGAGCCCAGGTTGCTCAGCAAGACTGCATAAGTGTTCACGACTATCTTTATGCCAGGGATCCAGACGATGACGAATGCTAAATGGTTACAAATAAATAGCAACATATCAAGTCTTTACAATGCGCAGAAACATTGTTGATCGTTTTGAATTTCCTTTTCAATTTTTTAATAATACTAGCATTGTATATATGTTGAAGTAAATGTTTCAGCATCTAATTAGCATCATGCCTTCTGGACCATATACGATTCAATGTTGGACCCTGCATAAACAAAGCATTAAATACAGAGCATCTATATAACTCTTCAATGGATAACATACATTTGTTTAAAAAAACAAAAAATGCATTTTGATGAGATCGCCAAAAAAACTCACTCAAAGTGGCTCTCTACTATATCCTTCAGATCTTTGCATATTTTGACACCTGTCAGTAACTCAAGCATCCACAGCCTTATAAGACCTAAAATATTCAAATTAGATTATATCCGAGTAAAACATTCTGTTAGTGATAGCTTTCAGGAGAAAGCTGAAGGCTTATTCCTCTTTCCAAAACTGAGAAACGCTGTAACCTTACCACATAGATATGAAGTTCACTTTATATTTTTATATAGCATTTGCATGTACCCTTCGAACATGTGAGATGATTTTGAATGTTTTATGTAGTTAATCAGCACATCCAAACCCTGTGGGGAAAATAAAGTAAGCAAAAATGGTAGCACTTTTGTTCAGAGGCACCCAAGGCTTGAACTCTGCTCTGAAGGTCGCTCCCTTTTTCAAAGTCCAGTATTCTAACAACTACATCACCAGTACTCTTGTTACAACGCACGTACAAGCAAACATGAAGTACAAAACAGAGCAAAGAACATCAGAATGTACTGGGCACCATCTTGAGACTGGCTAGTGTGCCTATGCTCCAGCACAGTATATAAAGTGGCATATTGGGTATGGCTAAACCTCTGCAAATAGGCGGTGTAATGTGTGACTAGTGCCACACTGTGGAAAGCGTCCAGCTGTAAAGTTAGTTAATTTTAGTTGTAGAGAAAGAAGTACTTATCATGCATCTCGTGGCTTGCTGATATGCAGGTTCACAGAAGGAGCACATCACTCAAAAGATTACACATTTCGTTGACAACTACTGTGCACTTTTTTATGGATTATAACCAATAGTAAACCTATAACATCAACCTCTCAGCTTGACAAATGTTTTAAAATAGCAAAACCAGAACACATGATAAACAATGGTATTATGGGACAGTGACACAAGTATCCTCCATTTATCCATTTATCAGCGTGTCAGATAACTGGATACATCAATCTGCAAAACTTTATTAAATGATATTTGATACACTGAAATCCCTCCACTGGCTTCACATGGCTGCAAGGATCAAGTTCAAGACACTCTGCATTGTCCACAAGGCCTTCTGGCGCCTGGAAGTTACCTATCTGCAATGATGCCTACCTAAATTCTGTCCCTCCCAAGCCCTCTGCTCTACCTCCAATCTTCTGCGAGTGAGCCGGTTCTCCAAGCAGAGGTTTGGATGGAGATCCTTATCCCAAGAAGGTCCCTCCCCCTTGAATAGCCTCCCTGCTGCCCTCCACCTTGAGCCTGATCTTCTTAAATTCCAGAAACTCCTCAAGACCTTCCTCTTTTCCTCTTCCTTCTCTCTCGCTCTACCCTACTAATCCATATCTCTTCTCTTTTCCTCTACCCCCCTCTTCCTCACAGCTGGCTGACTGGCCGCCTGGTATATCTCAGAGTCTCATAGGTCCTGTTCACCCCAGCCAGTCCTCTCTCGCACTTGCCAGAGGGCCCGGCACTTGCCCAAACCTCGCTGCACTTAGAAACGACCCAAGAGAGTGTCTCTCTCTGCACATAATCTAGATTCCACCAACTGGGTGCACTTGGACCTTCCCCTCCCTGTTTCCATCTGTGCACTTGCACAAACCAAATGTACTGTGTCGGAAGATTGACTGTCTGTTCTTCCCTGTCTTCACACCTTAATTTGCACTTGGTAAAACTGCAGATTTGCTGTCAGGCCTATTTGCTGTGTCTCAACTGTAATTGCTATTATATGCACTTCTCTGCTATACAGACTGTTATTCTTACAGAATTCCAAGGGCTCTGATTAGACTGTTGTCTTTCCCCATGTTCCCACCCTCCTTGAGCGCTTTGAAACACTTGCCTTGTGTATAGGCACTTTTTAAAATAAACATTGCCATTACCATTACCACTGCCAAACTATGCAAGGCTTAAGGGAATCTCGATGAAAAGCTTTTCGTGTAACAAATTCACACATGTAATTAAAACGCATTTAGCAGTGGCGATCAGATCAATGTCACAGTGCACCCCACTCTTTTGATCATCGCTCAAAACGTTTGTACTTTTTCTTTCTTCTTCCGTTAGCTATTCACACATATATGTACAGGAAAGGGCATATTTGTATGCAAACATTAAATTGATCAGATGTTAAAACATGGATCAGGCGCTTCTAAAAACAATGGTTATAACTAAGAAACACAATAAGAGTTTCGCAATCTTCTATATTTTTGAAAATGAGTTGTATAATTGCGTAGATGTGTGTCTGTTCTATTTGGTGGTTCAAAGAACAAAAGTCTTAACACAAGTATACTAAATAATATCCACTAGCCCTTAAGTTTCTAGATGAAGGACAACATGTGCAGTCTAATGTTGTCGTTGGCAATAGGTCTTCTTAATGTCATGTTTCCTTTGGTCTTTAGAATGTGTGAAGAACAAACTTATTTAAAGACAGACAGCAATTGTGGGTTAAGTCAGCATCCACCAAATGTTATATTGTTCTATTCTGCACTGGGGTTTTCCCCACTGTATTTTATTTGCTACAACTTGAAAGCCATGAGATAGCAGCTAAAAGCGAGGCTGTTCCTCTGCTCTCGTATACCTTCAATGGAACACATTGACGAGCTTCAACGCGTACACGGCACATGAGATTGCTGAAATTGGCCTGAAACACATGCTGCGCTCTGACAGCAGGTCCTGGGTGGAGGTCTCGAATAGCAAGATTCTGAAAAGAGCTTGTAAAGAACAAAGCCGGAGGTAACTTTCATATGGCTTGGTTGTTTGCTCACAGGTTTCAAGAAAAAAACATACAATCGATGAAATCAGAAAAAGGACACATTTGATGTAAGAGTAGACAGACTCCAATATATCTACAAAAAAAAAAGAAGCATATAGAGTGCAGCAATAACTATCTGGAATTACAATTTGTAAACACATTAGTCTTTTCCCAGAATAATATTAAGTCCTCCTGTTACTAAGAATGCATATATCAGAGAGGCAGACATAATATTAATCTCTAGTGATGTTTAAGTTGAACTTAATATTAAAAAGATAATTTTGGCAGCCTATGAGTTTCACACCCATTGACAAAATTGCATGAAAAAGTTCCATCCAGTGCGAGTTGAAGTTGCGAATCAACATTGAGACCATGTCGGTAACGGCCCGCCGCCCAAGTAAAAGCCTGAGAGAAGGGACCCTTAAATTGGGCCGCGGCCCTTTACCAACGGGGTCAGCCTGCCGCCTCGGTTAATATCGCCATTAGCACCTGTGTAGTTTGCCTACATGGGTGCTAATTTGGTTTTTTTAGAAAGGAAATAAAAAAGTAAACTTACCTTTATGTTGCAGATCGCCTCCGGCAGTGCTGTTGAGAAGTCCATTTTCCATGTTGATGATGGTGACGTCATCAACATGAACAACAGACTTCCCGAAGAGCAGCACTGCTGGAGCCAAGACGCACCACACAGATACCTTTTATTTTTGGAAAAAAGACACCATTAGCACCTTGGGAGGATCCCAGAGCCAATGAACATGCTGCTATGAACGCGGGTTATATTAACAAAGGTAAGCCCGCATTCCAAGCACTTTCATTAAGTGTCGGGCACATTCCCTTCCCCGCCCCCCGACCACTAACCTTAGCATCTGTTGTAATGTCAGGCCTCTCTCTCACAAATCCTGTAGACCACTGTAATAACTTCACTATCTCTCCCAGAATGAAGTGTCTGTCCTCTCTTTATCTCATGGTGTATTTTAACACTTTTACTACACTTCCCAGAATGCCCCTTTAGGACTCTCTCCCCAAATGTCTTTCTGACAATGGGCCTCATTACAACCCTGGCGTTAAGGGGTTAACGGCGCAGTAAAAGGCTGCGGCGCCGTTAAACCCTTAACGCCCGATTCACACTTTAACGCCTACTTTTTGCAGGCGTTAAAGTCCAACCCGCTAAGGGACCTTGGTGCTAATTACGGCACCGTAATTTACGGTGCCGTAATTAGCGCCTTCCCCATTCCCATTGAGCCCTATGGGCCAAAAATGGGAATGGGGAAGGGGCCATGGTGAATGGGGATTTACCGCCCCGCCAACCTTGGAATGGGGCGGTAAATCCGCCATCCACCATGGCGGAATCCGGCATGGACCATGGTGCTAATAGCACCATGGTCCAACGCCAGGGTTGTGATGAGGCCCAATGTGTTACTTTCACTTAATTTGTCCGAACAGAATATCAGAAATCTATTTGTCTCATAAGATCTTTCGGGCACTTTAGACATTTCACTTGATTTACCATAACGGAGCATAAGGGCTGTCGTTGTCTCTCAATGCGTCTCTGCTGATTTGGTTCACTTACTGCATTTCCCAGAATGGAGTATCCCGGCTCTCTTTACCAACACGCCCTTCAGCTCACACATTGCCTTGGGAGTCCATCTGCCTTCTCACACTGCACTTACCTGCTATTCCGAGGTTGGGTTTCTAGCATCTGGTACGAATCAGGTGATGGCCTCTCCCGAAGCTGTCCCCTTATCCACCATTGCCATCAGCTCTCAGAACTCCTCTGATAATATGTTTATTTTCTGTATTGTTGCAGCTTGGTAAGATGCAGCAAGATCAGAGCACCTCCTCCACATAGCGGTGTCTATCCCAGCTCTCCCACTGACCTATGCATCGTCTGCTTCCGCCTTGTCCTTCGCAGGTCTCGGCAGTCTCTCTCTATTGGATATGCAACCTTTGCTTCTGATAGCCCTCTACTTATTTACCTATTGGTCTGTTTAAATGTACTTACTTTCTATTTGTATTATATTTATCTAGTGGTGTAAGTGAAACCATATTCACTTATTTCAAAATAGAAATACAAATATGACACTCTATTGCAACATGATCTATAATTACACAATTAAGTTACATATTTAAACTACAATCACTAATAGTTTCAATAAACTTCCTACCGAAGCAAAAATAAGAGGCACCTGCTGACCCCAGAACGTTGAAGTGTTCAAAAGCATGGATTACTAACATTTGTTAAAATAAAGTTCTGTTCTACGATAGCTTAAAATGTCACAATATATAGCCAAGAGTTTTACGGTTTAACCCTCTCTTCTATTTGCGAAATGTACTGGTTATTTATGTTCAATCCAAATTTAATATTGTTGCAATAACGTCCCTTGTTTCTAACATATTAACATTAAATTTTACCAAATATCTGCAATATACTCTACCAGGAAACCAATCAACATACGGCATAATATATCTAAAATTAGGTACACATCTAATATATTCATTATTTTTTTTAATTTTTTTTATTTGAGAAATGATTTCATTCAAATCCCATTTTACTGCCGTTTTCTTGGGCCCCCTTACAAATGTTCTCACATCATCCCATCAATTTAAAACATGCCCATATCTACGTCTTTGAAAATAATTGTCCATTAGATTACATGAAAACACATCCAATAGCGATATTCCTAATCTTCCAAATACTGAACATTTGGCCCCAGTCTTCGTCCAAAGCCGAATGGAGAGCTGAATAGTTCAATGTGGGATTAAAGCGTGGTTCCTGCTTATGTTGCAACAGAAGTTTAATATATTACTGGAGGCATGTTATGGAAATGGCACAGCATGTTCCTGTTGATAAATGTACATTTCCGGATTGGAACATCATGGGAATGGCACAGCATGTTCAGATGGATGCATGCACTTTTTCTAATTGTTTTATTAATGAACTGTGTATTAAATAATAATAATTATTCGAATGAGTGTTTATTCGAAACTAAACAGCTGGATTTCAGCCGAACATCAGCCAAATAGTCACTTGAAGCTGAAATGTAGTACATGATATGATAGGTTATTTATAATGTGCTTAATACCCAGAGGTTTCTAAGCGTGGACCCGGGGATCGAACCTGTGGTGCTCCATGAACCTGTGGTGCTCCATGCTGTCTTGCTTGCGAGCACGTTGCCCCTGATCTATCATCCCAAGACATCCCTAGTTGAAACTCTATTAAATGTACAGGTCCTTCTTTTATACACGCTTCCCTTGCTTTAGCTAACAGGACACCCTTATTGGTGGTGTCCATCGAAAACAACCCTAAAACTAATCTTATAAAGGCCATAAGAAAACTTTGGCAGAACCAAAATGCTCCTCCAGTGTCTAGCCTCGATCATTGTTATCTATTGGAGAAGACTTCCAGGCCAATACTTGAGCCCTTAGAATGCCATTGGCAACATTTTCTGTTTATATGCCAACACAGCAGCTTTTAAAGGGAACCCTTCATATTGCTTAATATATATTTCCAAGCCTCTACTACTGGAGCTATCGCTCTTTACATATCTAACATATGCTGCCTTTTTAATATGATCGCTTCAAAAAGAGTTCCAAAGTAAACATATTAATTTGGTATCTTATTTCCCTATCACCAACTAAACACATTACAATATATGTTCTAAGATCTAAAGCACATTGTTTTAGTTTTCTCTCCATTGGTTTCTAGTTTGTTGTCATCTGAGTAAGCATGCATACATCTTTGTAATCCAATGTGTGCATCGTACAACATGTCAAAATCATACACACAATTCAACCATTGTAATGGAATCCTATCTTTTGGAAGGAAATTCCATGATTTGCTGAAGAGGTCATACAAGTCTGCGATATATAGGTTAAACAAAAGTGGTCAAGAATGCACCCCTGCTATAAACCTCTTGTTGTCTTCACCTGCTCAGAGAATGTGCCCTAGAGATCTAGTCTTACTCTCAGTTGGTGCTTGTGTGCAAGATCATCATTGGTTTTGACAGGCCAGGGTCTGTGGCCTATTTTGTGATCTTATTGCATAACCAGTTTCTATCTACATGATCAAATGCTGATTTATAATCTCTAAGTACAGCAAAGATAATTCAACAAACATATGTTGTAACAGGAGGACAAACCTGCCTGAATCATCTTTGTTAATATGAGAGGATCCCTTTAACATGTACCCCGATGTTTAACCCTCATAAAGACAATCAAGCTAAGATCTTAGTACTTATATCAAGCTGTGAAATGAGATGAAAATTTAGATGATAATTTAAAGATCCTATTTTCCCTTTTTGTAAATTGGAACTAATGTAGTTTCGTTCCATCAACGAGGTAATAAAGTACCAATAGTTACAAACGTACAAAACAAAATTCTGGGTTATCACCTGCCGACTGTGAATACAGATGAATTGTAGGTAATTGGGTTCCGATTAGTGGGGATTGCCATGTCCTGTTCTCCCTGGTTGCATTTATTTAATGCAGTTTCCTCGTCTTTCCACAGCATTATTAGCGCCTCATCATGAGTTGGGCAGTAGCCCTAAAATGTGGCGGTAATAGCTATTAGGGTTGGCCCAATCATGAGTTGGACGGAAAGTTGGAGTTTACCTCCAGCTTTTTGCTGAAAGTAGAAATCTCAACTTTATGCCCGTTTCCCGCACTATTAGTGCAGCACTAAATACACCAGTGCTAACAGCGCAGAAAAACCCCATTGGGTCCAACGAACCGAAAGCGAAATGGAGATTTACTATCATTCTGCTGCTCGTTATCCGGCGCTAATAGCGCCAGACTGAGTAGCGGTAACGCTATTTGCGTTAACGGTATCCCGACGGTATTACCACCAGTATACTGCCAAGGCCGTGATGAGGCTCTGATTACGTGACTCTGAGACAGCTACCAAAAGCTGTGGACAGACTGGCTCCAAACCTGGATCAGGTTACGAGTTCAGTTAAATAGCTCGGTTTCCACCCCTCACTAGTATTTAACCTTTTAAAAGGAGTTGTGTGTGCGTTTGGACAATGAATGGAACTTTGTCGAAGAGGGTAAGTGATATGTTTATGAAGGCAACAGACAGATCACATGCAAAAAGTGCACGCATTAGTGTAAAACCTTCTGCTGAAAAGCTAGCAACTTGTAACGCTACCATATGAAAATACAATAACCCTCCTTTTAAATGGGGTCGAGCAGGGAAGGAAGTCGTACATGTGAGGTGTGATGCATGTACGCCTCCATTTCCGGCTCTGTCCCATTTACCTGCTGACACAAGCAGAGCAGGGCCACGGAGCGGAGAGCCCTCAAGATCCTTGTTGACTTCCCCTTCATCAGTTCCATATCCATTCACACGCCAATATCTATGGCAATATTCTCCAGTTGTATGTAGGCAGCTGAAATGTGACATGAGGATGCCAAAAATATACTTGGCAACAGCATTTGTGGCAAGGTGTGCAGTGTTTTAATCTTTTTTGTGCATGTATTGCAGCATGTCTGAAGAGGGTCAGTATCCATAATCTGATGCCTTTTATGATACACCCCAATTGGAGTGCATATGGTTTCACTCTTGTGTAGATAAATCTTGTGTGATGTGACAGCAGAGTGAGTTACATTTTATGAGTTTCCATCACATAGGTCAGCAAAATCCAGCTTGCCATCCAGGTCAAATTTTACAGGTTGGCATCTGCCACAACTGATTTGTCATTTCCTATTCAAGTAGGCCTGCTGTATGTCAGCTGGAGGACAGATCAGAAAGTGTGTCCTGCCTATGATGCTAATGCATTAGTGTAGAGGAAGATTGAAAATACTCTGTTTCACTTCCTAGTACAGGATCTCTCTGTTGTATTAGCTCAGAGAGGACTTTGTTGTGGGAATCTGCACTTTTGGATATTCTATAAATGTTTTGTCAACTAAATTAATTCTGGACCAGAACATTATCTCCCTCTCCAACATCTACCCACCATCTACTTGAGTGTTTGGCCTCATTGTGACAGAACACTATTTTCTAGGCAAGAGGTGCAGACTTGTGGCAGAAGAGGATCTTCTCACCAGATTCCTTATATTACTCTTGTTATGTGTATGATCGGTGCCACACGAGCCTGCTTTGAGGTCAGTGGTTGCTGTTTGGCAAGTTGCAAAGAATGTGCACCTAACATGGTCTATCACAGGCCTCCTCCCTACCCCCATGGCCGAACTAAAGGCGCATTCCCCTCCATTTGAGTCGTGGGGTGTTGCAAGTGATTCACGTATCTGCATTGTGTATTGTGCCTTTTACTGCACTCATCCTTGTGCTTATGTATTGCGGTTAATTTAGCAATTCCCATATCACTCAGGTGTACACCTATGCCTTAGACTGCACAGTTAAACTTTGCAACAGTATATGCTTCCTATGTGAAAATTAAAATGCATTCATTTATTCCGAAGACTTCTGCATGAGGGATGTCCAGAATCTAGAGCACTTTGGCAATTAATTACGCTTTACTGCACAGTATGGAGGACAACGCTGTGCACTAATAGGATTGTAAGTCAGAGTCACATCAGACAAGTTATTGACATTTAAAGTTCCACTATACTCATTATTTAGCCTCCATAGCGGACATCAGTTAAAAACCTATTTCAGAACGAACGTTAATGGCATTTCAATGAGAAAAACAAGTGTAGGTCATAATGAGTTCTGCTTTACACTTAAACGATATTTTTTGAATCAGTGTAACGAAATTCATTACTCTAATGCTTTGCGGCATTCTGATACATTTTCATTGCAGGCAAGTAAGCAAAGAATGAGGGCTGGTATATTAAAGATAACTCATTGGCCAAATTGAAAAGAGTCAGTTATTTAAAAGGAAAAAAAAAATACCTATTCTCCAAACGTTTGTGCGCCAAAGTGATGAAAAGTGCAATCAAATTAACTAGTGCCAACAAAAGTTGCAGAATGTGCACATTTAGATTCCATTTTCCCCTATGCAAAAAAACAAATATAGGAGGTGTCCTTGCATTTGAAAGCGCGTCCGGACTTCACAAACTGATGAGCGTTAAAATGCCTATGAAACAAATGTGCAGCTGCAATCCCACTGGCTTTCTATTCCTCAAACTGGGATAGAATCTTTTAAGCATTTCACAATGACAGTCCACTTAAGGACCCGTCAATAGGAAATGTGCTCAAAGCACTCACTTTAGGTGATAGGAGTCAGTCGTTCAGTATCATTCGGAGCACAATCACAACATGAATGTTTGCAAGTGGGATGGCCAGTGCATCATTTGTGTTACAGGACAATCTCATGAAAAAGCGCATTTGGATAATATGACCTGTGTACAAAGGGGGCATCTAAGGAAATCACATCCTCTAAATAATGAGTAGATGCTATTTTTTTGAGAATTGGACCCAACGTGCATAATATACAATTTTTTCACCAGTGAACACATTCAAACGGGTGTTCTACACCTTCCCAGGGGGGTGTTCTCAAGCAAGAAATTAGTGTCAGGTATGTGCAATCAAGACTAATGTATTCAGATACCCTCTTCAATGAAGTGGGTGGAGGTAGGAAAATTCACCATAACATGATTTAAAGAGGCAGTCATGATCTTTCTGTATATTGTTCTTTCTCTAGCTTCTGTCCATGCAGACACAGGACTAGATGTCTAAACATAGAAAACGGACAAAACGAGGTGACGACCACACGTTCTGCTCAGTATATAGTTTTAAAACAAAAGTAAAATGGTAGTGCAACATGTATTGTATTGGTCTGAACTGGGTGCCAGGCCTGCATGTCTTTGACTGTGCATTTCAACAACTGCTTTCTAAAGACCTCCGTCATGGACAGAAGAAAGTCTGCCCCCTGCAACGTCTACTGGTGTAACCTGGAAGAGGGAAGACGGGTGCCAAGGGGGTAGCAGGTGAGTGTGTGAGGTATGGGGTTTTAGAGACTTGTTTGCAGTTGGGAAGTGAGGGGCCGAGGCATGGGATTGGCACAAAGGGGTGGCTGAGGGTCAAACCCCCCAGGGAAAGAAAATCAGTGCAGGAGTCGGAAATTGGGATGGTTTGGTGTAGCGTTGTGTTTGCTCTGGGAAGGGCAGCGTTGTGGGCAGGGATGGGTAACAGCAAACATGTGTGATGGGGAAATAGGGGGTTAAACCCCAGATCGAGTGAAATCAAGCCCTTTGGAGGCCCCTTCTAGATTGACAAGAAAGGGCAGTCTTTTAGAGGAACAGTCTCTATTGGACTCAAATATGACATAGAACCCTAAACTGAGGTCCGTTTTAAAATGAATTTCAGAATTTGCTCTGTGCCCAGATGAGACTATTGTGTTAAATGCTTATGACAAAAATAACTCTATGGTATGATGATCGTCCCCTATAAATGGTTAAATGGCAATCAATCACTGCTTCCATATTCCAAAGACAGGTACAACGTGCTCAATGGGAAGAGTCTTTGTAAATTGAAGGCTGCAAATTGTCCAGGTCAGGTGATTAACTGTTCTTGCTTCTTGTTTTTACATGGACATATTTATTCAAGGAACTAGAGGTGGGTTACGAGGGCCCTCCAAATGTTTTGCCCTACGATCGCAAGAACCGTCGCAATTATCTTTGCTGTACAACGCTGATGGGAATTTTTGACCAAAATATGTGGAGGAGCACTGGTTGTCCACCACTGAACCAGCTCCTCTTCTCTATATATGAACCTGTATCGTGATTTGGAGGTACAATTAGTAAGAGAAAGTGCTGCCGCTCGTTCAAAGAAACCAAACAGCACACCATGTCTATCAGTGCATGGAAAACAGTTCCCAAATCCCTAACTAAACAAATTCAATGTCGAGAAAAAGGGCAAGTAAAAAGCCATCAAATCAAAGCAGGACATCCCCCCACATACAGTACTCTTTAGCTGTGTTTATTTGTTAATTTACTCGCTGTGTAGATCCCATATAATCATATACATCTCTAATTGCTAATGTCATCATTAATTGAAAGTTGCACAGTGTACGTAGGGTGGGAAAGAGCATCTCCCCTTCCATGTGAGCAACGTGTACCGGTTTACTTGCTACCATAGGGTTTGATCAAACAAGCATATCTGATTGTGCTGCAAAACATTTTGGAAGGCTGTAACATGGATTGAGAATGAGATCTGCAACTAACAGTCAAAATCTCTGCTTTCCTTGCAGGAATATATATCCCTTTCTATGAAGGCGATAGCCACTGCATCAGCTTACTTTTTCACATAATAATAATTGTCTTTACTTTGATTTATTTATTTAATTTCTAAAGCACACTGTAATGAAGAGACGCCTGGAGACAGCAGGCATGTTCTTAAGAAGTTCCTTTATTTGGTTACATGATACATCATGTCAGGAACAGTACAGGTACATACAAGGGTTAGACGATACAGGACAGGGGCCCACTGGCTCCCACCACCCAGGATTACACCTACAACTGCCTTGCTGAGGAACCCCTTTTACATCCAGACATTCTAATCTCTCACTGAACATTCTCACAGTGATATCGCTGAGCCAGACATAAAGGAAATGCAAGACACAAGACACCTGCCTTGCATCAACAATAACAACAAAGGGGAGGACACAGCACATTCACAACATCTGTGCACCGCAGCAGTAACATCTTCCCACAAAATTATCACACTCACCATCCACAGCACATCAGCACCTCAAAAGCAACTTCGGGAACCACCAGAAAAGAACAAAGCACCTTATTCTCAAAGCTGCTACCCTTGAGTCTGAGACCTGCCACACCCAAGCACTACCCGCCCGAAAATGGAAAACCATACCAAACCACACAAATCCATGAAACCTTACTGTACACCTTCTGACTACTTTTATTTCTGTTGTTTTGGCACAATACCAACAAAAACACATGCCTAGATATGCCAGTGAACAAAAACAAGTGGCCTATATATGTAATGTCTTCAGTGATGTCATCAATGAAATTTGTGATGTCATCTTTGATGTCCTGTGTGTTAGTCTTAGCAGTGCACGGTGGTGGTGTGAGTTGTGGTTACTTAGCTTACGGTAACTGGCGAATTGCTGGGGCTTTCAGTTTCATTTGTAACCATAACGTCCCTTTAACAACATTTTTTCACTGAATTTCCTAGGTTTTTATTAGTACAACCTAATCATAACGTCGCTTTTACAACATTCCTTCACTGAATGTTGTAGGTTTTTATTAGTGCAACTTAACCATAACGTTCCTTTAACAATGTTTGTTCTGTGAATTTCTTAGGTTTTTATGAGTGAAAATGTTTCATGATGTTACATCACTGCATATAAGTTATTAAAAAAATCCTCATTTAACTTATATGAAAGAACTGTAAACCTCCTTTAACAAATATATTTTTGTTGTTAACAGCGCATGCTGCGGATGCAAGTTATGGGTGAATTGCCTAGGGCTTGAGGTTCTACTATGACCCCAGATCCACCAAACCACCCCAAATATCCACTGCACCTACCCTGCTTCCTAGTTCAGTGTCCACTATACCCTCATAATGTGACCAATGTCCAGTGCTCATGGCTTGCAGCCAAAGCTAATCTATACAATCCAAGAGGCATGCGCTTCAGCCATGCCGCATTCCCCATAGGCAAATCAGAGGACATTTGTCCTTGTAGAGGTCCAGGCTCACTTCCCAGGCAGCAAAATTATATCACTATTTGTTGTACTTACTCTTTGACACTTATAAAAAAGTAAAACACAGGACATATTTTCAAAAACATGCTTTCAGGTCCTTGCTGATGCTCCTCACGCAAGTTTGCTGCAATCCCGTTCAGCACTTCGGGCTGCAACTGCAAGCAGATGTTTCCCCCCATTTAAACCTAGGGCTTTGGCCATGCAACATGCCCCAATAAGCAAATCAGTGTACACATTTGTCCTTGCTCTGGGCTAGGCCTTTTGCCCAGCTACCAAAGTTATATCACAATTATTTGTACTTACATTTGACACTTAAGAAAGACTAAAACACAGAACAGATTTGCAAAACCATGCTTTGAGCTCCTTGCTGATGCTCCTTGTGAATGTTTGCTGCAAACCTGTCTAGCACTTTGGGATGTAGCCACAAGCAGAATTCGTTTTCCCATTCAAACCTATCCCGATTTCAAAAAAGTGAAGTATAACCTTATGAACACATGGGGGCTGAGCTTTTTTCTTAACATGATGTACATATGGTATGTTACCTACCTTGACTTTTATTTTCTGTAATTGTTTAAAGAAATGCTAAATGTATTAGAATATTCTCCATACTATGATGCTGTTTTTAAAGTTTAGGTTGACTGTTTACCTAGAAATACTTGGACCTGCTTGAACCTAATAATGCTTTAACCCACTTACGGGGTTCTAGGAACTAGAGAAGAGTGAACTTAAACACTAGACAATGGGCCTTATTCCGAGTCCGGAGGTAACCACGCCGCTATTTGCGGCATGGCTGCCTCCGAACTCGTCCAGACTCCGGCCTGGTGAATAGAGTACTTACCGAGGTCGGAGGGACCGGTAATTCCCCATTCACCAGGGCCATTCCCCATTCCCATTTGAGCCCCCATAGTGCTCTGGGAAGGGGGAAGGCGGCAATAACGGTACCATAAATTACGTTACCGTTATTGACCCCGGAGTCCCTTTGCGGGTCCCGTCCTTAACGCCTGCTAAAAGCAGGCGGTAAGGAAGGACCCGCAAAGGGAACTCGTAGTAGGGCGGTAAGGGTTTAATGGCACCGGTCTCGTTACTGGTGACCGTTAACCCTTACCGCCCTACTCGGAATGAGGCCCAATAGGTTTTACCACTTAGAGAAAAACATTTGCTTTAGATTGTATGGTACCATATTTACAGGTGAATGCTGATATGTTAATTTGAACACTTGAGAAATTATGCGAGTCTATCAATCATGTAATATGTTTGTATTTTTTTTCTAAATGAAATTGACAGCCCCTGATGAAGAGAACTTAATCTCGAAACGCGTTGGGCATATTAGTATGGAATAAGTAATTTTTGTTAAAAACGAAAAACCCTTGTGAATTTTACATTCATGTTTCTTCTTTAAACATAAATTGTGACCTTATAGTGCATTATCTTCTAGATAGAATGCCAAATGTTAACCAAATCTTTACTGAAAGAATGATCTGAATAACTTTAAATTACTGGGCTTATCTAGCCATAGATAGTGTGCAGGGGACGGGAGTTCCCAAATTGGGAACTTATTCTGGTTCTACTGTATTGACAACCCATATACCAGGGTTGTTTCCTTTCTCCACTGCACCTTGAAATACATAAATACACATTGACTATACGAATAGCTTACTCTTTTTCCTACAAACCTTTAAAACCTTCTACACTTGGTGTGCATGGTGCTTAAATTCGTTTGGTTACCACCCCAAATCCAACCACTGTAATGCTCTCAGAAAGGCTGTTCCTTTGTCAAGAAGTAGTATGCTGTCTTCCTCTACCTCATCTTCCTCAACTAATACTGCCACCACACAGGCTACTCCTGTGGGGCAGAAAACCCCACCAGCTCACTTGCAAGCCATAAAAGAGGCTGATGGTCCATATCTTTCAAAGTCAACAGTACTGCGTATATACTGCAACACACCACTTTGCAAGGGGGAGAAGTTTCAAAGTGCTTTCGAGATGGTAATCAAGGAGCATGAGAAACACTGCCCCCAACCTTAAATTTTTAACGCTGTCCCAACATCTTTCCCTGTCCACCTGCCCCTGCATATCTGTGCTTGGTGTCCCTTCCCTTATTTCCCTCCCCTACCTTACTTCATAACCTCTCCTATAAAAAAGAAAAAAAAATACAAAATTGAAAAACACTAAAAAAGGTTCCTTTACGAACCACCTTTCACAGTTTAAAAATAGAAGTAGAAAAATAAGGCTATTGTCTCCATCTACTTAAAATTGTTCAGTAAAGTAGTTAGACTCAATAAGAATCTCCAACATTCCCATTAGCATTGTATATTATGCTAATGGAAATAATGGACCATTGTATAATAGAAAAAAACAAAAAAGCACAGAAACATTTTTCTGTCCCAAATGCTTTTTTCTAGCATACAATAACAGCCATATTCCCTGGCCCTTTATGACTATCCGCGGTCTCCGCAGTCCCCGCCATAAGCCATGCATTATTAAAAAACCTGCAATGCACGTACACACCATCGAACAAGACAGCCCTTCTACCCTTTTTACTGTTATGTTTGTAGCACTCCCTCATTGCCTGCTTTTAAACAGTCACACATATATCCACCAATATTTGTAAAAAAAACTCTACATATAACCCTATCAACATATTAAACGTCCACACACCAACTGCCACTGAAAAATGTTCTACACATTTTTTGCGTATGCATTGCCCTTGCTTATGCCAACAAATTTAACACATTGCTGCTATACAGGCACATATACATTGGGCCTCATTACAACTGTGCCTGTCCGTTAACAATGGTGCCGGTAAGCCTACCTGCACCATTATTACTGCACCGGCACAGTACAACCCTGCGGGTGGGTCCCATCCCGCCCTCCAGGATTGGCACCCATCGGCAGAGTTTCACGGAAGCACCAGCACCATTATTAACGGTGCCAGTGCTTCTGTGGTCACCATTCCCATTGAGTCATATGGGACTCAAATTGGAATGGAGATTTACAATTTACTGGCGTCTGACTTCTCGGAACGCTGGGGTTGTAATCCCCTGGCGTTACCGGCAAGCCAGGTGCCAGTATATCCTGCAAGTTCAACAGCAACTTGCCGGCAGCACTGGCAGGGTTACCGCCAGACTTGTAATGAGGCCCATTGTACAGTAAAAGAAGTGCCTAACTATAAAGAGGAGTGGGGCTTGCCAAGTGCTCTTAGGAGCCAAGAAGGAAAGTACCAAGGATGCGAAGGTGGGAGGCTATTAGCTACCTGCTGGGGCAGAGGAGTCCCAAGGGTCTGATACACAGTTGCCAGGCGGTAAACCCACAAGGGCAGTGCTGAAGGGGGGGTGTCCTGGTGTCGACTAGATATAGGGCCAGGAACCGATGAGGTTCATGAGGCACCAGGCCCCCAGTCTCAGTCGCAGTGGTATGAGTTAGCAGGGAAGGGAATTAATTAAGTAAAACAGGAACACAACAGCAGTGTTTTCTAAAGTTTCTATAACTTACGGAAGTCCAGCTCAAGTATGAGAGATGCAGGAAGGCTGTACAAAAGAGACAAACTAACTTCTCTTTTATTTCACAACAAATGTGAATGCTTCACTCAAAAGCTTGAGAATGATGCAGCAGGCCTGGAGAATGTAGCAAGATATTAAATTACAGTGATAACTTCACTTTCATGAAACATGTATGGGTCTCAGTGTGAAGAAAGTCCTGTTTTTCTTCAGATTGCAGGGGTTCCTAAAACATATACTAGTTATAAAATAATGTTTTCCAGTGGTTGTAATGTAACTAGAGTAAAATATATAATTATGGACTGATGTCGTACATGTATACATGAAATTTTTCTTGGTGAGGAGAGGAAATGATTTATCTATATCTCATAAAACTCATTCTTACATACTATTTTTTACATTCTCTACGTTTTTTAGGCTTAATATAATGAGCTATACAATTGGTAACATAATTCATTCTGATTATCCATATGTGCCTTAGTAAAACTTGCAAGATGTATGTCATGAAGTTTTGAGAAGTGATGAGGATTGGGACAGAGAAGTTCTAGATTGCCTGTAGAAAAAGTTGTTGAGGGTGGTTGGATAAAACAAGTTGCCTCCTGATATTTTCTGCATGGAGTGCGGTGTTGCATGTTTGGGGAACCAGCTCTGGTGAGCAATAGAAATCCTGCAAACCTTTAACTATTCTTGTATATGTGTGAAAATGTGACATGTTGGTCAAAATAAATTATGTTTGTTGTAGGGCACCCTCTCCTGTCTTGAAAGCAATCAGGTCAATGTGCTTTATCCTCACCACAGGGTGCCATCTTTCAGTAGAAGTAATCTCACTATACTTGATTGGAAAATGTAACAGACCCTAGGCCAGGAGATACTGATCAGTGTGTGTCCTATTCCTGTTGGCCTCTTCAGTAGACAATGTATCTCGAATCCTCCTTTGGTGGACTGCATAAGCAGGTAAGCCATGAGAAAGGATTATAACTTTCAGTAAACCTTATCATTCGCTACTTCACTGGTACCAAGGTATACCTTAGCTAGGCATCTTGATAACTCTCTTAGAGGATGTTCCCTGTAGTAGAGGAGATGCACTGATCTGTGCTACTTTTCTAGGTCCAATTTGCTTTGCTTGGTTCCAGAAGGAAGAAGCAGGTGTCTCTGCTGTATTATTCCTCTATGCCCTCATCCAAACAATGTCTGTGGATCCTCTCTGATAAACTAAAGTCCTCTCCTCAGGGCCAGATGGTACTCTTGTGTGCTGGGTGTCTTCAGAAGTCTGATAATCAAGTTGTTTGCTTGATTGAGGTTGCTTTGTAATGTTTATTCACACCATAAACTTTGCCTCTTTCATTGGAGAATTGGTTAAGCTCCTCGGAGCTGGTTTTTTAGTAGGCCTGTAAGGATGAGCTCTTGGCATTCAGATGGGAAGATTGTTCATTTGAAATTGCCATTTTCTCAAAGGTCACAACTGAGGTACAATAATCAGCTACTACAACTTTCTTGGAACTAATAATAAGTCTGTTGAATAAATACCATCAGTTTGGAATGATCTCAGAGTTATGTTTGGCACACAGTAATCTGGTTACATCTAAATACCTGAAAAGGTTTTGTTTTAATATAAATGACAAAAAGTAGACCTACCAATCAGCTTTGATTTTAATGTTTTGTGTTTGCAAGGAAAGAGGTTTCCGCAATGATAATAGGGTATGAGGAAATAGAATAGCTGAGGAATGCAACATTATCACATTTATTGGTTTCCACATTTTACACAAAGTAGGGTGCAAGATAATTTTAAAGTTCTCATGAGATGCTACATTGTGAGGTAGTGTGTGTAGATTTTCTCATTTCATTCAGGATGCTAAATAACGTGGCTGTTCTTTTAGGTAGATTTCAGTTTTACGTATTATAGTATTTCTTCTTCCTGCTCCAAAGTACCCTGCTGTTGGCTTGTGACAATACCCTCAGCATTGGACCTAGCTTGAATGTTGAACGCAATGTTGTGGGTTGCTCCATCATGTCCACTGGCCACCAATGTGAAGCAGGACCCATATTGCCAGCATTCCTATGTGGGGTGTTGCCCTTTTTAAAACCTATGTATTTATCATTATGTTTTTAGTTCCCTAGACTCCTACATAATTTCAAATATATAAATTACATAAAACAAATGTCAATATATCTAATACAAACACTACTACTAAAATATCACAGTATAACCATGAATACATTAAAAATACTGAACAATATGGAAAAAACATCCAATTCATCAATTCAGTTCAATCAATTTAATCAAGCAACTTCTGTTAACAATATTAAAATCACATCAAACTAGCATCATTCTAATACACATATTGAGAGTTGATTAACAAGCTGCAGAGATATCATTACACGAGGTAGAATTAGGTGTTAGCAGCTTTGTCAGTCTTCTCGTAGCTAATATTCCTTTCCATACATTATAAAATGCAAGGTGCATTGAATTATGTTCCAAATTCAAACAATAAGCCCAACAGCCATCACTTTTGATAATGTTACAGTCATAAACATATGGTCCCAACATCTTGATATATAAAGGGCCATGTTTGCGGCACTCAGTAAGAACATTTTGTGCAGATTCCATCTTTCCTTCTAGAAAACATACACAACAGGTCCTATCTGCATAGGAAACACCAAATTCAGGGTCAATAACTGCCAACACGAGTAATGTATTCAACCAGAGCAAGTAGTAGAAGTCTTCGTAGGTCTGGTGATGGACACAGTTTCAGATAACACTGCAGCACTTTGAATGTATGAGTTAATTGTTCAACAATCAGACGATAACTCTTCAACGATGCCAGATGAGTATAGTTTAGACACTAGTCCCATTTGTCCAGTTTATTTATACCCCTTGCCTTGAGCTTGTGGAAGCTTTCTTCCCAATTCGGTTTCCAAACAATCTTGTCAAAGGTTTTATTAACCAATGTTGCAAGTGCATGGCAAGTAGAATGTATGTTTTGCTTTCCCAATAGTTGTAATAGCGGACACAATGGTGCTTTACAAGATTTCAACTAAAGGACCACTCTTCTTTTCAAGGCCATAGTGGCCAATGAAATAAGGCCTAGTTCAAGTTGGATAATTTCTAAGGGTACACTGGGGCCTAATCCCAGCCTTCTAAGCCAAAATGTACGCTCCAATACATTTAACCAAGATAATCATCCATACTTAAAGCTTCCATATAACACAGTGGCGCAGAAACTCTGCATGTATAGAGTAAGTATCCCCAGTAGGCTGTAGCCCAAAGCTGCTTTTACACATCTATGAATCATATTCATCAAAAGCAGAAGATTTTTGTTTCTTAGAGTCTATTAAGATCTTATAGTCTACCAATGCATTAATCTCCAAACCCAAATATTTAAAATAGGTTACATGTTCAGTGTTATTGCCATCAATAACCATACTTGGGACAGAGACTCGCTTATGTGAAAAATGCTTTATTTTAGTCTTCTCGTAATTAATAATGAGATCGTGGTTATTAGCAAATCTTTACAATTCTAACAATGATCTTTTTCAGCTGGATAAAGTGTGATCACATAAGACCAAATTGTCTGCATAAGAAACACACACTGCTATTTCTCCAGCTAAAGTTGGTGGACAAGTGTTAATTTGCAGCAAGTAAAGTGGGAGATCTTCAATTTATATATTAAACACCAGGGGGGGCAGCCTAAACCACTATTTCACACCCTGTCCTGTTTCAATAGGCATGAACACGGCCCCCTGCGGTCAAGTCTAACCTGCACTTTGGTATTTTCATGCAAACCACAATTAGCTAATAACCGGTCACTCGGGCAACCAAGGCTCTCTATTTTAGCCCACAACTTACTTCTATTAACCACATCAAAGGCAGCCTTAAAATATATCACAGCTAGGTGTAAACAAGGTTGTCCCTTAGACTTAGCCAACTTCATTAACGTGTCAAGTAGCTATAAGCAATGAGCTTTGCCCGAACCTGATCTAAAGCCCATTAGGAACTTTCCCAGTATGTTAGAAGAGTGAACCCATTGTTCAAGCCTATCAAGGAGCAGGGAAGCAAAGATTCTTCCCATAGTATCTGGCATAGTAAGATGTCTAAAATTCTCTGGCCTCACATATATATTGGAACTAATATAGATCAGCACCATGCCATTTATATTAACCCCTCTTCGCACACTTTGTAAAACAGAGTGAACAATAGGTTAGCCCAAATTTCTAGTGCATTTTTCACCACAACATTTGGGAGATCATTTGGGCCAGGTACTCTTGATTCTTTAAGAGAACTGATTTTGCAATCAATCTCTCCCCTCTCAATGGAAATAGTAAACCTGTTACCAACTATTTCTGGTTTTCCCATGTGAGAATTGGGTGCTTTAAAGGTGTGTTTTATATATCGTGCCCACTCTGCTTCTCCAATACCACATATCACTTGGTTGGTCGGATTAGTGTTGAAATTTCCCAACAACCTTCACAGTTGATGTGTGTCTCTAGTGCTGGCTACTGCAATAAGATGTTGCCACTAGGCATTTCTGCCAGGGCGCAGCCATTCTTTCACCCAGTACCAATATCTGTTCTTAGCTAAGCAAGATGCATTCACTGCATCTGGTATTTTACCCTCTTGTTTCTTAAGGGGATGCAGCTCCTTTCAGAATAATCTTTAAGCATTTTGTTTTGTTTTGTCATAGTGATGTTTCCCTTTCGGCTTATCCAGAAGATCATAATACCCTTTCTGTATGGCCAAAGAAGACATACACTACGATATCAGAGACTCGATACCATCCGCTGTGAAATTGAGGACTTGGGTCAGAAACCTGTCAAAATTTGAAACCGAAAATACAAAAGCATTCTCTATACTTCTCTCTGTCCAATGTCATTTGTTACCACCAGTATTTACCCCGAGATCTCCCACCTGTATTCGAGGATTCTGAATGTATATCGTGAGGATGGCGTGATCGCTGTACATAGTATCTTTGACATCCAGCTTCCTAGCACAAGGTAGAGCCAGAGGATCACAGAAAATAGTCTAATGTAGCGACTTTATCCCCGCTCTTCCAAGTGATTTTACCTGGAATGTCACCAGCCACACGCTCACAAGCAAATAACATTTTCAGTCAAATAGTGAGTCAACCCATGTTTTTCCTTTCAAAGTCATGGCATTGGATATCATAACAGACTTACTAAATACATAGTCAGAGTCCTGAATTTCATTAAGGCATTGACAGTGAGCATTACAATCACCACCTATGAATATCAAGTCTTGTTCTGCACCACTTCTGATATTACAAATCAATTAGGTTACTGCTTCAATGATGTCCTTAGTATTAGTAGAACCTGGGGGGGGGTCATAGATATGCATAACATTAATCCCCACGCTGGAATTAAATTGACTAACTCTAACAGCCAAAATGGATGGATTTTCTACTCTGAGCATAATTATCTCAGACTTCAGCTGATTATTTACCCCAATAATGAGGCCCCCTGGTCCCTTCATTGGCCAGTATCTGAAAAATGTGCAACCGTATATATTTAATCCAGCGAGTAGCCAACATTCCTACAAGAGGAAAAGGTCTTTTGCAGATAATAATTTCAAAGACACTTTAGCATCCAATATGTGAGTAAACCTTCGCGTGTTCCATGAGCTAATAGACCATAATCAATTTTCAGTGGGTGGTACACAATAATTATTCTGTATTAACCAGTTTAAAATACTTAAAATGTTTCCTTGTAGGGAAGTGATGTTATTAGAATTCCCTAAATTCTTGCAAGTGGATTTCAGAGTTTCCCTTAGCGATTGCATATCTTGTACTGTGTTGTCTTTAGTGAACACCTGCTCCTCTGCTGCGTCAAGTTCATGTCCCAGTTTATCATAACCATCTTTGTAGAATCTCCCCATATCAGCTGTTTCCCTGGTATGGCAATGGACCGTGAGAAATTGATATACAATGTTCTTAATTGTTTGAAAAACTCAAAGTCCTTAGTATTCTATATCTTCAATGGTAAGATAGTACATGTCAGCAGAAGAAAGTCAGTTATGTGTATATGCAGATTTATATTCATTGTCCATGCATTTTTCTCTTGATGGTAAACACCAATGGGTCATGTAGGGATGCTGCTCCAAGAGCTATACATGAAATATAATACTGTTAGTCCATAGGAAGATCCAATAAAGGCTCACATGGAGGTAAGGTTAATGCTGGCTTACATTGGGACATTGAAATGTTTGTATCCATACAAATTGAAGCCTTCTGAGGACAAATATTAGCTAAGGGCTGGGCTACTGCATCTTGTTGCCGAACAACATTTAGAAGCCAGCTTGTGAGGATGCCTTAAGACTTGGCAGCCTTCTTGCGGTGTCTTTTAGCCTTGATATTTCTCTGTTTCAGACCATCATCATCCTGTAACTCATTTTCAGTCAGTAAATTATGTGGTGCTTCCAATGATCATTGACGATTTGACATCAACCGTTTTTGGCGCCCGTTCAACCAGCGCTGTTTGCGTGTTAAAAATAAACTTTAGAGGTGTCAAAAGTCAATTCTGCAGCTTCAATACATTCAGTCTGAATGCATCCGCAACTTTGTGGCTAGGATCCTAATTAGTGATGCTTTCATCTGTTGTGATGTACTGGATATATGTTGCAATGCAGCAGCAGTAAAAAGGTCATCCAACAGCTTATCATCATCCAGATTATTATTTTTGTGCATAACTAGGTCAGACCCCTCATGTAATATTTTCTCACACATTTTTAAAAGTGCCTTCATCGCAAATTGTATAACTGATAGTTGTGCTTGCATCTCATTTTGTAATCGGGGAGCGTCATTCCCAGAATTCAGAGTCTCTGTGTCTTTGTCCAATGGAGATGGATTGGGCGATGCTGAGAGTCTCTGATTGGATTTGGTGTCATGATTAACATTATGAACAATACCCGTGGGCACCAGACTTCACAGAGTTCCAAGTTAGCTGCATTGTTACTGGCAGCTTCCGGCATTTCAATTACAGGCAACATTTCAGGCATCAAAGAATCCTTTAGTGTATAATATAAGGCCAAAGGTGAATTATTATTATCTATGACCAAAAACAGTGGATCCGTGTGGTTCAAATTAATCTCCACTGTAGGAGGGCACGTTCTGGGAAATGGAATTTACTCTATGTCTAACCACAGGGAGAGCCAGAGAACAATAGTTGGAGATAGTTCCAGCCCCTCTGTCTTTAGTTATTTTACTTCCAAGGGAGCTTGTAGCTTGTACTTTTGATTTACCTCACCTATCCCACTTAGCTTGATCCCGTGCACTCCTTGGATGCTGGTTTTTCAAGTATGGGGCATTTTTCCTTATATTATAAGTATTTGTCCTGGGTGGTAATTTACCTGGCATTTTGGTAGCACTTCAATTTCTCACTTGTCACAATACAGAGGATTGTAAAAATCCCCCTCTTACCTTGTATGTGAGATAATCAGCAGACAGTTTGTAGATTTCACAATATTCCCTCACCTGCGGTCCAACTCATGAAACAACAGACCGTTTATCCGTTACAGGCTTCAGGATTAGCAAAGTCAATGGTCTCTTTTAAAAATTGCATGGAACATGCAAATAAGGAGGCAGCTGAGCACTTCAAACAATCCAGTCCTCATCTTCCAGACACATCGACCGCCGGACCACCGCTGAACACTGTGAACACACTCCATCTGCACTCTGCCACGGTGCGCTTAGGAGTGAAGTATTTCTGCACCAAGCTCCTCCTTGCTTCCAATAGATAGATATAAAAGAAAGACTGCAGTTAATTTTCATCCAACCTATCCTGACACCGTGAACATACTCCAGCCGCACTCCTGTTAGTCCCAGTATGTCATAAATAATTGCCGAAAATGCTGGGGACCTGGATACTGAAAGAAAGGCGTGGTATCAAACAGCAAAACAGACACAAGTGGCCACGGTTCAAGGGTGTTTATTGAACTTCAATTGGGTTTGAAAAACAACTATCTAATCCTAAATCTAAAGATGGGAGCAAGCCACGACCATCAAATAATAACCCAGTCCTAGTGGTGTCTTGTCAAAATAAAAGGGCCTATGCTAAAAAACCTATTGCCAATCCTTACTTCTAAATACAAATGGTGTAGGAAACAATGTTATACATAAGAAAAGTGTTTAAGAAATTATATGTCAGGATAGTTGAGCCGTTAGCTTCCCTTTCCAACATTTTCAGCACGGGACAAGGTGGCACACTTGTGCTTAGCACATACTCTTGCTTTTCTAGCACGAGGATGCAGTTCAAAATCTCAGTATCAGGACCTTCTGTGTTAAAGTCTTGTTGCCATTCAAGTCTCTTATTTCAGAGGGCCTGATGCGACAAACATTCAACGTTCCTTTCTCCTAAGGATTCTCATTTGCACACATTCTCTGGTGATTCACTGTTCATCCCAGGCCCCCCTTCCACTGGACTCAGATCCACTTGAACACAAAACCTTCAATTGGTCTCCCTCTGCCGGGCTTGGAACAAATGTTATCTTATTTTGCAATCTTTATTTACTGTATCAAAATCGAAGACTTTCGACTGTGCACAGGATATTGCTTGACCCATCGCAGGACCACTTTGATTCACAATTCTTTGTTCTCTTTTTAATACAACCCTTTAACTTTCTCTTCTGCCATTTCTCAGCTGGATACCGTACATACAGACCTTCAATTGAGAACCCATGTGGTGCCTGAGCACTCTGTTAAATGTATCATATTTTGCTTTTCAAAGTTCAAATATTCATCAGCAGTTCAACTTTACCTGCGTCTTTAATCACACGCATTTTAACAATGTTCATTCCAACGCTTGCCATAGAATGTGGCTGCTTGCAACCTTGGTTCATAACAGGGTAGTCTTGTATCGGTTTCCCCAACTCACCAGCTGTGTTGATTTCACTGATGCTGCGTTGTTCTTGCAGCCAAGGATGGTACAATGGTGGCTGTTGCTTCTCCCTGCCTTGATTACTGATGCAGGATGGTTCCAGGTATCTCTGACACACAATACAGGATTCTTCAGCCTGGTTTCCTAGTCTTATGCTTTCTGGTCTCGAGGGCTCTTGAAAGTAACGGTTCCTTGTCAGAAAGGTCAAGGGAATTTACCTCATTGCGATCCCCTCCTGTTTTGCCGTCTTTCTTTTGTTCGGCTGCCGACTCGAAACTGCTGTTTCCTTGTGTACTTTGCCTCACTCAGAGTGTGCTTTCATGCTCCACCTTTTATCCGTGTGGGGAAGCTTCATGGAAGTCATATGTGAGTGATGGTCAGTAATTGCCTGACCTCACCTGACCATTGTATTGGGACACATCAGGTATACGTCTCCGGTGTTAGTCTGTCTGCTCCCAGAGCGGGCTGTCTGTGTGGAAGTGTTTGTTCAGGAAAGGGGGGGTAGAGTTCCTACGTATCCTATCTGATAGGATGGGGTAAAGGTGTTACAGGAAAGAGAGGAATACCCTGTCTCACCATGCAGTGTCCCACTCCCTCTCCCTGAGGACCCCCCACCCAGGTGATCCTCCTGCACTGGTTCACCCCCAGGAACTGGATCCAAATGCGATGGCCTTGTCCTGACCACCTGGATGACAGATCACCAGGGACTAGTGAGTTAGACACCTTCAGGTTTCTCACAATACCCATAACAACACCCATAATTGCACTAAGGTTCACAGAAATGGTGCAAGGCTGTCGGTGACTTCACTCCAATCCATCTCCAAGGCCTGCACTGTTCCACACTGATGATGGTGGAAGAGGGCAGATGCCCCTGGCTGTGTTGTTTCCCCTTTCTATTGCAATGATTCTGCAAGTGGTCTAACCCCTTGTGCTCATGCTACTGAGATAGGGTTGGCTACTGGTGGTGTTAAAAATTGCATATCAAACTGTTCAGGATCACATAGCAAACGAGATCAGGGTATAGGTCGCATATTGTGGGTTATCATGCAGCCTTGCTCTTATTCTGGGCTACCTGAAGTACACATTTTATTGTTAATCTCCTCGCAGTTCTCCCAAGTAGGGCCCTAATATGTCAGATGAGGATTAATGGAAGGTCTCATTCACATTTTTGAGGGATGCATTAGCCCCACATATTACTGCAGGTGCACCATGGTAAAAGTCTCTGTTTCAAAATGCACTACGGCCTGAATTCGGTGTCCAAGGGACATCATCATTGCTTGGTCCCAGACTTGACCTTTGAGTGGAGCGTTTAGGCATGCTCTTTGCAGCAATGAAAGAAAGCTGCAATAATCACATATGCCAGGTGGCCCTCCTGTGGAAAAACAAATGTGGACAATGCTTGAAACTCGTCATTATACCAAGGTATGCTAAAACCTTTCAAAAGCTAGGATGCAGGGACCATACAGAACTAAAATAGCCTCAGTGGACACAATGGAGGATGAGCAACTTTCTAATGAAGTCGTCTTCATTTCCACTATTTGTAGCACTCATGCAGGCAGACAGAGACAAGTGTGGTGCCATGTGGCAATCCTGTCGGTCAATATTCTATTGAAATAGGTAAATGGGTGTCCAGTCAATTGGTCGACAGCAAACTGGTCGACTGCAATTTGGTCGACACCATTTGGTCGAATGCCAAATGGTCGAATTTTTTTTTTTTTTTTTATATATATGTGTTTTGTGGGTTTTCGTGTGGGGAAAAAAAAAAAGAAAAAAAAGGGGTTGGGGGGGGGACCCCCCAAAAAAAAAAAAAAGGGTAAAAAAAAAATTCGACCATTTGGCATTCGACCAAATGGTGTCGACCAGTTGTCCTGTCGACCAAATGTTTTCGACCAATTGACTGGTAACCAGGTAAATGTCATGGCCACAGCTCAGTTTGCAGTTCTTGACCATTGCTGTCAGCTGTTACCTGCTACATGTCACGGTTTTAACATCTGGGGGTACTACACCTCTGCCCATGAAGAATGCGTTTATCATAGATGTCCATGGTGACTTGGGCAATGTTGGGGCACAATTATTCATGAGTTCTGAGTCAAAGGGCACTATTCTTGGCTGAGGTGCGGCAGGGGCAATGGACCTGGTTATGTTTGTTGGCTGTGTATATGAGGTGGATTTAAGTTTTTTTCCTGATTAAGGAATGCAGTGATTTGTTTCAGGGCATTGGTTATCTATAAGACCAACAGATCTAACTGCACTGCAACCTGAACGTTCAACCCATCAATGTAGGCCATATATGCATGCCCTATCAACTGAGGAAGAAAGTGGAGGTCAAACTGTCAAAACTTGAGTCAGAGAATTTCATTACAATGTTTGAATGTGTGAAGCCAGGGCTTTAACCAATAGTGGTTGCAGCCAAGCCCAAACAACTGGATGCTGCGTGGACTTGCATTGACAAGAGTCTACCAAAAAAGTGATACAATGTGAACATCATCAACACCTAAAATCAATTACATTGTGGCAAGCTTGCAGGGCGCTATGACATTCTTCATGAAAAGGGCAGATATATCAGAAGTGCCTCCTCCCAGATTTACCTGTTTCATTTTATAATACTGGGTTTTGGGGTCTCATTGGAAGCAGGGTTGTTTCATTCACACTTTTCCAGTGCCAGGGGGGTGATGGCAGGTCTTCAAGGTGAGATCAACATCAATGGCAACGACCCGATACAAACCTTATCCATTCAAGAGCTCTTGATGAGGCTGGCAGTTTTGTTCTAGTGCCTTCATGAGCACAGAATGACCCGAAACAGAAGCATATGTGCATTTCAACAAAAACGAATTGATTTCTCGGAACACATCTTTGGTGGATCAGGCCTTTCAACCTGCCCCTAAAAAGTACCAAGCACTTTTTTGCCCCCACCATGTCCCCACTCGAATGCAGTGTTTTTTTTAGTGTGGTAATTCTATGTGGCTGTTCGTTTCTAGACCTGATCGCATTTACTCAACGCATTTACTGAACCCCTCCAACGTCTCACATGGAATGGGCATGACAAGACCAGGAGCAATTGGCTTTTGAGAATGTAAAGCAGGCATTAATGGTGACATTGACAATAGTACTGAGTGTGGTTGTGCATGCTAGGCTCAGAGGTCTCTGAGTAGTTCATATGCAGATGGTTGGCATTGAGAATCCCTTGTCAGTTGCCTTTGTGAGCAGTGACCTCAGAGCCACATCGCCAAGGAAATCCTAGATTTAGAGGGAGGCATTTGCCATTTATTGGGCTTCAAGCACTTGTATTTGAATATTTTAACTGGCTGATACAGGTGGAGATATTAAAAGGTAGGAGTACCTGGCTACTTCCCTGAATCCCCAGTTGCCAAATGATGTGTATCAACAAATAAATGATATGGGTGATATTTCAGATAGATTTAAATGTGTCTAGTATTAACTATCACATCATTTTACTATAATAAAATCCTGTCTCAAAGAACATGTTGGCACAGAAGTGTTTCAGCTTCATGAGCAAGTTATCAATGCTCTAGTTTTTACAGCCTTCATCAGGCTGGGTATCATTACTAGATTGCCCAAATGTGGGTTCCTGTGTTCCAATACTCTACAATACAAACCATAAAATCAACTTATGACGATCTATCTGTATGAACTTCAACATATTCAATATGTAGAAAAATAACTGCACCACAACAAATGTCACCTCATCACACTTTCCATGGACGATCTATTTCATTCAGTGTCCAATTTGTATCACACAAAACTGTGTGCATCATCTACAACACACATTTGTTTTAACAAAAATGTTTTGTTCTACATAAAACCACACTTCTTACAATGTGTGCACACATGTACAGTCAGTCTCTAAATCTTCTCCAATTGAATTTCATATAATTGAGTGCTTACCCATCATTGACTTCTTGTTCACTATCTGTTGTACATTGTCTTTCAGGTAAGTGATCATTTTCTAAATGTATGAAGGTGTCATTCAGTATCTCTACCTACACCATTTTTTTCACATTTTAAATAAACTCAACCAAAGGGCCTAATTTGCAACCCTGCATACTAGGCTCTGAATGCACTTTTCTTTTATAGTGTTTCACAGAGTGCCACATATATGTGTGGCAAAAACCATCTTTTATATAAATGGACTCTTCTTGATAGTTTACAGGGTCACTGCAGGGTCGATCACCAGGCCCTACTGAGCAAAATAGAGCAGCAATGGATGTATCACTTAGATACAGTGAACCAAGGTTTAAATGTAGCGGTGCAGTGGAATCATTTGAATTTTATTTTATCTTAGTTCCCCAAGGAAAGTTTCCTTTAGATGGGATTCTAAAGAGGTGGAATTTGCCAAGGTGAGCTGGCTGCCAGTTTAAGAAAGCCGGCATTCGGAATAGGCATTAAGGTACCAAGTGAACATTCACAGTTCACAGTGCAGTTGTTTGTGATTTAGACAGTGGCTTCTTGAGTGTGCAACAGTCAAAAAATAGATCTGGCCCCCATGTAATGAGATGTGCACGTTCGTTTGACATAAGTGTTTCGTAAACATTACTGCCAACGCAGAAAGGCAATTGGTGGAGTTATGGAAATATATTATAAATTGCAGTGATGATTGGAGATATGTGGCAAAATATAGTTGACTGTTAAACTACACAAATTTGATCTAAGTAAGTTGATTCATTGAAACTAAAATGGCTCTCAATCTATAGGTGTAGCAAGGATGTTAGTACAAGATGGACACCAGTTGTAGGAAATGAAGGATGTGTGAGAACAGCAGGGCACGTGGGATTATTGTTAATGGCCATTTCCTGCAGTTGGTAACATAAGCACCGTGAATCGAACACTATACAATTCTATTTAACAAGGCAGCGAATGGTCACGATTACGGCAGTAATGAAGGAGTAATAACATCAGGGGTAAGAAGTCTTTGTTTTACAAATATTGTTTGGCAGGTAGGGGTTTTGATACAGACACAAGATGGGATTTTGGAACAACTCTGAAGTGTGTGGTGTACGATAAATGAGTGCTGAGGAGACTGTATACTACATTTGAGAAAATGTGAGTGGGGGGGGGGGGATAGGGTCTGATGATCGACCCCGTGTCAACTTTGTAAACTATCAAGAAGTGTTCCATTTATACAAAAGATGGAATTTTGCCCCAAATGTATGTGGCAAAAACTGCATTCTGAGGCTAGTATGCAGGGTTGCAAATGAGGCACATTAGTTGAGTTTATTTGAAATGTGAAAAATATGGTGTCGTTAGAGATACTGATTGACATCTTTCAATCTTTCAGAACATGAACACTTATTAGAAAGACAATGTACAAATAATAGTGCACAATAAGTCAATGATGGGTAAGCACAGAATGTTATGAAATGTGTTTGGTGTAGATTCATACACAAGTACTGGAATGTGGTAGAGGGAAATTGAGGTGATGCCTGCCTCAGTTACATGTAATCTTCATTACTCTTAGTCCCACTGTTCCTCGTCCAAGTGCATAGCTATGAGGCAAGGTGCCTCATAAGTAATCACTGGGCAAGAAAGAGGGACATGGACCTTATTCCGGCTGAGGAGCTGAATTTGGGCCTTGGGCAGGGGGTTGGATGTAGAGGGGATGTGTGCCAGGGCGGAGTGGGGTAGGGATTGTGCGATAAACCTCAATGGTCATACAAGTCCAGGCTAAGCAGTCATGATATGTGGTATTAGTGGCTGGAGAGTCATTTTGGTGCAGCCAGTCTAGTCAGTTCTTAGTTTGGCTGCTCTTTTTTTTAACTGGGAATCTCTGATAAAGCAGTACTGCTAACTGTAATTACCTGGCTAAACTGGCATTTGGGGGCTTCCAGTATTGCCGTTTTTTACTGTGGCATTGTATATTTTTCTGGGCATCTGTGATCAAATAACCATGATAAGTGTTATTGCTTGACTGTCATTTTCATGCAACCAGTCTAGGTCTGTTTAAATGTGGCCTGCCGTGTTTTACTGTAATATGTTATTACGTGTCTAGACTGGTCTACATTGTGCTGCCAGTTGGACATCTTTTCATTGTGACATGGCATTTTTAATATCAAAGCATTAGATTAACTAAAACATGAATGTTCCTGTGCAATGTTGGTGACTTGCATGTATTGTATTTTTGGATTGGTGTTAACCTTCAAAACAATTGCAAATGCTCTGGCTTTTAAGGACATTTTTCAGGGTGCTGTATAATGCTTTAAAACACATATTTATATCTTTCTCCTAGAGCAGTGTGTGGCGCACCTCTGCAGCAGCAGGTTCATGCATTATTGCACAAATGTGGTAATCTGTGGCACAACCTGTTGTGTGTTGCCAAGCAGGGGGGAGGGGGACCCCTCAGCATGGCTGGCAAGGGGGCCCCTAAATGTTGTGTTACGTCACTGAAGATCACGCCAAGACCTCAATCACCACAGAGAGATAAGAACTAAGAACTTGCTCCACAATGAAGCCAGAAACAACCAATTTGCATTCCCACAAATAAAAGATGAAGAAATCAGAACCCAAAGAGGGATTGTTTGGAGCAACGGCTTGCAATTTCCCAGAAGATCAAGTATCCAATAACCACATGGATTAACTTTGCATAATACAGATGTTCCACTGGTAGTGTCCACTCGTGGAACTTTCATGAAGACCCCAAGAAATGTCAGCTCCAGAACAGCTCGAAGATACCACCAGGACAAGGTTGGTTCAGTAGACAAACATTTCAATACCTAAGTATGCTGAGGAGTGAGAGCGAGACGAAATCAGTGAGGATACTCTGAATTCAGAACTGACAAATCCCTTGATCCAGGATTTACCAATGAAAGGCTTACTTGGAGAAATGATGGTGCAAGAAGCCCAACAGATCTGTTCAATTGATGTGCGTGACCTGTTCTCTTCTAATCTTGTGGGACCATATGGATTCCTGGCTTTTTTGCAGACGAGGGACTCAAATGACCTTCAGAGGCCTAGGCCTTCCAATGGAAGACAAATATTGAGGATTTCCCAAAACGGTAACTCTCATTGTTTAAGCACATCAAGTATAAACAAAATGAATGTATAGGAGGATACCCGAAGAGAACATGGATATCCTGTTTGAAGTGTTTGCGCAAAGAAACTCCAAAGAGCTATCGGGCTTAATGAGAACAATGCTAGAAGAAGGCTCCGGACAAGCATCCCTCAGTGGAATTGTGGTCACCACCTATGTGGAAATGGACATCCTTAGCATTCCAACCTGCCTATGCCTTAACACTTCAGTCACTCTGGAAAAATACAATCTTCCTATCCATATTTTTAAGAAAGAAATGCCTGCCCGAATTGACTTGGGATGTCATAAAAGTGCCATTCGAGCTGACCTGGCCATGCCATGACTAATGAAGAATTAAGAATACGCAGATTATCCAGTGTGTGCATGGAGACATGCAAGCTTACCTAGGTCTTGAAGTATATATCCAACACTGGCACGCAAGGTATCCCCTGAAGATTGCTTTCAAACATATGCTCCCAGTAAACCTATGAATTGGTATGGATTTCCCATTCTTTGCTCAATCTTTTGAATAAGCCCACAGAATCTACAGAGGGGACCCACAGAACCTTTATTCTGACATGTGGAGGATCCCACCATATAGCCAGTTAGTGTTGAAAATAGTGGTAGAGAAAAACTCAGAAGAGACCAGGCTCTAACCCCAAGGGAGGGCTTATTGTAATGGTGGGGTATGTGGTGAATGAACCACAAAGATTTTGCCACATCGAACTGGGTGTGGTATCCGCTGTAGCTGTCTCCAGTAAAAACATGTCACAGGTTAAAAAACAATCCCTTTGGGATAAACACACAAGAAAAAACCACATGTTCCATAATTCCCCTCTTGAACAAACCCAACATGAAGACTGGATTAAGACAATGGAAGGGGTTGGATCATAGAGAAGACCTAGTTTGGTCATGTTGGCTAAGAAGAAGGTGGGAGAACACATCCCTGTGCCAGATGGTCCAAACCATGTACAAAACCAACAAAAAAAAGAATAAATCTGCAATAATCCCTTTTTCGCCAACAGAGGAAAACCTGCTTATGGACTAGTTAAACACAGATTTGGAATCAGGATCATAATGGGGAAGACCAGGTTAACCCAGAGAAGTGTTTTACAACTCCAAACATGGGCTGTCCTGGGGAACATGCAAACCTTCCGCATTTGATGCCCAGAGTGGCAGCAAGAAGCTCAGTCCTCATCTGTACAGTGAATGGACACACAGATAGAGCCCTACATTACCAGGAAAAAAGGGGTGGAGACTCAAGGGTCCCTCATAATTCCCAGCACAGGGCTGACAGAACCACCTGCAGCTGCAGCCTCCAGAACCACCTGCAGCTGCAGCCTCCAAGAAATAGAACAGGAAAGGATACAAGCACTGCACCAAACGTAGGCAAAATGTGGTTTTTCCAAACTCCAATGCTACAGGAGTAATGATATATGATATATGATATGATATGGCATTTGTAAAGCGCCTATACACAAGTGCTTCAAGGTGCGACAAGGCAGGAAGGGGGGAACAAAAGGAGGACAGACAAACGATCCCACTAGGCCAGGTGTCATTCAGATCACGCAAGTGCATGGGTAGAGGGAAGGGAAAAGTGCAAGGGGAAAACACGGGGGGAAAAGTGCAGTACAGGGTAAGTAGAATAATAATAAATAATAAAAAGGCCAGCTGGTGGCAAGTACAAGGGAAGTGCAGACAAGTGCTGGGAAGGGGGCTGTAGGGTTACAGAGACAGTCCCGCAGTGCAAGAGTTGCCAGGGAGGCAGTGCAAGTGGAGAGTGGCTGGGCCAGGGACCGAGATCGGTGAGAGTGGCCCAGTTGCAGATTCAGTGCAGTTTCAGTCAAGAATTAGCAGGGGAGAGGGAGAGAAAAAGCAAAAGCAAAGAGGAAGGTTTTGAGGTGCTTCCGGAACCATAGATGGTTCTCCTCAAGTTTCAGGGGGGCAGGAAGGCTGTTCCAGAGGGAGGCCCCTGCCGCGGAGAGAGATCTACCCCCAACTCGTTGCTTAGAGAAGCGGCTGACCCTGAGGGAGTTAGAGGCGGATGAGTGAAGAGCTCGAGAAGGAAGATATTTAGGAAGAGAGAGTTGAAGGTATTTAGGCCCCAGGCCTCAGAAGGCTTTGTGGACAATGCAGAGGGTTTTGAACTTAATCCTTGCAGCCACTGGGAGCCAGTGTAGAGATTTCAGTCCTGGAGAGATGCGGTCCCTGGGCTTGAGGCCAAGGATAAGTCTCACAGTCCTGTTCTGGATAAGTTGTAGAGGGCGGAGTGTAGAGGCAGGCAGATTTAGATAGAGGCAGTTACAGTAGTCCAGCTTCGAGAGAACCAGGGCTCGGGAGACAGTGAGCCTCTGGGGGAAGGAGAGGAAAGGAAGAATACCTCTGAGGAGGTGCAGCTGGTAGTGTGACTTCTTAGACACGTCAGATATGTGAGGAGAGAAGGAGAGTGTAGAGTCGACGATGACCCTGAGGTTTTTTGCCTTGCAGGTAGGAGCAGGAAGAGGGCCAAGAGAGGCCGGCCAGAGAGCTGCAGGGAAGGAGGGAGTGGGTGTGCCGATAAGTAGAATCTCAGTCTTACTGGCTCTAAGGCAGAGGTCATTGGCGGCACACCATTCCTGGATAGCAGAGAGAAAGTCTGAGATGAGGGACGGAGAGGAGGAGGCCGAGGGTAGCCTGAAAATGAGCTGGGTATCATCCGGATAGCACTGAAAGTTGGGACAGAGAGCAGCGATGTGGTGGGCAAGAATTGCCAGATACTGGTTGAACAGCCAGGGAGAGAGGTTAGATTCCTGGGGGACACCACAGGTAGAGAAAAAGATGTCAGAGAGGAAGGATCCCAGCTGGACCTGGGAGGGTCGATTGGAGAGGAAAGAGGTTAGCCACGCCAGAGCCTGACCAGTGATACCCAGGTTATCACGGAGACGGTTGAGCAGAATGGCATGGTTGACAGTATCAAAGGCAGAAGAGAGATCGAGCAGAATGAAACACACAGAGTGTTGGAGTCAAGGTTCGAGAGCAGGTCCTCATGGATGTTCAGGAGAGCAGTTTCTGTGCTTCTGGCAGCTCTTAAGCCAGACTTATGGTCATGAAGACTACCAACAGATTCAGCATGGAGATTAAGCTGGGAGATTGCCAGTTTCTCAAGGAGCTTGCCCAGGAAGGGAGTGATTGAGATTGGGCGATGGTTAGCCGGGCAGGAGGGTTCGGAAGAGGGTTTCTTAAGAAGAGGGTGCACAAGGGAGTGCTTAAGGGGGGATGGGAAGACTCCAGAGGCGAAGGAGTGGTTGCAACGGTCGGCCAGGGCAGGAGCCAGGGAGTCGATGTGGTCCTTCATAGTTTTTGAGGAACAGGGGTGAACCTGTCTCGATGAGACTTTCATAGATCAGACTTGTCTGGAAACCTTGTCAGCAGAGAAAAGGGAAAAGGCAGAGAAGGAGGGAGGAGGGGTGGCTGCAGAAGGGCCAGAGGAAGAGCAGGGAATAGAGGAAGGGAGGTGATAGGAGGAGAGTGAGGACATGATGTCCTGAGTTTTAGAGATGAAGTGAGAGGCCAGTGCCGTGCACAGGGCCTGGGAGGGGACAAGAGAGGTAGAGACTGCAGCAGGGTTGGCCAGCTCCTTGCAGATTTTAAACAGTTTGGCCGAATTTTTAGATGCCGCAGAGGTAATGCTTAATACATACCCTGAACTGTTTGATACAAGTAACCAAAACGAAATTCAGAGAATGAAAACTCCCCAACATAAGACAGAGGAACACACCAGCAGCTCATTCCTTGGCAGACACAACCACAGATTGAAAGGTGATCCAAGATTATGACTTCCCCATTTAAATATCTTTCCCATGAACTCAGGACTATGAAGTGCCCATGCCATGTAGCATGTCCAGAGCATGCAAGCGACCCCTCTGGCCAATCAGAGAGAAGTTATTCGATTCAAGCATTATGAATGGACCATCTCCCAAGACAATAGTGGAAGGGGTCTTTGTGGTACAGAAGGTGAGTTGTGGTGATAAAGAGGAAGAAGATTGCTGAAGAAGAGAGGAAAGTTTCTGGCTGGCTTTGAGAGCTGGAGTGGAAAACCAGATTGTAAGTCCCAGAGAAGAGAGGATGACTACTGGGCTGGTTGTAAGGCCTGGAGTGGAAGTCCAGAACGTAAGACCCAGAGAGGAGGGGAAGGCTGCTGTGCTGGCTGTAAGACCTTGCGTGGAAGAACTGATTGCAAGACCCATGGAGGAGGGAAGTGTTGCTGGGCAGATTGTAAAACATGGCATGGAGTGGTGAATTTTAACTCCCAGAGAAGAGAGGCTGATAGTAAGACCTGTAAAGGAGAGCCTGACTGGAAAACCTGGAGACCAGAGTAGACTGAAATCCAGAGACCGGAAACACAGAGAAGGAAGAAGATTGAAGTGAAGACCAAATGGCTCTTGAATGGAGACCTGGACTCAGCCTTAGTACAAAAAAGGGCAGAGGAAGCAAAGGCATATGCCTTTCACGAGAGAAATACATAGCAGGTTAGGACAAAGGCTCTGACCAAAGGGAAAGCACAGCAGGGAGAAAGGGGAGGTGAAAGTGGAGGCACTGATCCAAGAGAAGGCACAGCAGGAAAGGGCAGAAGCCCTGAGAAAGGAAATAGAATACGGAGGCTTAAACAGAGGAAGGGAGGAAGAGTTGAGAGGTAGCAGATCATTAAAAGGTAGTTATCATGGTGAGAAGGAGAAGGTAAAGCAGGTAAACATTCCACTGCTGAATCTTATGATGCCATCACTCCTTTCCCAGTGGAAGCCTCTTCCCTTGGGGCATGGAGATGGCAGTGACTAGCTGATCCTGACCCTGGGGGCAGCTACATGAAGGAGAATTACATGGTGCAAAGTGGCCTTTCAAGGGGTGGTGCATCATCAGATGAGACATGATACCCCCCTTTTCCTTCTGTTCCCCATGCCTTAATAGCCTATTGTCATGACTCCCTTCAACCACCCAGGGAACCCAATTTGGATAGCTCCCCTTATTTTGTGCATAAGTTACCTAGAAATAACGACCACTCTTATGAATACAAAGGTACTGCGACGAGAAAGCTTCATAGAACAATGAAAATCACTGGCAGTGAGAAGCACAGAATGCAGTCTAGTTGTAGGGAACCGCTGATAGGTTCCGGGACATTTAAAAAGCACATCCAGCATGGCTGGAAGAGAGGCTGCTGCCAGGAGGAGTCCGGAGAGCCAGCACTGCTGAAGAGGAAAGAGAGCGGGTGCGAGAGGACAACACAGGGATAAGGATACTCAAAGAGATCTCACGGCCTGTCTGTTGCTGGGGAGCAGTACCCCCAGATGTGAAGCCAGCTTGAGAAGCAGCTATCACAGAGAAGTTAGAAACCAGGGGAGTTCCAAGTGGGAAACAAGAGGTGAAGGAAGCCACCTCCAAGAAGTGAGATCCCAGTGGAGAAGCGAAAGGGAAACAAGAGGCGAAGGAAGCTGCCTCCAAGAAGTAAGATCCCAGTGGAGCAGGGAGCGGGAAGCATGCGGCAAAGAAGCTTCCAATGACCAAAGAAACTTGAACACCACAAACCAGATGGAGAGAAGCACCTCTCCCCAAATGCTGGGCACCAGAGAAACAGGTTCGCTAAGGGAGGGACATGTGCTGGATGTCTGGGAAGTTATAGGGAACTTTAAGCAAATAAGAATAACGGGGTGATGGACCCGAAAGGAGGAAGTATGTCAAAGAATGTGCAATCAATTTTGGCACATAGTTAAACCAAGTCATTGTAATGAGAGCAGGAGGACATTAAGTGTGAAACCCGCCACTAAATACTTTTGGGGATCAAGTTCGCAAGTGTGTCAAGAGAAATGTCTGATAAAGCCCTGGCACAAGAGTATACCAGGCACAGTGAAGTTTGCAAGTGTGTGGAATATAGCACATGATAGAAAAGCCCTGACAAGAGAGTAGACCGGGCACAGTGGAGTTTGCAAGTGTATTAAGTAAAACTCAAGAGAAAAGCCCTGGCAGGAGAGTATACCAGGCCATGCTAAGTTTACAAGCATTTCAAGTGAAGCTCAAGAGAAAATCCCTGGAAGGATAATTTCTCGGCAAAGCTAAATTTGTAAACATTGTCAAGTGAAACGTATAATAAAGACCTGGCATGAGAGTATACCAGGTGAAGTTCAGTTGCTTAACATACAAGTGATTTTTTTGTTGTTGTTATTCAGAGACATTTAAAGAAAATGTGTACCTGTAAGAACTCTTGTGTTGGAAAAGAGAAAACCTGGGGAATGGAACACTCCACTAGAACTGTAGATTGTATCCATTGGAACTTTTTGTTTTATGGCTACGACTTTAGCGTTAGCGAAGAGAAAACCTGGGGAAGTTAACCCTCCCCTAAAACTGTGGATTGCATCCATTGGAACATTTGTGGTAGAGTTACGCCATTACTTTTTAACTTGAGCAATTTGTGCATTACCAAGGCTAAGGACATTACACGTTTCGCCTTAGAGTTTTGTTTAGAGTGTGAGGGCAAGATAGGATTTCAGACACAGGACATTTTGATTTGGAAATCTTGACTCCTTAAGGTCCCCTGGGGACTAACCCAAGGAAGAAGAACCTACAGTGTCCTTATTATGTGCCTCAGAACTCTGTAACATACCCCAACCATCCTGACACCTTAAATAGAAAGCATAAACTTGAGTATCCTTGCTGTATCATTTGTCACAACTTGTGACATTTAGCACTCCAAGACACCCTTATAACTATTTAAGTGTGAGCACTGCGCTGAACTGTATTTCAGTGCATGTTACTAGTTATATGTTTTCAAAACATGTGGCATCCTTAGATTTTTGTGTTTGTGTTTTCTCAGGAGTTTAACCTAAAACGATTTGATCCCTCACAACCATAATTTCTAAATCTCCCCAATTTCAATAGCTTTGCTGCAGAAAACACTATCCAATTTTAGCTTATGACATTGTAAGCATGACTCTGAGTGTCCACGTAACTACACACAGAATGAGATCTGTCTTCAGGAATCTCCTTAAACATCTCCATATTAGGCTCACAGTCCACTTAAATTTAAAGTGGCTTCAGGGTATACAAGCAAACATTTGTTTACCATGAATTATTGGGCAAATAGAAAGCTGTCTGTACTGGCTGAGTAGAGACCACAGAAAAGAGTCTGGGACTCATTACGAGGTTGGCGGTCCAGTAATAACGGAGCCGGTAAGGCAATACCGGCATCCATTACCAGACCGTAGTATTATGACCCTAGACGCCGGTCCTACCGGCATCGACAAGGACCCGCTGTGGACCTGCACGATCGTACCGCCATGTGCGCACGCGCGCGGGTGCTGTGCCCATAATACCGGCATGCCGCAAGGAAGAGGACATCACGAGTCGCACGGACATGCACACCATGATGCCAGCAATACCGGCATCGCGGATCTCCCATTAACAGAAATCTGCTGAGTAACCAACTGCCACAGGTGCACTCAATCAGCACAGGTGGAGGTAATGGAGTCAGGTCCAGCACAAAAGGAGCACACACCATACCACTTGCACTTGCCATATTGGGGCTGGAGGACATGCCTGCACTGCTACTCCTTGAGCAGGCACTACAACAGGCAACACAGAGGAGATGCGTGAGGAGAAGGAGGGTGAGACCGGCCCAGCAAATCCCACCAGTGCAGGCAGTTGGTCCCTGCAGACAGCCATCAATTCCACGTATAAGGGCTAATCCATTTGACTTAACCCCAGCACAGATCCACACCCTTTACCGCCTGGACAGGGACACCATCACCACCATAGTGGAATTAACACAGGAAGACTTGGTCAGCCTGATCAACATCCGCACAGCCATCCCCCCTCTGCTGAAGGTGGCATCTGTGCTCCACTTCCTGGCCACAGGCACCTACCAAAACCAAGTGGGCCAAATGCATGGTATGTCACAATCATGCTTCTCTGTTGTGCTAAACCAAGTGCTGGATGCACTACTAAAGCATGCAAGGGCCTACATATCCCTACCATGGACACCACAGGAGGCAAATGCCACCAAAATAGCATTCCATGCACTGGCAGGCATGCCCAATGTAATTGGTGCCCTCGACTGGACCCACATAGAGTTGGTAGTCCCACATGCCGTGGAGGTGGTGTACCGCAATCAGAAGCTATACCACTCCATCATTGTGCAGATGGTGTGTGATGCCAGCCAGATTATAACACATTGCTGTGCCAGATACCCAGGATCCATGCATGTTGCCATGGTGCTGCGGAACTCCTCACTACCCCGCTACATGGAAGAAAACATCATACGACGTGGCTGGCTGTTGGGTGAGTCTGCCCATTGGGCCATGGGAGGAGAGGGTTGGGGGGCTACATGCATATGACGAAAATAACTCCAACCTCGACCACTCTCAAATTGGACAAACACTCAAACCATAGAACCAACCACTCGACAGAGCTGAAGACACCATGGAAAATAGCCACAAAGGAAGGCTGCAGAGACTGACCATATACCTAGACCCACACGAAAGCCCAATTGACACTCCCGCTCGTACGTACCGGACAAACACATCCAGACCGGCAGACACATCTAGATAGACGCTGGCCTGCATCGCATCTGGATAGGATCAATTGAAGGATAACATGCCCTCACCTAGAAAAACGTGAATGCTAACATGTGCCACACCTAGAGTTGTGAACACCAGCCTGCGTGGCGCTCAGAGGGAGCTGTGAATGTCAGCATGCCTACACCTGGACGGGTCTCTAGACACTGGCCTGCACCGCATCTGGGTGGGAGTGTGAGTGTTGGCGTGGCCACACCTGGATGGAGTCCTGGGAGTTGGCCTGCGCCGCGTCTAGATGGGAATGTGAGGGCAAATGAGTGCCAGACTCAGACAGAACTGTGAATGTTAGCATGGTAAAGGTCAGGTAACCCACTAACCAATATAAACTCAAACTCTGCATACTGATCTCACTCAAAAAACTCACACAACCATCTCTCGCACAACAAGCCGCACGCACTTCACAACACTGCAACAACACATAAGCCGGAACAACAGCACACGCGGACTGACTCCGATCCGAATACCCGCACCAAAGCTCAGCACCCGGTGTATACCGAGTTGAAGCTGCCAACAGAACACCACTCCTCTCACTATCCTACTCCCTTCTTCACCTTACTAACCCATCCCACCTTTATCATTTACAGATCCGCCTGAGTGCCTGGGGACCAATTCCGTTGGTGACGGTGCGCGGTACAAATATCTTTAACATTTAACATTTAACATATGCAAGGGGAATGCCCTCTGGGCAATGGGAGGAGAGGGTTGGGTGGGGCTACATGCATCTGGAGTAATCCCCTGCCACACAGCACCTGCCACCGACTCCTCCAACTCCTTCAATGAACTCCACATCTATCACTGAGCTGCAAGTTTCCTCCCATCTAGCCAATTTGATAGGTGAGTGAGGTCTGCCACATGTTACCAGCCCCTGGCTCCGATTGGCCGACAAGATGTTCCTCCCTCTCAGCCTCAGGTCATCCCAGCACTTTTTGCAATTGCGCACTGTGAGTGCGCTGGTGTCAACTGCACTTACTTTCCTTGCCACTTCCTCCCAGATGGCCTTCTTATTCAGCTGTGCTGGAAGCCTGAGGTCACTGCAGAAAACCACATCTGCATTCTCTACTAGGCTATCGGCTAGCATGTTAAGCTCCTCGTCCATAAATCATGGTTTCCGCAGGCGGGCAGTGCCTTTCTGGGTAGCCTTTCACATTTTGTCCATGGTGTGCTTGGAGTTTTGCCTGTGAAGGTCCAGTATGTGGAGGATTGCAATGGATTGTGTTTTTGAAGATGGCCGCCAATGCATTTCCCATTCCGGTGCGATGACGTTACTTCCGGGTCTGGTAATGACGGGCCCGTTCTTACCACTATTTTAATACCGGTACCGCTATTTAGGGGTTGCCAATGGCAAAAGTGTTATGTGTGCATTCGATGATGCCGTTATCTGGGGGTTTGAGGGTCGTTACCGGCATGCCGGCAAGGCCGTTACCGGCATGCAGGGGTGCGTGTGCTCGCGCACTTGTGATCACCCGCTGTTTGCGGGATCAAGCCTACACGGACATGTTATTACAGGTATGCCGGTAAAGGGAGATTCTTAGCAACAACCTCGTAATGAGGCCCTCTGACTTTGTTATGTCTGTTTATGACAGAATACGAATTTGGATGACTGGAAACAGGATGTGCCTTAATAGTGAGAAGACCAAGCTTCTTGTTTTTGGTTCACCTCAAACAAGAGAAAAACTTGGATCCATCTATGCCAACTTTTATATTGATCAGCATCTTATAAAAAACAGTGTATAAGGTGAAAACATTAGCACCATAATTGAGGCATTGCTTAATGCTGAAGCTCAAGTTCCCAACATTGCAACAAGTGTCCAATACTACTATTGCACTTGAATAAGCCGGACATTTCAGACAATAATTGCAATACATTGGTTAGAGCATTAATTTTGCCAAGACTGGACTATTGCAACACCTTGCTTGGTGGAGCAAGTACATCTAGTGTAAACAAGTTGCAGATCTTACAGAATAATGCAGTCAGAGTCGTAAATAAGGTTCCCAAATGTGAGAATATATCATCTTACAGAAGGCAATTTTACTGGCTTCCAGGGGAACCAAGGATAGAGTTTCAAATCAAAACATTGACTCATAAGTGTTTGTTTGGTGATGCTCCTATATTTTTGAAAACACACATCACTGTCCAGCATTCTGTCAGGACGACCAGATCTAAAGATTCTAAGAAACTGATATGCCCTAGATCTAAACGAGCCAAAGGGAAAGAGAGGTCTTACCCCATGAGGGCTGCTGTAGCTTAGAACAAATTACCAATAAATCTTCACTGCAAAGGAAATCTTCCTGCTTTCAAAAAAGCATTGAAAACATTTATATTCTCTAAAGCTTCCAATGCACCGTTTTTTCCTTCTTCCTTTCTGATCTCTTCCTTACGATCTGCCCTCTCCGCGCCCTGATGCTTGCGGACTGAGGCGCGTAAAAAACAAACAATAACAATAACAACAAAAAAGCATTTATAATACCTGTCAAGTGCAAATGAAGCATTCTGCATCTATGCCCACCAACAAGCATAGTCCTGTCATACTAAGAAACAAGGATCTATGAGACATATAATGTAAATAAATATCAATGAAAACATAACAAGACCAATGTGTTACTTGTATACGTCATATGTTTTTGCGTGAACCTCCTGATAAACACACTAGAAAAACTACAATAACAACAGAAAGTGAATGTAAAATAAATCTCTGTCCAGAAAACGTCAAATGTATAAATTGAGTGTGAGGTAAAATACACTATTAGATCTATATCAACTCACCTATCCAAAAAAGATAGCCATGTATGTGGTTGAAGTTCACAGGATAGCAGGCCTGAAACAAGGCCAAACTAAAAACCGCTAGTCACAATGTGCACGCGCTATAGGTGACGTCACAGTGATGTGAGAGGACATCTCCGTGCATGGGCGTGATGATGTCATACCCCAAAACGCTCCAATGTTATCAACATGCAAAACGCAGTGACGAGATATGATGAAAAATCCTCGACATGTGGTACAATCCTAGTTCATTCTACATCTGTCAAGGCCCATGTCTGATGTTTTTCTCAGTATTCAAGGGTCGTATCACATAAAGTGAAATCATAATAGTGCTATTTAGCATCGATGTTGTCTATGGGCTTGCACTGTTCCAGGTCATATAATGTGTTTGCATGTCAAACGCTTTAGACAGTGCGAATTTTGCACTGGAAGGGTCTTATTTTGCTTGTGTTTATCCCTCTTTCCTGTACAAGTATAAGTAGTGCAAGGCACTGACAATGTTGTATCACTATCCAAACATTGCCTTTTTTTAAGTATATACCGTGCCTGCACCACAGACTCTGAGGGTCCCAGCTGGTGTCACCCTTTTCTATCTTTTCATATTCATTTCTCGTTCTTTCTTTTTACAAAGTTTCCTTTTCCTTCTTTTTCTGTACCTTTGTATTCATTTTTCTTCAACTTACTTACTTCCTTTCTTTTTTATTATCTCGTCAAGATTGAAAGGTGGGAAATGAAAGATCGATTGAAATGAAGGAAAATAAATTTCTGGTATGGGCACTAGGTCCGAGGCTGGTCTGGAGTTTAAGCCTCTGTATCATCTTTGAACTGGTGAATTAGAGATGGCTGTGAATGATTTTATTTTAAACCTACAAAAATATATCTATGCAAAATAAGAGCTGTGAACGATGTGTAACAATCACACTTGCTCTAATCACACAACCAAACAAATAGCACCACCAAAAATAGTTTATCTGATCCAGCACTTCGTGTTTTACTGGCTCCCTTGAACACTCTGTGGCTCCACTGAGATTGTATAAAATGTATATCAACTGTTTTTGCTGTCACAATGTTCAGCCTGTACACCTGTGCACTCAAACTATGTGCACCTAAAAGTGACGGTTCATTGTATGCCGCCACCCGTCTGCATCCATCATTCTGTAGAGGCCAGGTACAGGATGCGGTGCAGCATTTTCTATGGAGTAATGCAAGGTATTAGTTCAAAGTCGGAAGAGCTAACGTGCTCGTTTGATTGGCTTAGACTAATTTGGTCATTGTTCTCCTTTGACTTTGATGCAATCATTTTATGTCATTATATGTATTGGAAAGCCTTGATTAGTTCATCACAAACAGTTAACATTAGGTCATAGCCCATTGTCCATTATGTCCTGTGAATGAAGCCTTTAAAGTTGAGTGTTCTTGTACGTTTGATGTACGGGTTGTTATGGAGGGCGCAGTACAGCATGTATTGGGGACAGTACAGACACTGTAAATTGCATTACATCCAATGCATAGAATAACAGATAATAGTCAGTTATTACAGGGCGTGTGCTAGCGGGCCTGAGGTAGTGGCCCTGTAGTTATGCTTAAGTTGCTCAACTCATAGAAAGAGCACTTTATGGGTGGCTTGTAACTGTGCCCTTCCCTCCCCGGATGGATAATCATCAAGAAGTATATGGCCCACTCAAAGGAATCTTGCAAAGTTTGGTGCAGTTTCGTCCAGGGGGGGCCAAAGTTATAGTGGGGTGATCCCAAAATGTATTGAAATCTTCATAGACGCAATGGAAAAAACATTTTGCTCATGCCTACAGCCCAAACCGCTGGATGGATTTTTGCCAAATTTGCGCAAGAGGCGGTGTGCTAGTGAAAGCCTGCTTTTGTACATTTTGTGTAAATCTGTCCAGTCGTTTTGTAAAAAATGACCAAAAAAGTCTTTTAAAAACAATTTGTGATATCTGTGTCGGGTCAACAAACTAATTTCCTGATTCGGAGTCCACGGACACCTCTGGACCAATTAGGGTCTGGTGTGATGTCCGCGGTCAACGTACGAGCGCGCTGATTTGATGAAAAAAAAAACATGAGCTGCAGTATATTTATTGGAACGGTTGCCATGTTGGATCTGTGTACAGCCACCAGTGTCCATGGATTGTGCAATGAGAAAAACATGTGGAAAGTAGATTTGTGGTTATTTGATGACAGAAAGAGGGCCTGGAAAGGGTGAGGGAGTGGAATAAAGTAGATAGGGGTCTTTTTTTATAGGTGGAAAAAAGGTTTGCAAGTGCCGCCGAGTCCGCAGACATCGCCACGGACAGCGCAGTGAGAAAAACATCTGGAAAACACATTTTGAGTTATATGGTGGCAAAAAGAGGGTCTGGAAAGGGTAGGGTGGAATAAAGTTGATATGGAGATGTTTTCATAGGTGAATAAAAGCATTAAAGGTGCTGCTGAATCCGTGGTCAATTTTAGTGTCTGCAGTCATCTTTGGGAGTGGGGAGTTTTAGGGTGAGTACTGGTATTTGAAGGTGCATTTTACACACTTGTTATATGGTTTAGTTCTATTGTGGTGGTTGTGGCCAGTGTAGGTAGAAGGACTGGCCTTTTCAGCGGTGTCCACGGACACTGTCGTAGTCCACGGACCTGCATGTGCCATCTGGGTCTTTTAAGGATGCCTGGCATGGAAAGAGGACTTTGTGGGACTAGCTAATCAGGTTTTGTGGTTTTGAAGGAGGAGCTGATGTGTACAGGAGTACAGGATAGCAAGTCTTGTATTTGTTTTGTGCAGTGAAGATGGCTGTGGCTATGGCTGTGAAGAAGCAGAGTGTATGGAGAGCAAAGATCATTTTTTTCTGAAATCCATGATAGTCAAATATTGAGCCCCATCACTCCCTTCCCTCCCCTTACCTCCTTGCCTCTCCTACAAAAAATTAAACTCAATACAAATATCCAAGCCAGAAACACAAAAAAGCTTCCTTTAGGACCCACCCTTCACAGTTAAAAAAATCAAACTAAAAATCAAAATCACAGGACCTTTTGCAATCTGCAAAGGCAGTGGACAGTACAAAAGTCTGCAGGCATCTGGAAAATTCCAGACGTGGAGTGGGAGGATTAAAATCAATTAACTTTTTTTTCATTCAGAAATGGTTGCTCTTAAAAGAACCTTTCTGTATTTGTTGGAAGGTTTTATGTACTGCACAAAACACATTTCTACTGATCTTACATTTTTTTTCCAACTTTCACAAAAACTGCCTCTAATTTTCTTTCTGTTTTTGTTTTTTATTCACTACAACTACTAAAAAATCCTTCACAACATATTTCACGAGTTTACAAAATAATGTTCGGTGCATTTTGGATATTCATAAGAAAAATATGATTTCCGGCATCAGTCAAAAATATCGCATCTCCTCGAAAAATATTTACACCATCCAACTTCATGTATGCACTGTCAAAAGAAACGGGGACAAGTAAAAGAGTGATAATCAACATTTGGTAATAAAATGATTTTTAACATAATTGAATAGTTCTTTAAAGTTTATTCAATTTTCAAGACAAGATAGTTATTTCATTCTGTATAGCTGGAGTTTGGGATTTTGTATGATTAATCTGTGGTGTAGTATTTTATGTAATGTTTGTACTTTAAGAAAAGTTGAAGTTATTATTTGAATAAGCTCTCGACAAATTATAATATTTTGCCAGATGTATTTTTTACCATTAGAGATTTTATCTTCTCTCATTTCTTCATTGGGAAAGTTTTCTTATAGCCAATGAAGTGTGTTTGCCATTTCTGTTAAAATAAAAAGTTGTGATGTTTCTATGAGAAATGTTCATATAACAAATGGTGATACTATCTTTGGTTAAATTGCTCAATTTATAGAAAGATAATTCTTTTGGCCGCTTATAACTTTGGTGCAGTTTGATGAATGGTCACCAGAGTTTGCAAAGAGGCATATGCAGATTGGAGATTTGAAAATATGAGGTGCGTCATAATTTTGGAAATGGTCACCATAATCGAGGGGCGGATCATGGCCTTTGTCCACGGAAAGTGCAGTGAGGAATAGAAGTCTGGAAAATATATTTGGGCTTATTTTGTGGATGAAGGGGGGCTCAGAAAGGATGGGAGAGTGGAACAAAGTTGATATAGAGCCGTTTTTATACGTGAGAAAAAAGCTGTGCAGGTGCTGCTGTGTCTGCTGTAAAATAAATTGTCCACGGACGCTATTGGGATTGGAGGGCAGGGGAGTCTGGGGATGATGTTGGGCATGCATTAAATCTGAGGTAGGGGACAGTTTTTTTCATGCTCCTTGAGTACAGCCTCGAACGATCTTCGAAACTGCTCCACCCCGCGGAGTGGTGTGTTGCAGTATATACAGAGTACTGTTGTCTTGGAACGTTATGAATCAACAGCCTCTTTTATGGCTTGCAAGGTAGCTGGTGGGATATTCTGCCCCACACGAGTAGCCTGTGTGGTGGCAGTATTGGTTGAGGAAAATGAGGTAGAGGAAACAGCTGACTACTTCCTGAGAAAGGAACAGCCTTAATGAGAGCATCCCGGTGGTTGGATTTGTTGTGGTGGCAGGTGGAGGTGGTCCCGTTGAAGTACTACCCAGGTTGTCCGTGACTGAGTTCAACGTTGCACTCAGTACATTTCACCTTGGTAGCTTTAGCCTTCGGTACACCCCAATGGTGGTTAAGAGCTGCCACATTCATGATTCTCTCTGGGTGCTAGAGATAGGCATTTCCTCTATCCAATCTTCCTGATCCTCTTGCTTGTTTTCTGCATCCTTGCACTTTTTCCATTGTCTAAGCCCTCCAGCTGGTGTTGGTGTTGGTGGTGTTGGTGGTGGTTGCTCCTAGGGAGGAGGGATGGCCATGGCTGATGCAATTTTTGAAGATAAACAGCAGTAGTGCTAATATTCTTCCAAGCATATGATCTGGGATTGCAGATGGAAAATCAGTAAGAATAGTTCTAGGAGCTGTGCAAGAGTACATTTTCAGCATGAAAAGTCCTAGATCATCTTAAAATGCAGTTTCAAAATGCTTGCAAGGCACGGACCGGTTTGTGATGCCCGGAGCCTTTTATGGACACCTCATCACACCACACACGTGGTCATGTGACACTGTCTGGAAAGTATGCGATGATGTCAGACATTTGTGAACATTGGCGAACAAAAAGCAGTGCAAAATGTTGCCAAAAGTTCATAGAAGTGTTCAAAATGTTGCTTGGCGTTGAGGAATGTCACAGTTTTAAGTTGAAACTTTCTAGACAGGTCAAAAATGCTGCTATATTTGGGGTAAGAATGATATTAGGAAGTTGTAGCAAATTAGGGTACACTGTTAAAAACCCATGAAATTCAGTGAAGAAATATTGTTAAAGAGACGTTATGGTTAAGTTGCACTAATAAAAACCTATGAAATTCAAAGAAAAAACATTGTTAAAGTGACGTTATAGTTACAAATAAAACTGAAAAAAAAAACAGAAACTCACCAGTTATGGTAAGCTAAGCAACCATAACTCTCGCCACCGTCGTCCACTGCTAACACTAACACCCAGGACATCAAAGATGACATCACAAATGTCTGAGCACATCGCTGGTGACATCACATATTAAATTAATTTTGATGAAGAGTTTCTACAGGGGGTTGAGTTTACAATGTTGGTAGCAAGATGTCAGGGTTGATTAGGAGACCTATTATGAAGTACTTTATGTATTAAAGAATGTACTCACCTAAACAAAATATTATATTGGAGTGTTGTTGTTAATACAGGAACCTAATAATACATACACTTAGGTAATGGTTGGAGCATTCACCATAGAAGTACAGTATGTTAATTTGGCAATGTTGGCTACTAAAATAATGAATGCTATTTTAGCAGAGTTTTTAGAAATGTTAAGCATGGAATAAATAGTAATAATTCAAGACATAGTACATATTGTTTTTAGTGCAAACACTGCATATGAAGATCCACAATGCATACAAATTAGAGTCACATACAGGGAAAGTAAAGTAAGCAACAATAAAATCATCACCAGAAAAAGTCAATAATATTAAAGTTTATCATTATGTATACAAATGATTTGTGTGTTAGAAGCCTGCGTATTGCTCAATATATGTGCAGCTGATACCAATCCCTAAGGGAAGTACTTTAAAACATACAAGAAGGTTAATGTCTACATATATTGCACCTATTAAATGTTCATATTTTTACTGTCAGTAAATAGAACTGCAAGGGTTACATATGACAGTCAACACAAACAAGTTGCCCAGATACGTGATGTTATCAGTGATGTGATCAATGACATTTGTGATGTCATCTTTGATGTCCTGGGCGTTAGTATTAGCAGTGCACGGTGGTGGCACGAGTTATGGTTGCTTGGTTTACCATAACTGGCAGATCTGCATGAAATGACCGAATGCAAAAGTCTGACTACCAAAAGTCTGACATTTCTTTCTTCTTTTTTTTCATTTGTTTTGCAAATATATATGTGGCGCTCCCCCACCTTACCTCTATACATTTTTTTAAATTTACCCCCCCCCCCACATATAGATCTGCAAAGAAATAGGGGTCGGACTTTTGGGCCTCAGACTTTTTACCCTGGTCATTTTGTCCTATTCCTAACTGGCGAATGTCGTTTTTTTGGGGGTTTTACTTGTAACCATAATGACTCTTTAACAGCGTTTTTTCATTGAATTCCATAGGTTTTTTTTAGTGCAACTTAACCATAACGTCCCTTTAACAAAGTGTTTTCACTGAATTTATATTGTGCACACATGTAGCAGGGGTGGAGGTGGGGAGATGAGACCAGTTTATGGAGGCTTCCCTTCATGGAGACGTGATGCTATGCTAGGGCAGATTGGTATGCTGGAATCCTGGTGATGGTAATGATGTCAGGGGGTAGGGAGTTCAGTAGCAGCGAGTAAGCAGAGTGAAAGAGGGCATGTGCGACGCAGCGCAGGGTGAGTGTGAGAGAAATCAAGTACAACATTGGAGCAAAAGGTGTTAAATATGGATTAGCAGGAAATAAAGGTAGCCGGATGGTGGTGGGAGTGGGGTCTAGTGACTTTTTTTGCTTTATGTGGAAGGAAATAGTTCACATCGTTTCCGATTTACAGTCCACCTAACACAGCTGACATGCACCCATGCTATCACAAAACATTCTTCCCCGTATGCATGGCTCCATCCCTGTGCTTGTAGCATCTCTTCCCCCTGCTCACTTTCTTTAGCAGGCTGAGGTCTGGATTCACCTGTTGGGGGATTAGTACAGCACCCCACAGGCAGCCTAAGGGCTCTTGAAATACCACAGTGATGATTTGGTGTGGTATACACAGGATGTTAGCATAGCGTAACTTTAACTTCATAAGAGACCGTTTCTTGTTTCTGGACAACGGATAAGATGTATTTTAGTTAGGAGATATCAGTATATTACTGCAGAATTCAAATAACAAAGAAGCCCTCTGGTGTATTTCTACCCGAATAAGCTGTGGTGTGATTCTCTACGGACGTACTCTGTATTCCATTGATTTCTAAGAGCAGGGTATATTATAACTGTCTAACCTGAATTACACATGTCGTAGTCAGTCAGAAACAAATTGTTAAAGGTGATTTCCTTGCAAGGCATTGATTTCTCTGAGAGAAACAGCATAAAACGAGGTGCCTTAAACATTGCAATCGCTTGATTTCTGTTGAAAAATATGACACATGTAATTTCTTCATTCACTCTGGACATGATCTATTGAAAAAGGTAACAAACGAATAATCACATGATTCAAAGCCACTGCAAATACCAGTGCAATCAGAGGGACAATGTTGGAGACCTTTAAAGTTGACCGATATGCACTCATCCCTATTAAATATAACTTTATGAAATGTTGGTTATCTGCGAAATGCAAGAGGCCCTCTTCTACTTTGCACTCATTTACGAGCACACTTGTATCAGCCAATTCCTAAGCAGATGTATTTCCTCCACTAACAAGCGTTGTTTTATTAGTGGAGCCATTATTCCTTCTATTCATAACTCGGTAATTCCATAGAGACCCATAACTCCAGCAATTATGGGTTCACATCACACATTATTAGTATTCGTGGTAAAGGTTTATGATTGAACTCTGCTTCCTCGGCCTGTATTGCATTACCTCCAGGGTAATTTATTTGCCATTTTCCCCTGATGTCCATATGGCCTAAGCAGGCCACTGTATACTCTAGGTTGAAATATGCATGCTTTGGAGAGTTAGAACGAATATTTAAATTGTCTTTCAGTGATGTGTCTCTTGTGTGAGATTGGTGATATGTAAATTATAATTTCACCTCATTAAGAATTTGATTTTTTATGATCGTAAAATTGCTTACTGCCGGTTTGCTTTTGCATATTCCATGCAATATACTGATGTGAAATACGCCTGATTATTATTCTGAGTTCGCTTTGCCCACTGTTACAGCATTTTAAATTTCTCTTCTGTCATTCACTCTGATCTTTGTGACACTCCAACAGCATTGGTAATTCTTCTTCAAGTCGCTGTTCATAATTCATCTTGTCTTGAGGTGTCCATTCCTAAATTAGCACCTGGCTTGCAATTCATTCAGGCAAAACTGAATTTAAAAACAAATATAGATGTATCAGTGATCCTGATGTACACGCATCCCCCTTCCTATTCTTACTACAAGAACAGGCTCATTAATTAGGGGACACATAAGGATTGAAAAGAAAGCAAAGCAGGCGTTGGCGTCTATTGAGAAATGTACGGGAAGATTATATGGGAATGAGTGACATAGCCATCAAGCCCTCCAATGCTAAATAGGCCTTCCTCATTTTAGGAATCAACCACATGCAGAGATAGGTTACGCTTTGAGACACTTGCATATAAGCGCATAATAAATAAACAATCACTCAATCCATAGATTCATTTAAAAACATTCTACCCAGGGTGTGGCTACAGACAGAGCAGTAGCAGTGCAGATTCTGGTGATTTTGGCCCCTGTTATTGCTTCAGGCCTGGTCATTATAGAAGTGCATCACTTGAAAAGTATGCAGCAGTCATCAAAGCAATCAACAAGTCTGACCTGCCACCTCCCACCACACGGCCTGCGTTTAACTGGTTCATATAGTGCTAGGTTTCAGGTCAGCTACAGAAGCCTATAGAGCACTATTGCCTGCTCGATGTTATCCGGTGTGGTTTGCTACCTTGCAACTTCGCAAAGTGTACCCTATGAATGTGAGCTAGATGCTTCCATGGGCAAGGGACCATTCTCATACGTTTTCCTTCTTTGGAAGCCATTCATAGAACAAACAGCTGTTGCATGAACAATGATGTGGAACATTGGCACTGAAAGAGAAGGCTAGAGATGGGGTTGCATCCTTTCTTCAAGCAGCAAATATCAGATAAAGCTGGGGAACTTTCCACTAAAGATCTCTCCTCTCCATTGTGGCATGCCACAGAGATTGCCTTTCTCCATATCGCCAAACTCTTCAATGTATCAATGCAACCACTAACTGGGGACCGATGGACACATTAGATATACTTTTAGATGTATAGCGATGATACTCAGTTGGTGGTGCAGGTGGACAGGGAGCATGGGACATTGACAAATGGCTGTCTAGTGGACATGTACCAGTGGCCTTCACACCGGCACAGTTGAAGGTGGTTATTTCAAAACCTATCACCTCTTTGAAAAATGTTGCCCCCTGTTCTGGGCACTATTCAAGCAGTGAACAACCTGTGGATCATGGTTTGGCCAGGTGATTCCTTTCATGCGGCACGGGCCTCAGGTGGTCAGGACTTGCAACTTTCAAATTCAGGTATCCCAGTATCCCTATCTTGGAGTGGTGTTTGAGGGCCAGTACCATGCAAAAGCCCACATAGCAAAATTAGAGGTAAAACTCACTTCATCAATTTCACAAGCCAGAATTATAATGTTTAAGTATGATAAATTCTCAATAAAGCCTGTACTGCTGCTATGGAACATGAAAACAATTCCGGCTCTTTTGTATGGTCTTGAAACCCTAAACACCAACGCCGTCTTTCTGTTTGATAAATGGGAAGCAAAATATTGGCGGTGTATACTACATCTACCGAATTGCGTACCCGCAGCCTGGATAAGGTATGAACTGGGTTTGATTTCCATATACACCATATATCAGTGGCGTTTGTGTGCATTTTTTAGGAAATGCTTGATTTCAACTACCCTAAATGTTTTGTTGAAAACTCTGACAAATTACATATTTACCACCAATCAACCATTTATTAAGCAATGGCTCACAAGGGTCTATCATATACCAAATGCGGCAGATGTGTCATTAGACCTACTAATACAGAATCCTGATAAAGCTAAATCAAAACTGTTTGAGCTTGATTGGATTACCACCAGAACTCGGTGTCTTTCATATCATAATATGGAGATACCCCGATTGCCAGATAAAAAACTACAAACTTTGCCGTCCCACTTGATTCGGTGCCCCTGGCTTAGAATCCGCAATGGTATTCTAAGATTACACTTTAATTTATGGAATACCAGGGACGTTCAAGCCAAGCGGAAACAAATAGCCATAAATGACAACTTCTGCCGCTTTTGTTTGATGAGAGACGCTTGTGAAACTTTAGAACACATCGTTTTAGAATGTTGTAGTTTACAACCTTTACGCGAAATACACTATACAAGGCATTGTAAATACCTGTGTCTTACAGACCAGGACTTGTGTTGGTCATTAATCTTGGGTGCCTGTTACTTACCCTTACAAATTGCAACTGTTAACTTCTTAACATGTCTAAAGTTGGAGATTACCGAACACCAAACCTGACACTGAATAAGGAACAAAAAGGAAAACATGATTATTTATGTGGTGGATCAATTTTGTTGATTTTTAATAGTAAAAGTTTTCGATTTTTCTGTGACACTAAGAAATCACAAATAGAAAGAATATGTTCAAATGCATGTGTGGATTTTATTATATATTGGTTATATGAGTATGCATATTTTTGTTTCTTTCATAGTCCTCGTGGTTTTTGTGGAATGTTAGGTAAATGTAACGTAAATGTAAATAATATGTGTATGGTTTTGTATTTAGTATGCACACATTTCTTTTGTAATTGATATTTGAAAGGTTGATTTAATTCAGCTGATACAAATAAAAAAAGAAATAAAAAAAATCAGGTTGTTCGTGCATCACCTCACCTCACCACTTTACCTCTCAACACACTACATTGCAGATTATGGCTACGGTTCTCTCCATACTTGACTAGGCAATGTCAACACTTGTCTCTATCCTGACGTGGGTTTTCAGGGGACTCCAATGGATTCAAAATAAGGTCATGAGAGTTATCCTTTATCATATAAGTGGCTACTCTACACTGGATTCTAGTGGTTGAGGGCCATCAGATTAAGTTTCAAAAGGAATATAGAGCAGCTTGACGGGAATCCCCCATCATCAGCTCAAGCACATGTTCAATGTTTCAGATGATGCCCACCACTGGCGCTATATCGGATGCATTATTGCATATCAATCTAAACAGTTGCCCCAAGAAAGAGACACCATTCCCCCACTCCGAGTTTGGGTTTTTCTGACAAAAAACAGAAAATACAAAGCAAATATACATCACTATTTACTGGCCAACCTGTAATTCAAACCCAATAACAGGTGCAGGACAAGAAGTATTATAATTGCATTATTTTGGAACTGATTTAAAACAGGTAATAAGTGCCAACAGAAGCACTTCGACATCCTCCATTATACGTTTAATCTAGCCCTTTGTATACTTCAGCACCTTCACCTTATGGCATCACCAACATACTTGGCTGCCACATTGACCTCCCACTTTCATGCCAATGTCCCCCATTGTTATTCATAACAGCCAAAAGGTTATGAATAATTCATGGATGTTAGTAGTGTGTTTCTTGTCTGGTCTGCGTTGTTTTGTCTATGTTTGCTCAGTGTTGGCAGACCATGGCCTGATACTCTCGCTGTAGCAGCTGTGTGTTTGCATTACTATAACATTGGTAAGCGATATTTAAGTAATGAGGAAAGCAACATTTTTGTAATTTCTGGACCTTGATAGCAGGAGAGACAACTTGTGTCATATTGAGACAGAAACATACCCATTTTGGTTTTTCTTCTAAGCCCCTTCCAGCACACTCATTCTGCATCACCACAGTCCACCTATCCCATGATAAGACCAACAGATTCGGAGTTATTCAATTACACGATTTATAATCAATTTCAAGAGGTATTGGTAGTCCATTACCCACACAGATATATGCGCTTGACCTCCCAGAGTATATTAAACACTTTTACTAGAACGAGGCATGTCTTAGCTATAGCCATTGAACACATGAAGATTAACACTCTCAAGATCAGTGGTCGAAGTGTACGAAAAAAAGTAGTGGAACTATGTTCCCTGCTGGCCTGCACCCACTCCCCACAAACCCTATCACCACGGCCCTCTCCCGCACACAATCCAAACCCACAAACATATGCACCTGCTGTTTAAGGCAACGTTCAGTGTAGTGCACTGAAAGTGCACGTTTCAACTTCTTCCGGTACTTTTATTTTAAAAAGAAACCATCCTGGAACGGTTTCTTTATAAAATAAAAGTATAGGAACAGTAAAACTTAATTTTAAAAAGTAAAGGAGCGCTGCTGACAACCACTCCCTCTCACTTCGACCACTGATCAAGATTGCAAATACGCATTGTGTTTCCTTTGCCCAAATAGCATTCAGACAGATAGTAACCTCGTAAACCCTTTTCCTCACTAAAGGCACAACATCATAACTTTCATAATATTAATAATGATAGGATTACATTTTAAGACATTTGCTACAGTGACTTACCAAATTTGAACCAAGCCATCAATTGTTTATGAAGAGTCAGAGATATTTAAGTAATGACCAGTGGTTCCTAGCATATCATTCGTTGATGTAGTGAGTTCTCTCTCTCCCTCTCTCATGCTTTGTCTTAGGGTCTTTGTTTCTGTTTTGCCTTTTCTCTCTCTGTGTCTCACTGTCATATCTGACAATGGGTTGTGGAACACGTAGAAACTGTGGATCCTGCAAGATTTTAGAACAAAGGGTTGTGACAGAGCTCCTTTCTGGGATTGTCAGTTGGTAAAGGCTTGGAGGAAGAAGGACACTGAAGGGGCTCTTGAACCCTATACTTGCATGCTTTACAATGAATGAGGTATATGAGCCTACCTTAGTCTCTTTTGTATTACTGGCAAGAAGCAGAGGTAGGAGCCCCTTTTGGTGTACAATGAGCAGTGTGGTACTCTGTTGCAGCTGATCGGTGTACTGAGGTGAGGATGGTGGAAGGAGTGATCTCACATGAGTAAGCAGATTCTACGGGCCCTCTATGACATCATGAGTCGAGCTTAGCTTAGACAGCAGCAGTGGCAGCGGCAGTAGGGTTTTCCCAAATAGCTCCTGGTGGAGAGGCTGTGCACCATGCTGAGGGAGCAGAGCAGCAACAGTTGTTTTTTAAGCTGGCTCACACGGTGTGAGTCAAACTTGCTCTAGGCAGAGGTGGCAGCACTAGCAATACTCAGCATTGCTCCGGGCAGGAAGCTGTTCACCGTGCCCAGGAGGCACAGCAACACAGCGTTGCTGGCTCAACTCAAGTGGGGTAATGGCTGCCATCTTTATGCCAGGTACGGTTGAAACGTGTCTGAAGTGTAACGCTTGTGGAGGCCATTGCATTGTCAGGCAAGATCAAGAACAAGGAAAAAGAGAGAATTTGGGACAACCTGGAGGGTGAAGGGATTGTTTAAAGGGTCGAAAAATCAGATTATTACACTACTACTATCCTGGTGATGTAAGGGAGTCAGATAAGGAGTTTAAAAAAAAAAAAGTACATTAAAAAAGGAACAAAAGGAAAGGGCACTAGAAGCAAAAAGACTTGAGATTTCAAGTGCTAAGAATACAACATTATTATGAGAGGACCATGAGCAATCTATCACCACAATTTCTCCCTAAAATCGGAGAACCAGCAATCAAATAGGAAAATTAGAAGGTGGATTTTCAGGAGTAAGTTAGTCATCACAGACCCTCATTTAATATGGAGTGGAAAAGGGTGCACCTCAGGTTCCAAGGGAGGGGAATTGTCAATGGTTTGCCAGAACTAATAACTGGAGAGGATGATGAACAAGAAGGAATGGACAGTGACATACTTTATTCGTATGAGACAATCATGAGGAAACTTGGCCTGCACTCTGAGAAAAAAGCAAGCCCTATTTTGGAATGATATTACTTTGGCATGAGAGAGCAGGCAGTTGGCGCGTTGGTATTGACAGGGTTGCGTGATAGTTGACATATTTCCCCTGCCTTATATTGGAGAGATGATCAGTTTAGTGGGTGGGGCCCAGGTGTTTAGCACATTGGACTTTGCTTTGGCCTACCATCAGGTGAACTTACATCCCAATACTAGTGACTATACCACATTTATAATGCAGAGCGGACACATAGATTTTGAGGAATGCCCTTTTGGCTTGTGTCGGCGTAGTCGTTTTTCAAAGAGTGATGCATGCTCTCTTTAAGGGAAAGAAAGGGGTGTTCTGCTCCCAGGATGACATTTTGGAAATAACAAGAGAGAGTATGATCAACGATTGAAAAGAGTACTTATCGTTACCATGGAGGTCGGTTTGACACTGAAGAAGGAGAAGTGCAGAATAAGGGTGTGAGAAATTTCGATATCTTTTATTATTATTATTATTATTATTATTATTGTTATTATTATTATTATTATTATTTGTGTCATAATTAGGGTATTTAGAGAGCGCGGAACCAGATCGGGAAGCAACAGAGCACTTTACACTCATAGGGGGAAGAACATATTAAGGGGAGAAAAGAAAAAGGAGTAGAAGCTAACGGGGAGGATGGGCAATTGGCAGCATGGGGGAAGACAGTGGGAGCATGAGGGAGGACATTAATGTACATTCTATTTGTATTCACGAGGTGTTAAGCCAAAAGGAGAGCTTGTGGCTGCCAAGGACAGGCAGGGGGTCATGTCTTTTTGGGTCTTTCAAAGTATAATGCAAAGTTTGGTGAACAGTTTGCGGATCATTGAAAGGAATTTGGAAGTCTGAGCAACAAAGGGGTTGAGGTTTGTTGGTTTGAAGAGTGCCAGAGAGAGTTTGAGGACAATAAGGATGCCAATGTGAGTGCCCTGGTGTTAGCATGTTTTGATGTGCAGAGCCCAACTTGGATTATGACGGATGCTAGTGGGAGTGGATTGGGTGCTGTGCTGCTTCAAACCAACATAGTGTGGACAGGGTGGTGGCGTTCACATCACATACTTTGAAGGACGTGCAGACTCGCTATTCGGTGATTGAGAAGGAAGCTCTGAGTGGTATATGGGCGATTAGCAAGTTCTAGGAGTTTGTCAGGGGAAGAAAGTTCACTGTGTGAATTGACCATAAACCTCTTGATGGTGTTTTCACAACCACAGGGTTGGAGAGTATCTCAAGACGCATTATGAAATGGGTAGCGTCACTGGAAGGACATGCTTTTGGAGTGGTGTATATACCAGGTAGGGAGAATGTGTTCATGGATTACTTGTCCAAAACCAAAAGGGAAGGGGAAGTGTTGGAAGTCACAAAGAGCGGGAGGAAGAAAATGAGCAAGTATTCCAAGTCTGTGGTGCAGGCACATTCACCAGAGAAGAGTAGACATGGCCCATGAGGGGGCACTTAGGGATCACCAAGTATAAAAGGAGGCTGAGGGGAGATTATTGGTGGTGCACGGTTGATGAGGATGTGGAGGAAATGGTGAAGGCCTGAAGGCTGTGTAGGGAGTCAGATAAATCTGTGAGAAACTACATCCAACCATTAAGGCTGCTCAATTTGCCAAAACGATTTATTTATTTTATTGTTCATTTATAACGTGCTTAATACCAGCAACTTGTTTCTAAGCGCGGGATCGGGATTCAAACCTGTGTTGTGCTGTGTTGTCTTGCTCCCAAGACAAACACGTTGTCTTGGAAGTATGTGAACCATGAGAGTATGTGGCACTTGATGTCCTGGGACCATGACAGTGGAAAGAGGTTGGAAGAAATATATACTTGTGCTGATAGATGTATACTCTAAATGCGTTGAGACAAATATGGTATTTGAGTCTGATTCGATGGCTGTGGTGAGTCTCTTGGAGTTTTCCAGAGAGAGGGGTATCCATCTAAAATACTCACCTACAATGGTGTACAGCTGATGTCACACTTTGTTTAGTCATTTCTAAGGGCAGTAGGTGTAGTACAACACAAGACATCTCTGTACTACCCAGCGACAAATTGTGCAGTGGAGCGCTTTAATCACACTATCATGCAGACAATACGCATGGCAATTCAAGAGCAAAGGGAAAGAGAGGAAGTAGTGCTCAAGAGAGTGCGTGCATATCACCTAATGCCACATGCCACCATGGCACTGGTACTCTTTCTCTTTGAGGTATTGAGGAGAAGAAAATTAAACATGATGGTCTGCCCCCCGTGGTTAGGGAGAGTTTGGTTTGTTGAATGGGATCAGGAGACACTCAGGGAGAAAGTAAAGAAAAAGAAGATATGACATGATCAAATGTATGGAAAGGCAAGAGGTTCGGGTAGATGAGGAAGTCAGAATAAGGAAGGGAGGCAATGTCACTAAAGGGAGTAGTAGATTTTGGGGACCACAGAGAGTGGTGAGGGTGTATGAAGATGCTGTGGTTACAGAGAATGACAGGGTTTGGAATAAAGGAAGGATGGGAAAGAGCACTGTCCGAGGATGATAAGATGCAGCTTCACACTTAACAAAGTCAAGTTTTCACACATCAATTGGTTGCAGAGTTCAGTTTAATTTCTGTTGTTGCATAGGATTTTAAGGAAGAGAGTTTGTGGGTGTGTGAAGATGTGTGTGTGTGTGTGTGCGAGGGGGAGGTTTGTTATGTCTGACAATGGGTTGTTGGACATATGGGAACTGTGTGTCCTGTAAAATGTTAAAACAAAGGGTAGTGACAGAACTCCAGAATGTGCTGGAGGTTCTGGGATTTTCAGTTTATAAATGCTCTGATGAAGAAGGACACCGAAGGAGCTCTTAAACCAAATAATTGTATACTTTACAATAAATAACATATATGAGCCTACCTGAGCAGCGTGGAAAGCCTCTTTGTAGTACCCACTTTGTATTTATTTCACTTTATACGTAGACAAGAGTCAAATGAGAAGTGCATGTTTGCTAAAGCCAACCAGCATTTGCTGACAGCACTGCAACCAGAGAAAACATATCAATATCTTGAAGAAGCACAGACTGGGCATTTTTAGCAAAGTAAACTTTTAAAGCCAAAGGCCATGGTCAATGATACGGTAGGTATTTGGGACTCATTTATTTTGGCTGTGTGTTTTCAGACGTTTTTACATGTGAGACTGTGGAGGAAAAAAGAAGAACATTGTTTAAAGAAATCACTACAAAAAGGAGCCACACTACTCTAGTATTGGATTCCCCATATATTTTAGCCTGTGTATTTTTACCCATGCTATTATATCTTGTGTAATTGCACCGATTAAATGGATCCCCACCTAGTTCACTGTCATGTATACTCTGCTCTTGTTATCGTCATCTACCTTGCATAACTCCATGTGCAGTCATTTACTGTATTGATCTTGTAGCATCATTGCATCACTAATGTCTCTTTCATCATTCATATAAAAATAGATATAGCCGTGGCTATACAAAAGGGTCCTAGGTGTTCCCTTGTTTCATTTAAAGTTTTCAAGGCAGGCTTAGTTTGATTTTGAGGTTGCAAAAACAATTCACGTGTTGCCTCAGCTAAAAGTCAATATTTATATCGCTCTGAATAGCCGTGGCTACGAGAGATTCTGGGCATGGATAAAAAAAGATTTCTGTAACTTTGATTCATTGTCATTGATTGTTGTTACTTTTCTATTTGTGTAGCTGTCTGTGATAGGACGTAGTGAAAATGTGTCATCCATTTTAGTAGTTTTATTTGTATATAGTCCTTTTTTTTGGTATTCATTTTGGAAAGTATAAAAGCCACCATTTTGTGCAGCATTCTCATTTTGATTGCAGAACTCTCACATTACAGTATGCTGAGTGTGTTGCTGTTGTGGAAGTACCAGCAATGATTTAAATATTTAAACATTAATTTGGGGTGTTATGTGTCAGGGAAATTTCCACTGCTATCAGATGGTATATTAAGTGGTAGTTTATATTTTATTTATTTTTGTACCTTTTACTTTAATGCTGCTTAATAAAATTTGTGTCAATTATATTTATTACTATTGTTAGATGGTATACTTTGGTACTATTTTTCATATACTCAGATTTAATGGCAGTTAATGCTTGATGTTTTTTAACATTTACCAATATGCTGCTTAAGATCAATAGTATTTTATTCATATATTTATTTTGTTGTATGCAGGTTTTTAAGAGTAAAGGTTTACTTTCTTGTACTTGTACAGTGGTCTTTTGATTGTGGACTATATGCTGACACTTTGTGTTGAACAAGAGCCTTCCTATCGGGTTCCTCCATGTCATGTGAGTGGACCTGAACAAGGTGGGGGATGAAAGTTGATGTTCTTAAACTTTGAGATGGTTTATTGCACAAAATGTACACTGTACTCCCTGAATGCTCTTCTTATTGTGGTGCTCCTTGAACGTTAAATCCTGTGAATTATCAGAAACAGTTTTCTGAGCATTTGGATTGTTTTTTGAGCAGAGGTAAAGCAGAAGACACCCACACCATGTTTTCATGTAGTTGTTTTTTTTTTTCAATCCACCATGGTTTTTTCCCCAATAACCAAATGGTTCTTTTTTGTTGTGTTTGTCTTATATCTTGGTAGTCTCATAAATTGTCTGTAGACAAGATGGGATGAGGTTGCAAGGAAGTGACAGAAGTGTAATTTAATGGTGCACTGCCGAAATGTTTTTTTTGTAATCCACCTTGGATTATTTTTCCCCATGACCCATAATACTATGTGTGAATAGAACAACAGTGATGTATGCACAAATGCTGTATCTTATTTAGTGCATGTGATGAATTACATACGAGATATGAGCGTCATAAAAATGTTGACTATTAAATTGTTTTTCTTAAAGTGTGTTTCTTCTCTAACTAATTATGTTTTCTTTTTTTACAGATAGAATGATATTGTATATTCCCTTTCCTCCTATATGTATTGAATCTATTCACAACCACTGTACCTCAGAGATAATCCATACTCTGACACTCCAACCTCTTTATTCACATTGACTTTACATTACACAGCCACGGTAGTGCCTGTGTAGTTATGGTTAAGTTGCTAATCCCATAGGAAGAGCACTTTTTGGGCAGTTTATAACTTCGCTCCCCCTGGACGAATCCTCACCGAACTTTGCAAAATAAAGTATATGGCCCACTCTGAATTACTTTACAAAGTTTGGTGAGGTTTGGAAGAGGGGGGACAAAGTTATAGGGGGGTCCCAAAACTTCTTTTTTTCCAATAGACTGAATGGGGAAAAGACTTTGCACACGCCTACAGCCCAAACCGCTGGACGGATTTTCACCAAATATGCGGCAGGAGCAGCGGCTTGGTCCCAAAAGCGTGCTTTTGTAAATTTGGTGAAAATCCATCCAGTAGTTTATTTTAAAACAACTAAAAAGTAGGTCACAAAAAATTAGTGATGTCTATGTCCGCTCCGCGGACTCACTTCCCTGTTCGCTCCGTGGACAGGACACCGATTGGGTAATCAGCTTGCGTCATGTCCGCGGACAGACGACTTGTTCGCTGATTGGTTGGGATGAAGCGTGAGGTGCGTCGGATTGATTCGATGCTCCCGCCATCTTGGATCCGTGTTTGGTGTCTGCGGACATCGAGGTAAAAACATATTAAAAAACACAATATTGCACATGTCAAACTTATCAAATAACCTCTGGGGAGTTGAAGGGTGATGAGGATGGGATGGGATATGGCTGCAAGAAGCAAAAAACAGTTGTTTTTTTGTCACGAAAGTCACACAGTACATTTGGAGGTGTTCCACAATATGTGCCTAAAGTACAGGCGAAAGAGATTGCATTTTGGCATTTAAGGGATGGAGATGTACAATCATGGAATTGTGGACTTGTAAACATAGATTGTTGCTTCTGCAGTCTGCAACCCCAACCTTACCTTGTGTTATTACAGAGTAATACTACATTCCGAACACTTGATGTTTATAAATTGATGTGCTGGTGCTATACACCCAGAGCGCGGCAAATAAAGGGCTAATGTGTCTGTGTTAAAATGTAATTAAAATAATAATGGAGTCAGACTGGCACCCCATAGAGCCTGGCACCTCAGGCAGCCACATGCAGTGCCTGATGGACGTGGATCAGAATAACAGTTCTCATGGATGCGGTGAGGCAAGTTGTTGCAAAGTAAGAATGTATGTTGATTCTGAGTGAAAGTCACCAGCTTTCAATTTTTGTTTGCGAGCTAAGGAAGCAACGCATCGGACACACAGTATAAGGTTCAATTGTTTTTTGACCATGAGAGAAAGGGACCATTCCAAAAGGAATTGAATGAAAGGAGGTTTGTAATAATGAAGATATGATAACGTTATGCATTCCAAAAGTGGGTAAGGAACATGTAAATTCAGTTTATGAAGAATCTTTGGTGCGAACGCAGTGAGCGTTACGGTCTGAGTTACGCCAAGAGAATGGAAATGGTGAATATAATGTAAGTTTGATTTTCGACAATTGTATACCGGAATAAGATTTAACTTATTATTATCTGAACATTATTTTTGGGTTACATTCTATTTGTTTGTTCTGTGTGGCTTATTGCAATGAAACGCAAGTACAACCTTTGTGTGTAGTGGTCTTTTTAACGTGGTTATGGGAGTCCAGCATTGAGGTGCATGTAGACCAAAACTTGGTTCCCCCAGGTTCAACGCTAATATTTCATTAAAATGTCATGTATGACCATCTCAAACTGTGTACCACTTTCCACGTTGTTTTTTCTCTGTTGAGATTGTTTCATGTCTGTGCTAATCGTTAGTCCAAACTCTATGACGAATTAATAAGTCAATAGATAAATTGTAATAAAGATCGTGTAGTGAGACACATTTTCTGTTATGTTTTCGAAACAGATACATTCTGCCATTCTGCAATTGTCATAGATTCCAGATGCCAACTGACAGGTTTTTCAACCGGCAGCTAACATAGTTGTGAACAACGGGATCACAGTGACTCTTTTTTGGGACGATCGCCAAGGGCCCATATGCCCTTATGCTGTACTAGCGATTAGAAGCAACATAACATCCTTTACGGTGGTCTAGCCCCAAGTTGATGCAGAAGCACTGGAATTCACTGTGCGACCCAAGCGCTTCTTTTACCGAAAACGAACACCTTGTGTATGCAAAAAGAACAACGCGTGCCTCACGATAAACATTTTGGATTGCAAGCGAAGAAACAAATTTGCAATTTGATTGCATATGGCAATAGTCGGATTTTCTCAGAGCATTTATTCTGAAATAAAAGTATGTTACAAATTGTACAGTGTTGTTGTTTTCTTTTAAAGTACGGTTTAATATTCCGAATTGTGACGTGCTGTGTTGTGAGTCGATGTGTGTTAATTTTCGGGTTCTGCGTCACGTCACATAGGTGATTATGGGCACGTTTGGCTGTGCTGACGAGGAATGTCACAGAGAAAGGTGGAGAATATCACTAGATTTGGTGATGTGAGGCTCAGGGGCGGGGAATATGATTTAGTGACATCAGGGCAGTTTACCTTAGGCCGATACAGAAATGGATAAGATTAGCACAAGATGGCCGTGCCCTGCTGCCAAATTTCGCATGTTTATAAAAGAGGAAAAGTGAGCTAAGGTGAATTGGAAATGTTTGTGCGATAAATCAACGAAAATACATGCCAAACCCCTGGGACAATAATATTTTCTGAGCATTGCACTTGTCAAACTTATGAAATAATCTCTGGGGAGGTGAAGGGTGATGAGGATGGGATGGGATATTTCTGGCCTGATTTCGAATGAGTTTACAAAGTTTGGTGGGATTTTGTGTAGAGGGGGCAAAATTAGAGGGGGGTGCTAAAATAATGTAAAGGCTTATAAATTAAGTGTTATTTGATGAATCTACACTTCTTTTGGCAAACTGATAATAGATCTAGATATAAATGTTTTTGCAAAGTTTGGTGGGATTCTGTCAAGAGGGAGCAAAATTAGAGGGGGGGTCCCAAAATAATGTAAAGGCTTATAAATGTGGTGCCATTTGAGAAATGTACACTAAGGTTTGCAAAAAGATTATAGATCTAGATATAAATGTTTTCGTAAAGTCTGAATGGATTTTGTGAAGTGGGGTTAGCTTATATAACGATTGTATGTGCATTCAGTTGACACTTTTGAAAAAATAAAATGTGGGTGGATTTCAAGCAAACTTGCGTAAGGCGCATTGGCAAGGATCTACAAGCATGGTTTTGCAAATGTGGCAGTGTTTTCTTATTTGACAAGTGTCATAATGTAGTTAAAAAAAATAGCGGTATAGCTTTAGTGACTGAGGGGTAGCCTGTGGCCATGGGCAGTGGCCAGAATGTCTGGGTCATGGAATACGGTCATGATCCGGACAATCTGGCTACTGGCCATGACCAGAAGGGACAAAACATAGGATTAAAGTGGTCATGTCCACCTGGGACTGGCTTTGTGGTAAAGTTATTCGAAATTAGGATAGATTTGAAAGGGAAGAAAAATGTGCTCCTGGTAATATGGTCATAGGGTGTTCTTTTTGCCTTCTGCAGGCTGCCATGGAAATTGAAGAGTGGCCCTGTATGGAACCCCCTCCTTCCCTTTCTATGGTGGCCATCTTGGAAAAGGATTTCCTTCCTATACCGGGACGCCAACGGCGTCCCGGTGTAGGACGAAAAATCCTCTTTTTTAGTACCACGAGTTCCCGCTTTGGGAACCTAGGCTGCTAATGGCCTTCATCCTCCATTTCAGGCGCTGTAATGGGGGATAATGGTCCAGAGACCTTGTTATCCACCCTTGCTTTGCTTGGGCTGATAACTTGGGCTGCTGGGCCGGTATCCACCGTTCCAGTTCCTGGAACGGAGGATGAAGGCCCCAATATTGCCATTAGTATAACACAAAATGCAAATGGAAATGTTGGAAAATCTTATTGAGTCCATGTACTTGACTGAGAAATATAAAGTAGATGGAGTCTATACGTTTTTTTTATTTCTATTTTTTAACTGTGAAAGGTAGTTCCTAAAGAAACATTTCTTTTGTTGTTTTTGGATGTATTTTATTTTTTTGGCAGGAGAGCTAAGAACGAAAGATGGGGAGGGAAATGAGGGAAGAGGCACAAAACACTAATCTGGAGGGGCAGGTGGACAGGGGAAAACGTTGCATGTGTGTTATTTCTAAGGTAGGGGGCAGTGTTTCTCATGCTGCTTGATTACAGCAGTGGTGGTGTCTCTTGGGGAGGAGGGATGGCCTTAGCTGATGCCATTTTAAGATAAATAGCAGTTTTGCTAAAAGTATGTATTGTGCACTAGATTGTTAATGGATGAGTGTGAATATGTGTTGGAGCTGTGCAAGGGAAATTTTGAAGTTGAAAGTTCCTAGATCAGTAGAAAATGCAGCTCCAAGTTGTCTGTGAAGCACAGATCTTATTGTGAAGTGCGTACGTGTTCTTGGACACGTCATCATGGTGCGCGCCAGCATATGGTCATGTGGCACTCTCTGGAAGGTCTGCAATGAAGTCAGATGTTCGTAGACATTATGGTTAAGTTGCACTGTAAGTGACTTCAATCCAGCAATCCAACTAAGTAAATGCTTAGGATGGGATGCCCAATGGAAGCCCTTATTTATATATTTTTATGTCAAAGTTCTTAAATCTGGATGATGAACCCTTATATAACGCCCCTCTCTTTGATACCCCTGACCTCACTGAGCCAAGAAGTAGGTTTGTTTTGCAAATTAAAAAGGTTTATTTGAAGAATTAAACAATATATATATATATATATATATATATCACACTTTTATGGATACAATAATATTGGATAGCCCACTTATGAATATAATAGGGATCAACAGTGGGTAATATTACAATAGCACAATCTCTTTAATCTGAAAGGAGTCGGAAGAGGAAGGATAAGGTAGCAGGGAGTACTTTTATGGTTCAAGGAAATGCAAGATGGGAAAGAATGCAGCACAGCAATAAACTTGATATGAATTCAATCAGAAGATAATATAATCACTTTTTCCCCTGTGACTACTCATTCCCCCACTATACAGTATGATGAGATGGGAAGGAGGGTACACAGGTTTCAAGAATACAATCAATAATGCAGTTCAATTCCAGTTCCCCCCAGCAAGCTTAGAGAGAACAGGTATGATTTTAAAACATAGGTCAAAATGCTTTTGAAAGTAATTGCAAAGGATGGGAAAATATACTAACATTCTTTTAATTCACTAAGGGATATTCAGGATAAGTGAGAGTTACTTTGGATTAGTTCAGGTCAACACTAGCAATGATTCATGAGTGATTATCAGATTGACAACGAAATTCAGCAGTGGAAAGCAAGAAGCAGCTATTTTTAACATGTGGTGAAATTGAGCTAAATTGCAATTCGCAGCACTTTTTCTGCAAGCGTAAATCACGATTACGGAAAAACTATAAGGAATTGGAATGTCATTTTAGGTTTGTTGGAAAGCTGAGGATCTTAGCTTTAAAATGACAGTTAAAATTTTGCTGCGGTTCAAAAGATACGGACGTTTTTGTGAAGGTAGATTTTCAGATTTTACAGATGCACTTTACAGATTTGGAATCACAGGATGGACACAAAATTCTAAATGCAGTTCTGGACAGGTTAAAATGGATGGGATAAGATTACTTTGGACTAAGAGATGACTATGCGCAGTTCTAGACTAGATACTCACTCCTAGTTTTTGGAATGGCATGCGCCTCGTCAAAGATCTGGTCAAGGGTTTAACTTCACTCGCCGCCAGACAGGTCTCAGGCCCTCTGGGTTCTGCGTTCAGCACTGCACGGCGGTCTGCGGCCTCTGGAACTGGATCTGACGGGTCTTGGATTACAGCACTGCTTTCTGGTTCCAGATCTGGGTTCTAGCACAGGGTTCTTAGCTAGAATAGAACAGCTCAGCCCAGCTGTTGATTGTGAGAGCCCCTGGGGAATTTAGGGGTTAGAATCAGGTTTGCAAAAGATCCTGAAGGCTTGCTGAAGAGGATTCAGCTTGTGGATTAGGCCTCTCTTTCAGGTTCTAGAGCTTGGTTCTAGAGTCTGGTCCTTGGATCTATCTGGAATCTCTGTTTGGATATTATCTGGATCTGGAGTCTTCCGGCAGGGTGTTGCGCAGGAATCAGTTGAAGTGGAAAAATGAGCGTGTCCTTGCCTGTTCTAAGCAGTCTCTTTTTATGTGTTTTCAAAGTGGGTGGGAAGGTTGATTCTACATGCCCAACCCCCTAAGGATTTGATAGGTTAGATGATTCCCTTGACCTGACTGGATAAAGGATTAGCGTGTCAGAATGAGTCAGAGTGATGCTGTGTTTTACAATCTAGTGAAGAAGCTCCCCTTTGCTTTTACTTAGAAAATCAATTTTTCCTAAAAACATATTTCCCAGATACACAAGTTGTTGAGACTACATGTACACATCACAGATTAATCAAGGCATGTCTCTGTTCAAGTCCCATGTTCCTACGTGCTTGGGTTCAGAAATGACAACTTATTCAGTGCGTTTGCCACGATTGGTTCTGCACCCAATTTTACACAGACATACACACCCTCTCTGAACATATTACTGTACGTTTTTATGTTTCTAGCATAAACACTGTATCTACAATATTAATGAATCCCGGGTTTGGGTCTCAGAACATCGTACGGTGTCCAGCTAAGTCTTGAACCGTGAGTGAATTTGTCATTTTAAGAATCCCAAAGTTTCATATTTTTGTCAGCTCGGTAAAATTTGTTATAAGCAATTTTATAAAACATACATTTGCTCTCAATTGAATTCACATCTCCGTCTGGTCCGCCCCCCCCAGAGCTGGGTGAGTCAGATGTCACATGGCCTGTCTCTCCCAGAGCAGTTGTTTGACCAGTTACACCCAAATCAGCATATTCCTAATCATCCCCAAAGCCCCCATTGTTCCTTCTTCCGGGCTGCAGGGAAAATCTCCTCCCTCCGATTAACATGTCCATGCGATCTCCTCTCCTGTTGGTGAGAAGGCCCCAGGTGTGAAGGGTTCTCAGGGAAGCAAGTCTTTTGAAGTCTTAGCTGCATCAGGTTACTTTCTGATCAATTGCACAGAGTTCCTTGTGAAGAAAAACTTACATTTATAAACTTAAAATGAGCAATATATATTTAAGTCAAATCTTTTTCAGAATGAAATCACTGTGTGGCACTTTATATGGCATTTTGATGGAATTCTCTTCTTTGGCATATTTGGCTTCTGCAACACAGTTCTCCTGTCAGAATTTTAAATTACCAGCACCTGACAGAGGCGAGTAACGGTACTACACCCATTTTGACAGCTGTCTATCTTTAAAAGGGGATTTAGCTTGATAGCATATGATTCTTGCTGACATTGTACTGATGTGGATTCTTGCAGTAGAGTCATGTGGAACACCCACAAGAAGGTTGGATCTTTTTGGTGATTTGTGAGCCATGATTTTAGCACATTTTGACAGTCAAGAAAATGAATTCCCAAACAGCTCTGGGTTGCATTGGGCAATCAGTATTGCTATTTCCAAGTGGTTTCAGGCTACTGTGTGTGTAGCCCAATGGTGGTTTTAGGCAGTGACCTCCTGTGCTCACTAATATAGGCAAAAGTGAGTGGCAGCCTATTTTTCCGGTTTTCACAGCACTAATAAAAACCTATGAAATTTAATGAAAAAACTTTGTTAAGGGGACATTATGGTTAAGTTGCGCTACTAAAAACCTATGAAATTCAGTGAAAAAACTTTGTTAAAGGGCGTTATTGTTCCAAGTAAAACCAAAAAAAAAAACCTGAAAATCGCCAGTTATGCTAAACTAAGCAACCATAACTCGCGCCACCACTGTGCACTGCTAAGACTAACACCCAGGACATCAAAGATGACATCACAAATGTCATTGATGACATCACTGATGACATAACATGTGCATTTACTTTTAATGAAAAGTCTGTACAAGTGATTCTTATTGCAATGTTGATAAAAAATGTTCAAGGATCATTGGAATAAATATCATGAGGTGCATAGTGCATTAAGCAACGCATTGGTACAAATAGTATTCTATTATTAAGTTCTTTCCAGTATACTAAGCTACTCATGTAGAAACATAGGCATTGTGTGCAGCATACATGATGGAGGTGCAATATTAATAATCTTGCCGTGTTGAATAGTAAAATGATAAATGCTTCCTTATTAGAGTTTTTACTACATAATTGCATTATTACAGACAAAACACAAAGAAACAACAACACATACAAATATGAGCATATACAGGGAAAGTGAAGTAAGCAAAAAAGCAGCAGTACTACCAGACAATGTTCATAACCTAACTGATTACCTTCATGCACATAAATGATTTCTCTGCTTCAAAGCTGCTACTTCCCCTACGTATAAGTATCACATGATGTGACTGGATCCTAAGGAAAGTAGTGTGAGTACAATGTATACAAATATGAGCATATCCAGGGAAAGTACATTAATAAAGAAACAGCAGAGCTATCAGAAAGTGTTGATTACCTTACTGATTATCTTCATGCACAGAAAGGATTGCTGTCTTTCAAGCCTATGTCTTCCCCTATGTATATGTTTCATATGCTGTGAGTGGACCCTAAGGGAATAACTGTAAGAACATATTTGAAGGATAAGTCTACAAATATAGTATGTTTTGAATTTTTAGTTCCTGACTGTTACTGACGAAAACCATGTGGCCTAGATATGTCATTCAAAGGAAAAAAGAGGGAGCCAGACATGTAATGTCATCAATGACATTTGTGATGTCATCTTTGATGTCCTGGGTGTTAGTCTTAGCAGTGCACGGTGGTGGCGCAAGTTATGGTTGCTTAGCTTACCATAACTGGTGAATTTCAAGGGGTTTCCGGTTTTACTTGGAACCATAAGGTCCCTTTAACAAAGTTTTTTCACTGAATTTCATAGGTTTTTAGTAGCGCAACTTAATCATAACATCCCCTTAAGAACGATTTTCATTGAATATATATATATATACACAGTTTACATATTTTCTGAACATATATCCATAACCACGGCTACTGTATCGCCCAATGGGTTGTTGAATTTTGGAAGCACGGTCAACTGCAACAGCTGGAGGTCGTAGCCGTGGGTTCACTGGACCTTTCCCACGGCTATAGGCCTCGATGTGCTGAAAAGTACATTCTGTGTAGCCGAAAAAGAGTCCTTTTTAAGAACTATCTATTACATAAATATGTATATATGTGTAAAGACCTATGTGACTCCCCCAAGTATCATATTGTAACCACGGCTAGACAATAAGTCAATGAACTCTAGCTGTGACTATGAGTGATGATTTATTTTAGAAAAATGTTGGGAGGCCATTTCATTGAATTTGTGTATTTATATGTGATGATGTTATTTAATTGTATTTGTGTATTTATATGTGATAAATAGTCCTTAAAAAGACTGTTTTGGATTACACTATGTGTAGTATTTTAGCACATTTGTTGAGCTCTCTTTATCATCATGTACCTTACATAACTCTTTTTAACTACCATTGTATCACTACTGTCTCTTTTGTGATTCATATTCCATAATCAGTTTTCTTTTTAAAACAATCGATTAGTTGCGGATAAATGAAAAAGGGGTGTCATTAGTGTATTGAGGGTCGCACCTAGGAACAGCAACGACTGGGGATGTTTACCCATGACTGTTGCACACCCACCCCATGTGCTGGGTTGTTAAACACGGGTGTGAGTGGCGCGCTGTGTAGCCATGGCTAATAAACAGCCACCATTACATTGTGCATTACATAACCCTGGCTATAAAAAATGTCTTAAAAAATGTGTAATCTCGTTTTTTCACTGATTGTACTTTTTTATTTTGTTTTATGTCTTTTAACGTTTCCATAATTTGTTTTGTGGGTAGTTCTTGTAGTGCTCTATGTTTAATTCTTTGTGATACTTGAATGATTTCTTCATCTGTTTGAACATATTTGAAATATTTTTCAACAATTGAAGATATAATACACTTAAAACATATTTATGTTGTTTCATAGACATTCAAAAGTTGAAAGATAAACTATATCTGTTTGGTGACTGATATGTGTTCGTTAAAATATTGTTATTAGTCTCATTTAACATAAATATAAAGAATGGACTCACAAAATCCTGAATGTGGCATATTTTCTTCTGGGTCCTTTTCTTCAGCATCTACTTTTTAATTTCCTCCTCTGTAGGATAATTCTCCTCCAGCCATTCCATGTAATTTTCCATTGTACTGTGATAGGAAAATATACTGCTGTTACCTCAGATATTAGAGCAAGCAATGAAGGAAGAGTACATGAGGAGACAAGGTGGAATCCCTTGTATTTATGTTTGATTGTTTGTTTATTGTTTGTGTGGTGGGCAGCTGCCAATAGGATGTGAAGTACCTAAGATGCTGTTCAACTGTTGTACCTATCAGACAATGGGCCTCATTATAAGGTTGGAGGTAGCCTTGCCGGTAAAACTGGCAAGGCTACCTCCAAATCGGCATGAAAATCTGGCACCCGCTAATGGCCAATTACCGAGGTGTTCCGGCCCCGCCAGACCCGGTAATTGCCCATTTGCGGGTGCCGGTATATCCCCATTCCATTTGAGCCCCACAGGGCTCAATGGAATGGAGATGCCTGTAGCAACAGCACCATTCATAACGGGCAGACCTGGCGGAATGAAAGGCACCCGCCAGCACAACTCAGAGTTTGCTGGTCCAGATACAACAGTACCGGTAAGCTTACCGGTACCGTTGTATCCGGACCGGCAACCTTCTAATGAGGCCCAATTTACTTTTTTCTAGTGGTGTGCATATGTGTGAATAAAACTGTAGATTATATTACATTATAATATTAGGGGTTTTTCTATATATTACATTTCTATTGCCGGAGAATGAGGTGTGCTTTTAGCAATTAAATGGGTTATATTCATTGTTTCATTGGATATTTGAACAAGCCAAATTCAGAAGTAGAGGAATCTCATTGTTCGGAGGACTGTGGAGGATTTGAGAATTTTGAGAATGGAGCTAATAATGATGTTGAGGACATAGGTGATATATTTTAAAGCATTGGCTTAGAACATTTTCTTGTTCTATAATGTTATTTTGGATTGAGTATTTGAAATGAGAGCTGTATGCCCAAATTGTAGAGAAATATTTTTGACAGGGAGAACAGGTTTTTTCTTTTTGGGAAAACAAAATTAATTAGTCATCTAAGGAAGGAGCACAAAGACATGTTGCAAGATTTTTTGAATTGTAATAGACGAGAGGATTATTCTCTGACTGCAAATATATTTTTTGGGTCAGATATTGGCAAGAAAACAGAAAGGCTCTTTTAAGAGCCACCCAGAGAAGTTTTTAAATTTTAAGGAAAAGGAAAATATATTTGACACCTTCTTTTAATAGCCGTGGGTAAGGCTACAGTCAATGAAACAACATGCCCTGTCAGAGAGGTTGTAGCCATGGATACCAGTAAGCCAATGGGATTTCGTGTCATTTTTAGCGGGGTCAGCTGCAGCTATAACTGTCACTGTAGCCGCGGGTATGGTGTTGCCAATTTGTGTGCCTTGATCATATTTCATGGATTTTACTCTGCAAAATTTTACATGTGTTTCTAATTCTATGCCCTCATGTGTACCTTTGTGTTGTATACATTGGTACACCTTGTTAATATGTCTTTTTGAGTGCCAGTAAGACAGAGATCCTTCTTATTGGGACCCCTGTTCGCTCTTTACCTCCCACACCCTGGCTACCCTGTATGGGCCCCCTGCCCTTGCCCTCCTGTAAGGCAAAGAACCTTGGTGTCATCTTTGACTCCCCTCTCTCCTTCTCTCCTCACATCATGGACCTGGCTAAGAAGGCTGACTTTTAGATGCACCTCCTCAGAAGCATTCTCTCTTTCCTCATCATCCCTCGAAACTTAATGTCTCCAGAGCTATGGTTCTCTTCAGGCTCGACTACTGCAATAACCTCTTCCTCAATGTGCCAAACTCCTCCCTTTGCCCCCTTCAACTAATCCAGAACAAGACTGCAAGACTTTTCCTTGTCCTCACACCCAGGGACCACATCTCTCCAGCCCTTAAATCTCTCCACTGGCTAGCAGTTGCTGGGAGGATCAAGTTCAAGACCCTCTGCATCATCCACAAGGCTTTCTGGGGCCTGGGACCCCACTACACCTAAATCGCTCCCTAAATATCTCCCTTTCAGATCCCTGCAGTTGTCTACCTTTAACTATCTGCAGATCAGGTGTTTTTTCGAGCAGAGAGACAGAGGTAGATCTCTTTCATGTCTCAGGATGTTATATTAGTTGGTACAGCAGGGCACCAGGGCTGTTCCTCTTTGTCTCTAGTCTAGTAATAGTATTTTCCAGCATACCCCAGGAGTCCCTATCGCTGGGAAAGTATGCAGAGATTATTGAACCCTACTGTCTAATCTGTAGGCTACCTAACTGGGATGACATGAAGGCAATTTCCTTATCTATTCAGACTCCCTTAGGGACTTTATTAGCTTGTCCTTGCCAAAGAATCTTGGGATGTGCCTTTTGGGCACTCTGCCCAATTTAGTCTTCTTAGTTGCTGGCTCGGTATCCTACTCTCCTCTCTTTACTGTCCTACTCTGAAGTCCACCCTCTGTCATTCTTTCTATTCCCTGTGTCTTCCTCCTCTGTCCCCCCTGTGTCTCTCCTTCAACTACTACCTTCACCTTCAATGTTACCATTCCCTCCTGAAACTGCTAACCCCTCTTCCATGCTACTAGCCTCTCCTTCACACTACTACTCCCTCCTCCACACTACTAGTCCCTACTCCACACTACTACAACTCATACCTGCTAATATTCCCGCATCCAAACTTCTCCCTCCTCCACACTAATAAACCCTCCTCCACACTACTACATTACTCCCCACCTTCTCTCCAGTCACATGCCTTTCACTCTCATAAACACTCTTCACTCAATAGTGTCTCATGCACACTCACAATACAATATCAATTGTAATCACTTTTAATAATTGTATTCCAGCATCCTTTCAATACATAACTTCCGGTTTCCTGAAGTCTCTTTTATTCCCTTACCCATGTTCTGGTTGGTTGCCTAGCTCTGTGAATCTGGCCTTGTCTTGCCTGCCAGGGAGGTGTTATCACATACATATTTTCGTTTAAATAGTGTGTTAAACCCAACCCCCTTTCTCCAGCTGGGGCTGCCTTGGAGTAGCAATGGTGGTATATATTGTACAATATCCAAGTTTATGTTAGATGAGATTGGCCTTGTCTTCCCCCAAAATAAGTACAGTCTTTGTGCATGTTTAAGATCCAGGTTTTGAACCCTGGTGGTGTTGGGTCTTTGCAGCGGTTTTGATGTTGTTCACTTTGGTGCTAGGAATGGTATGTGGCATTTTTGTCTGCCGCATAGGCTCTCCTCTGCCTCTTCTACTCTCTATCTCTATCTTTTCTGGACCAGCGATTAAAGGCGTATGGCATAGAGCACCAATGGGTTGTGCCTTCTCTGCTGACCTCTCGCTTCACCTGAAGCATTGAGTTTTGGTATAAAACAGAAAGAGAGAACCTGGCGAGCAGTTGTAAGAAGATACATGGGGTGATGCAAATAGGTACTGCCCATGTAATGATAGGCACATGGGGAGGTAACAGAAATTGGGCCCCTCTCAACATGCAACCATCTCCCTCTCTGGCAGGATGGACTTGGGCGTTCACACTGGTAGGCAACCCACAACAGTATGACAGGGGGTTCCTAGTCCCAATTGACAGGGTCAGGTTACTGACCCTGTCACACAGGCCGCACCATCTTCGGCAGACCCTGCCTCTACAAGGGCCTTCATATACGCCAGAAATGTTTCTAGTGATGCAGTTATGCAATTAATGCTATTGGTAGTTCCTTGTAGCATTGTAAGTGCTCCCATTAAGAGGATTGTTCCATCTGTCAATGTCAGAGTTGTCTGATCATCTCCTCCTGTGGCTGTTCCTCTGAATATGTCTCTTTCCTGGGATTAGAATACAGGGGCATAAAAGGACCACACCTCTTAGATTTGGCCATATTGTCAAAAGATCAGGAAGACACCTTCACCAGATGTCCAGAAGCTTCGACTTGAGGTTGATGAAATGGTTCTACGTTATTTCACCGCAGTATTTTTCATCGCATGTTTTTTCATCGCCGTTTTTTTTCTCGAAAAACTCATCGTTTTTTTTTTTGTTTTTTTTGGGGGGTTACCCCCCCGCCAAGCCCCCTGTTTTTTTTTAATTCCCTTACACCCACAACCATATATTAAATTTGTTAACCCCCCCAAAAAAAGATTAGTTTTTTTTCGAAATAAAAACGCTGATGAAAAAACACGCGATGAAAAATATTGCGGTGAAATGCGTGTATACCGATGAAATATCCACAAGCAGACAAAAGGATTGTCAAACCCCACATTAGTCTTATAAAGTAGTAAAAGGCATCCTCAGACTATAGTCACCAAGAGAAGGTAGCAGCAGCAGAGAGTGTATTCCTGCATTTACCTTCCTTGTCCATCTGGTGGTACTCTTCCTCATACTGCTGCCCATGTTATTTCGGTTCTACGTTATTTAATCACGGGACTTTTCATCGCGAGGTTTTTTTACCGCAAATTTTTATTTTAGAAAAAAAAACATCAACTTTTTTATTTTTTTTCAGGGGGGTTGCCCCCCCCCAAACACCCCCTTCACTTTATTTATTTTTTTATTCCCTTACACAATTTTTTTTTAGTTTTTAACCCCCCTCCCCCCCGTAACAGGGGGAACCCTTTCATTTTAGGATTCAGGGAATTTATCCCAATTTATTCATAAACATAGTGAACTCACATTCCTCTGGAGTGACAGGACTTTGAAAGAACCACTGCCCTGTTTTGAAAAAGACCAGAGTTGGTCGAAACACGTGTCAACAACAAAAGAGCAAATTTTAGAATAAAGGCTCTTTTTTCACCCATTCCATATGCCTCCTTGTTAAATATTTAAAGACCAGATTTTGATTCAGAGGGACCAGCACCACACTCAGGTACCCAACCTAACACTTGTTAATCAGACAAAGTTTTGGGTATACCTTATGGTACAAGGGGCAGCGAGAGTCCATACCACGCAACACCTTGAGGATTAGTGCAGAGTGAGCACAATTACCCCCAATCTGATTTTAAGATTATTGCTTTCCATCCAGATCTTGATCACAGCTAGGCAGTTTTTGGCTTGATGTAGTTGGAAATTTGACCCCTGGTCAATATCTATTAGAATTTGAGAATAGTCTGCATACTTGAAGAACAGCAGACCATGTTGGTGAATCATTCTCATTAATGGCCATATATTAAGATTGAACAAGATGGGAGACAGTGCTGATCTCTGGGGCATCCCACAGGTTACTGGTACAGATTGGGAACGAGAAGGGCTCATTTAAACTTGTTGACATCGATCGGTTAAGAAGGAGTGGAGCCAGTCACAGTCTTTGCCCCTAAAACAAAAGTCATATTAGTGAGAGAGTAAGATTCCATGATCCACTGTATCAAATGCTGCACATGGGTCCAACAAAATCAGTATTCGTGCTTGATCCCTGTCTGTTTTCTCTCTGAGATGGTATAAGATAGCACTGCAAAACATTCTGTACTCGTCATTAGACAAAAGCGATATTGATTCCAGTCCAATAGTCCTGATTTCTCACTAAAATAATGTATTTAAGACACTGCGGCACTCTCTAGTTGTTTTGCTAGAAAGGGGAGCTGTGATATGGAATGGAAGTTTCCAGGATCATTGGCATCTAAGGAGGGTCTTTGAACAATGATTTTACAAGAGATTTTTTCCATCCAGACAGGGAGGTGTTCAATATGTTCATGATATCTTTCTTAACGAAAGGATACATGTCTTTAGCCAGTTGAGGAGGGACTATATCCAGTGGCGACCCTGAGCATTTGTGTGAAGGTCACCTTAATCCAAAGGCGAGAACATTTCTAACGCATCTATTGGGGCGGCTTCTATACAATATGGTACTAACCCAGGTGCATTTTAATGGTAAGAAGATCTGTCCACTTAGTTCTTGGTGTTTTCTATTTTTTGAATGAAATTCTCATATTAAAGGCACAAACACCTTTCCTTGTTTCTTACTTTACGATGTATGTTTCTCTATTCTGGTGTTAAGCATTTCTTTGCAACGCTCCGGGAGTTCTTACCTCTATGAGTAATGACTGCAGTAATGTTGTCCAGTAGCTCAATAATATATGAGTTTAGAGAAACAACCAGTGGGTTTGGATCATTGATTAATGGTCCAGGCAAAGTATAAGGATTTTCTGTCAGATAATTAGAGAACTCTTCTTTTGTAACTTGTTTTCATGCACACGATGCGAAAGAAGCAGTGGATTGACTCTTTAGAGATAGATACGGGTCGGTAAACAGATTGAATGGTTTCCCAGCATGGTCCGAACAGGAGATCTGCAGTGGGTGTCTACTGTTATACGTGGTTGGTGGGAAAGCAGTTGGTCCAGAGTATGGACAGCTTTATGTGTCTGATAATTAACCACCGGAATCAGCTCTAGAGCTGTCAAAGAATTAACTAGATGGGCTACTGCAGGATCTGACGAAAGTTCTGCCCAGTAGTTAAAATCACCAGGAAGAGGAATCTTGTTGTAGAGCATAGATGTCTCTATTGAGAATTCTGCCAGTTTCCGAGGAAATTCATCTTCGGGACCGAGCAGCCAATAAAGAAGTAATATGTGGATTGGTTCCGAAGATTTCAAACTGATTTTAAGGGTCAATATTTCGGTAGAGTCAAAAGTATCATTAGTAAGAGAAATGATATTGAGTTCACATTTAAAAATAATGTCTAAAGCCCCACTCTTTTTGTTAACTATAGATTTCAAAATGTAACTATTAGTTGGGGTAATGTCTGCCAGTAGTGCACCATTATTATCTGGGATCCAAATTTCTGTGATAAAAAAGATATCTAGGTTTAGTTCCATAATCAGGTCATGAACTAGATATCTACTGTGAGTAACAGATATTGCATTAAGTAATAAATAGCGTAGGTTTATGTTAGCTTGCTGATGCATTAACACATCTAAATTAAATTTAGTCCAGAGACATCATTTGGGTTCACCAGGGTTCACGACTGCGACCCTTAGGGCCTCATTACACGGATGGCGGTAAGGATTTACCGGTACCGGTAAAATACCGGTACCGGTAAATCCTTACCGCCTTACTACGAGGTCCCTTTGCGGGTTGGGGGATTTAACGTTTGCTTTTTGAAGGCGTTAAAATCCAACCCGCTAAGGGACCTCGGAGCTAATTACGGCACCGCAAAATTGCGGTGCCGTAATTAGCGCCTTCCCCATTCCCATAGAGCCCTATGGGGCAGAAATGGGAATGGGGAAGGGCAATGGTGGAAGGGGGATTTACCGCCCCTCCAACCTTGGAATGGGGCGGTAAATCCCCTTTCCGCCAAGGCGGTGCTGGTATTTTACCGGCATGAGCCATGGCGCTATTAGCGCCATGGCTCACCGCCTACCGGGTAATGAGGCCCATAATGTTTGCCTTGCTACCCCTGTGTTTTTTTTTTTTTTTTTTTTTTTTTAAATTTAAGTGCCTGGGCTGGTTGTTTCTGTTGTGGCTGGCTTTTTTGTTCATGGCTCTTAAAAAGAAAAAAACAGCTGGTTGCACAAGTGTAACACTTTGGGCAGTGACCCTAAATAAGAACGAATAGGAATAACAAATTATTTGTCTTTCTGGAATTCTATTCAATCATTGCTAGACTCATTAAAGGTTTATTTCAAGCACACTTCGGGGGGGAGTCACTAATTTAGTCTGTTCTTAACACCTCAACTCAGACTTTCATCCTTCTGAGGTCGACAATTGAGTACCAACACAGGTTGTGTGATATTGTATGTATATTTTTCTATATAAAGCGCTTAAGCGTAAGTGCTTTATAATAACACATCATTATCATATGGCCTTGAACGTCTGCTTGCATTCACAGTAATTTGGTAATATGGGCATATATACATGCTGATATTAACTATACATATTGAGATCCATTATTGTATGAAGTGTAGATCACATTATAGTGATATTGTAACCATATTTTTTGTTGTGTACTCAGGAGAAATTCTTTGTGATGCCCCTTAATTTTTTGTCAAGGGGTGAAAGGTTGTGTTCCATCTCTTTTTGTGATGTCACTTCGGGGTTTGGTCACATGACATCACTTCCTGCAATGTCAACAGAGATCAAGGGTCGTGTGATGTTACCCCTGACATTTTGGTGGAATGATGTCCTGTGGTTAGCTGCCTGCAGTTTCCTCATGCAATAGTCTCTTGTTAGCGGGATCTGATGCTATGGATGTATACTTTTTGACTGTGGCACAATTGTTCGCGGCAGAATTGACTGTGGTAAATTCAGCCGCAAAGCCAATTTTGCTGTGGCCAAAACGGCCCCAATTAAAACCCCCCACCCACTCCCACACACCCCGCCTACCTACCCCCTACTTAACTTTTCACCATCGAGGCATGAACTTACCCTGCATCATCAATTCTGTCCCTCCTACGCGGGTCGGATCCGATAATAATAATAATAATAATAATAATAATAATTAGGCATTTATATAGCGCTACGAACCCTCAGGTATCTGAGTGCTACTTATTATTAGCCACGGTGTGTGGTGCTCATTGATCGACCTCGGAAGGATGAAAGGCTGAGTTTGGCCCCGCCAGGATTCGAACCTGCGTTAGCAGACTCTACACCGATGTCAAAGCGAGCACTCTACTCGCTGTGCCACTTAACCGGCTAGTGCCACAGGGTCTGCTTTTCAAGACCTCTGGAAGCGGGGGACACCCCTGCAACCCCCAAAGGTAATCACTACCAAACATGGGGAGCGAGGGACACTGTGAATCCCCTGCTCCCCATGTTTGGTAGTGATTACCCAAATTGGTTGTTTCCAAACGACCAAATGGTACTGGCCAAATTCAGCCACTTGTACCATTCGGTCAATTAGAATCACCCAATTTGGGTAATACCGATGATATAAGTTATCTATTATTAGTTTACAGATTGACTCCTGATCCAAGGTGACATACGTGATGGAGTGTGAGGGAAAATATCTAAGGATTACTCTTAAGCACTCTCCAGCTTCATGGGATGATTCTTCCGAGATGGGCGATTTGAGCTTGTAGTTGAGCTCATTGCTGATAAGTGTAGACGAGCTTGCCTTTAGCGTGCCTTGGCGCACTTGCGGCCCACCCGCAGTGAACACCCACAGTGCCATCGTGCCATGCATTAAGTAGTCCGATATTAGAGGTAGAAAGTGGACTATTTGATTTATGGTAAGCAGATAGAAGTTAAACAAATTAACAAAAGTCACAATGTGCATACCTGCATACAGTTTTTAAAAAGGTGTGCAATGAAGACAGATGTAGAATATTAAACTTCTTAGAGGTTTTTAAAAAGTTTAAAATAGAACAACTAATGGAGCACTTGAGTGAATATCATCTGCCACTATTCAGAAAAAAACATTGCAACTTTTTTTGCATGTTCGCGCCACGTTTTAAGTAGTCCGATATTAGAGGAAGAAAGCGGATTTGATGTATTGTAAGTAGAATTATACTAAATTAGCAAAAGTCACAATGTGCATAAATGCATATAGTCAGTCTTTAAAGAGCTGAGCAGCAAACACATATGTAGGTTACTAACATTCCCACCTCAATCCAATCCTTCCCGGCTGACCCCACTTCTCCCTCCAGTGCAGGGTACTCATGTAATTTTGTACATTTGTACAGGAGTTTATTTTAGAACACACATTTTCAAACATGTAAGTGCTAGTAGTTTTATGTCTTTGAATAACTACAAATCCAATCTTAACATTCAATTTTATTATTAGGCAGGTTACATCAATCCATTGTTAAACTGAGTTTTAGGTTTAGATTTGTAGTGGTATGGATCCAGTGTGTTTAGTTATTTTTTTATGAATGCCTTTGTAGTGGTATGTAGTCATTATATTGGGATGTGTTTGAATCTTATTGTCGTTATGTCCACTGGTTGTAGGCTTTAGTCATGGTAACATAAGCTTTAACTCTTTTTTAAAATGTGCATTTTTAACAGATGCTGTATATCTATTAGTAAAATGCAGCAGAACATCGTTCCGTCAATTTTGTTTTATGATATTCAAGCCTAGAATGTTCAAACACAGTGACAGATTAGGAAGGGGTGTGCTAAGCAGTGGTGGAAGCTTGCAGTGCTTGTATGCATGTCTATGTTTGTGAATGCTTCAACTTTATTTTAACACTCTGGTCTGGGTAGAGATGGTTCCTTTACATGTTTGTGCTTTTGTCCACGTACTTATTTATCCATATGAGAGGGTGTACCCCATAGCCTGTTGGTTATTTTTTTAATTACGTTTCAAACAAGACTGAGAGAATTTCCACCTGGGTGTCTACTATCTCTGGACTCCCCAGTAGCCCAAATTAGAGGCCAAACCAACCCACACGTTAGGAGGCTTGGGGTTGTCTTCTGCAGGCTTACTAGACACTTGGGAGGTTTGTTAGCCTTATAAAAGATCCCACTAACTTTCAATTTCTTTGTGGGTTTTGCCTGGCTGGAAGAGATTAATCATAACTTGAAGAGTGGTAAAGTATTTGGTGGTCTTATTGCTGGTGTGTTCGTTTTTTGTGTTTCCTAACCCATATGTCATCCTCCTTGCCTCAGTGTTCATTAGCCCTACTTTGTCAACTTTCTTTTTCGACCACATTTTATTTCATGAAAAAACACAAAAACACCAAAAATGATCCTGCCGTCCTTTCCCCTTTTATGTTACAGCAAAGGTGTAAAAAAGGAGCCAACAGTCCTTTTGCCCTTATTATTCCTAATCGAATTTAGCTGTTTTGACATAGGCCATAAAACACAAGGGCCACTAATGCATTTAACAGATTTTATTAAGAAACAACAGATTGAGTGGGGTGAACACTTAATGGGCCTAGGGTTCTAACTAAAACTGACAAGAGATGCATGAACTGAAACTGTCAGGATCATTAACTCACCATCGTTGCTGGAACTTTACAGTGCAATGAAAGGTTTAAACCGTTTCAGTTCAGTTTTAAAATCACACACATTTCCGCTTGTGATACCTTTTATTGGACTAACTGAAGAATCTCTGCAGAGAAGCAACAGAACATTAGCTTACGAGGTCCCACAGACATCTTCATCACATGCTGCAGAGTGAGATGATTTGTAAAGGAAAGAAGAGGCTCGGTCTGGTGGGCCTTTACCAGCCATATACAGCCCCAGATGCAGGGATGATTTCTATATTCCATATCATGAGGCATTAAGGTATGGTTAGGTAGGAGGGACTAATCTTAAGAAGAGGGGGTTTTTACCACTGCGTGTTTATGAGTGCTATCTGGACGAACCAGGTCTGTCAGAGGTGATCCGGCTCGTGCAAAGAGTCCTGTGTTAGAGGGGGTGAAAGGAGCTGGTAAAGTGTATAGTGAGCACTGGGTGGCAGTATCTATCTTAACATGGAAGGAGGAAATGGTATCTGAAAATACGCTACATGATTTGCTAAAATTCCCTTAATAGACCTTCAAGTGGAATAGGTGGTGATGGGAACTCAGCTGGGAGAAGTTGTTACAGGGCTGTGGGGAACCCCAGAGAGAGACAAGCAGAGGGTGCAGGTACTGCTGCTCTGGGAGATTGAAGACCAACAGGTGGAGGAGACAGATGTGCCTCTGGAGGAGGACGAGAGGAAAGCCTCTGCACCTGTGCTTACCTTTGCAAATTGAGCAATTGCACAGGGTACATACCAACTCCTGACAGTGCCCAGTGCATTATGGGTGTGGAACTACTTTAGTTTTGTGGAGGGAACGACTGGAAAGGGGAAGGAAAGGACTATGAAATGTAACCTATTCAAGCCATCAGTCAATCAGGCTTTACCAAATAATTTGTGTTTTTTGGGAACTAGGGCAATGCAGAAGCACATGAACGAAAGACATCGTCTGACTAGTCAAATAGTTTGTATTTCAGCTTCCAATGACCCATCTTATACACATCTTTCCTGTGAAGGGGATTGGATACAGGAAGTGTCTGTAGTTCTTCAAATAAGGACACAAGTGCTCATTGTCAGTGCTATTAGGCATACTCGCACAATCAGCCCACACGTCCCCTACCATTCGAATCTGCTGTTAGATTGTCCTCAAATATTGTAGGAGTTTCTCTTCAATTGAATGACATGGTTACAATATGAAATAGTTGCAGACACATCCTTCAAACCCTTTTGGTCTGTGTGAAAAACTCAACCATACTCGATGAGACTGTCTGAGGAGTTGAACAATGAGTGAAATAATTTGAAAAACACAATGTAAACGTTAATCTGATTTACAGGAACTAATTCGAAATCAATATAATGGACTGCGTTTCAGTGACTCCAACTTCTTCTCCATGCGACTTCTGGTACTGTTAGAACATGCTCCAAAGGAAGCAATTGCCTGAGGGCCAGCAGGATAGCTCAGGGGTAACGCGTTTGTCTTGGACGAATCAGAGCAACAGATGTTCGACTCTCGGTCTCTGGTATTAAGCGCAATATAAAAGCTTAATTAAATAATTATAGTCCATCTGTTTTCACACAGTTGCGGTTTTGAACCACAGCATGTAACACACCGCCACCCAGGAATGGGAGCTCTTTCCTATTCCATAGTCTGTGAAGCTGAATGGACAAATGCAGAATTGTGAATTTGAAATGCTGGAGGCACATGAACAAGGCATCAATTCACGAATGATTACAAATGACACTATAAAGTGGAGGTGATAGCACACAAACCAGACATTCCAGTATGATTACCTAAACATCACGGTCAGTTCTGAAAACGTGTATCTTGTCATTACTGTTCTGGGGCTGATCGTCTTCTGAGTTAACTATTTAGATTTTGGACATTTTGGAAAAACACAAGAAACAGTCAATGCTGTAAAACCTGGACAAGCAGCACAGAAAAGTATTGAAGTTGAATTTCGTTGTTGTATTACATTCACAATTTTGCCAGAGAATATATGAATGACCCGTGCTTTATGAAAATTCTTAAAGGACAGCCCGACTGAAAATCATGTGTGCTTCATTGGTGGGAAAACTTTGGCGGATGTTCAAACTCATCTGTTTCAAGCTGTCGTTAAGCAATGATTTGAATACTTAAAATGTTTGCAGCTCTTGTTTAATTCAGTGAACTCAGAACCTTTCCAGGGGCACCATTTGTCTTGTTGTATGGTGGCTATATTGTGGTTAAATCATAAATTTAAGATCAGAATAATAGCTAGCAAAAATGCTACTGGCATTTCATACTTTTATAGTCAGGCAACACTTCAGCCAATCACTATAACTATGGCAAAGAAGCTGAGTTTTCAGTATAGGCTGAGAGGGTTATAGTGACTGGTTACTGGGGATGGGCAGCAGTAGAGGGTGCCTGGGCTCATCCCAGTCCTGTTCATGGTGATGCACCACATGGCATGGCAAAGATGTGGCAGACGTTTTGTTCACTCACGCACAGTTTTCCTGCGCAGAGTACGGGTGGGGATATGCTGTCATGTTTGTCCCTGTCTGAAAAACATTGGAATTTCTTGTTGGGCCAAGACCTGTACTCCTACCCACATCTGACCATGAGGTTGGTAGTGGTGGAGATCCTGGTGGCGAGGCTGCCACATGCTGATGATTTACACTTCCAGGCTGTCTTTAAAGGACCTTGCACAATGCTAGAAGAATAGCGTTGTCTTCTTCTTGTTTCAATCTGTGGGATTTTCCTTATTCTCCTAGGTGTCAATGTTTTCCAAAACCATATGTTGCATCCAGGACTTTTATATGTTCCCTTTATATTACTTCTCATCATCATTATTTACATGGTAGATTATTTGGGTTGTGATGGAGAATTAGATCATGAACTCATATCCTGCACCTGCATTCTGTGTGTTGATTGTCTCAGCTCATCAATGAATACCGTCTGCAACCATTCACTTGCTTCTTCCCCAGAGTTTGTGGGATGTACCAACTTTGCTGGCTGAAATACTTTAGCATGCACTACGATATGTGGTTAAATGTGATACTGCTAAATGCAAAATCCAAATGCCCCAAGCCCTCTCTATCTGCCCACACCCCTGGCAGGCAAAGGCCTCTGGATATGATGGCATTCAAAATGTTCACGATCTGTAGCTACATGGAGGTGTTAGGCGGGGTGCACATTGAGTTTCAGTTGAAGAATAGATTTTCCTACTTGTTTCAAAGAAGTCTAAGGGCCCGATTCATGGAATATTTTGCATGGTTCAAAGTGGCTTTGCACTGCTGAAAAGTGACTTTGCACTGCGGACACAAACCCTCAATCATGCAACTGGGCAAATTGTATTTCTGCAGTGCAAAGACCATGCAAAGTCATTTTGTATTGCAAAAAGGACTCTGCACGCCTTGGAGAAAATCCTGCCCACTGTCTGTGGGACACTCAGCAGACCAGAAGGGTGCAGTGACAGATTGATTGGGGAGAGGAGGTGACCGGGCGATGTCAGCTGATCACGGAGTGTAAGCATAGACTCAGGTAGAGGAAGAGTTCAATAGGTGTTGGGTGTGTGGTGGTGTTGAATACTTTGGGGTGGTAAAACGCATAGGTGTATGTTAATTGTGGTTGTGGTTCGGAAACATTCGATCTTGAGGTGACCAGTTTTGATAGTTTGCCTAGATGATTGGCTCGGGGGTATGGATGATAAAAGCTATGTAAATATTGGATGTCCTGTGGGTTGGGCATTGTAGCCCGGGTCATGGATGACGGTATCCCCATGTATAGGGCTAAGCAACTGAAGCTAACTTGAATTGTGGAAAGTGTTCTTCAGGTTAAGTCTCGAAGAGGTGTTTTATCTACAAGGTGATGCTGTAGGTACAGATTGAGCACATGAAGCATTGGTAACCCCTGTTAGGAAACAGGAAGATGGCCGTGGATATATGTTGTTTGTCCTTGTTGGGGTGCTGGTCTAGTAAGGAAATGATCTGATCAATTTTGTGTGAGGGTGGGTGGTGACAATCCTTTCTTTCTTTTCCTGTAGTATAGAGGTTACAACAACGGTAAGGTTTGTGTATAGAACCTGGAGAGCATGATAGGTGCAAAACGGTTGTGTTTTGGTGCAGTGTGCAGAAGGCACATGCGCACGATTGGTGGGTGTACCTACGAAGGCGGAAAGTTGCAGAAGGGCGGTGCGCAGAGCACTCCCAAGGCATTGATCGAGAGATGTAGAGGCTTGTGATTTTTGTGACTTGAACTGTTATTTGAACATTTGGTATTGAGGAAAAATAAAGTGTTTTATTACAGCAGCAGTGTCGAACACCCCTAATAGGGGTCAAGTAAGTAGTAAAAGTAATGTATTGTGGCAAAACCATGGGGGACACAGCCCTGCAGCACATTTGCAAGTCCCTTCCGTCTATAAAGACAAGATTTGTACATATAGGGCCTCATTATGACCTGGGCGGTAAGTGAATAATGATGCCGGTAATGGATTACCGGCATCGCTTACTGCTCCGCACGATTATGACACGCCAACCCGCTAATAGCGGCACCGTAATTAACGGTGCCGCCAATAGCGGATGGTGCGCGGGCACGCAACCCTTAATGACGCAAATACCGGCATGGCATAAACAGGGGAACATCACAAGTCAGGCGGCCATGCAAATAACAGCCCACTGAAGGCCGAAAAGTACCTTACCAGCATGGAGCAAATACCGGCATCGCGGACCACCCGTAAACGGCCATGTGCAGTGTTCCCAAATGCCACAGGTGCACACAATCGGCACAGGTGGAAGAAATATAGACTGGGCCAGCACAAAAGGAGCACACCACACCGCTTCCCACACCCAGTCACACACCAAAATGATTCCCATAGTACTAGCAATGCTGGAGCTGGAGGACACGATTGCAGTGGAACTCCAGCTACAACAACAACAACAACAGGCAGCACAGAGGAGACGCAGGAGGAGAATGAGGTTTAGGCAGGCCCATCATGCCCCACCAGTACAGCCACTGGTACCACGCTGGCAGCCCCCAATCCCTCGCATCAGAGCCAGTCCATACAACCTAACCCCTGAGCAGATCCACACCCTGTACCGTCTGGACCGGGACACCATCACCACCATTGTGGACATGATACATGACGACATTGTCAGCCTGATTGAAACACGCACTGCAATCCCACCCCTACTGAAGGTAGTGTCTGTGCTCCACTTCTTGGCCACAGGCACCTACCAGCACACAGTGGGGCACATGCATGGCATATCACAACCATTATTTCACGTACGCTGAACCAAGTGCTTGATGCCCTCCCGAAGCACACAGGCGACCACATTTACTTACCACGGACTGTCCAGGAGATCTCAAACACCAAAGTTGGTTTCCATTCACTGGCCGGCATCCCTGGTTGCATTGGCACCATCGACTGCACCCATGTGGAATTGGTGGTCTCACATGTCATGGAGGTAGCGTACCGCAACCGTAAATTATACCACTCCATCAACGTGCAAATGGTATGTGACTCAAACAAGATCATCACACATTGTTGTGCCCGATTCCCCGGATCAACCCATGATTCAATGGTCCTGCGGAACTCCACGATACCACGCTACATGGAGCGACATGCAGGGCAGAGATCCTGGCTTCTCGGTGAGTTGCATGTTAGGCTCATGGAAATGCGATGTGGGTAGGTGATTGGGGGAGAGATGCATACTTCACCTGGCTGAGATTGGGGGGGGGATGCATACTTCACCTGGCTGAGATGGGGGGGGATGCATACTTCACTTGGCTGCGAGTGCCTGAGAGTATGGACCATGCTCATACCCCAAAGCAGCATACAAAACTTCACATATCAGTGGATAAGTGCAATCCCTCAATTCATTCATAAAGTGTTTCGCACATGAAAAGCGCTATCGAGCATCCTTTCCAAAAAGCTGGCCCTATTTAAAGGGCATGTACTGTAGACGATTCACGGTGCATATGTTCAAAGTTCATTTATTACATTCGTTATTCAAATTTCAATAAAAAACATTCATTTATAAGAAAAAACCACATATTACACATTGACATTTCATATATTTGAAAGCCAATTTTGATAATACACATCTCACATCTAGAAAAAACACATATATCAAAACCCGTGATCACATCTCACCCTTTCTTGCTCACATCCACTTTCATCCACATTCATACTATCCGCCATTCGTACTGTGCAAAAACCGCAATGCTAATAGCTCTGTTCTAAAAATAGAACACCCATCTATTAGGGCTAGGATTTTGTTGTATTTACAAGGGTATGTTAAACATTGAGTGTTTCTTTCACAAAGTTAAACAAGGCAAGTGTTAAAAAAAACCTGTTTATGAACCTATGTCAATAGCCATATTTTTTGAAAACTCAAGGCGGCCCAACTAAGAAACACTGGGCGCTATGGTGTTTTCTACTCGAGTTTCGGGCACCACAATAGACAAAAAACTCTTTCTATCAGGTGCACCTCATCAGGACATACATTTCTTAATACAAAAAACCAGTTCATGTTAGCATAATTCAGCTTGATATGTAGTGTGTGTTATCCAGGTGTTCCATATGCAACTTCTTTCCATTAAAAAGAGATTCACACTTCTATAGGGCAGACTGTGTTTCTGTGGAGATTGCTTCAACCAGAGAAGGAAAGGCAGGCAGAGAAAGAGAGCAGCGAGAAAAAGACAAGAAAATACAAACAATTGTTTAGTTAAAATTGCTCTCGACCCTGTTTCTCATATTCTCAACATCTTTTCATGGCTTGCTGAACTTAATGCCTAAAAACAAAAACAAAACACCCCAAATCGTCTTCCCCATGCCCCTCCATCATTCTGGGCATGGCCAGGTCTAGGTAAAAAACCTTTTAGTTTAACGGGAGAGACAAAGTCTTCTCCTTAAGTTCGGAAAGGTGATATGGCTAACTAAGCATCTTGGAGCATTTCATATAGTGATTCTATTGTAGCTGCTAGTGCCTCTCCGAGCTTCCTTACTGGGACAAGCTTGTTCTATCTGTTGACATAGGTGTAAAGACGCCATGTTATAGTGCGCCACCATGCATCCCTCACTCCCCCCCCTTGTGTTCCCATGAGGTTCCGCTATGCTTTCCCATCTGGTAGTAGTACTCATTGTTTCCCTAAGTATTTGTCTATCCCCATATGCATACAAGTGCATCAATCATTCTCGTTTACCTAAGGATTGTAGCCCTTTGTTTACACAAGGGTATCACTTTGCAAAACTTCTTCGTTGAACACGAGTGGCAGTCTCAGGATCGAAGTCCCATTTCCCCTGTCTTTATGGTTAGATTTCGCCCTTCCATCTGTGGGTCCTTGTTATATGTGTCCACAGTTGCTGCAAAGAATGGAGCCAACAAGAGGGGGTTGGGGGGGAAAGAGAGAACGAGAAGAGGACGATGAAGGGGAAAGGGAGAAAGGAAGAGGAGGGAACAGAGTGAAAAAACGAGAGCAGGGGTGGAGACACAAGGTGAAAAAATGGGTTAATCAGGTCCGTCCCTGTACCATTACCCAATCTAGCGTGCGCATCCAAAATGCCAAACTGTGGCCCCCGCCGGCAGTCAATCCCGCCGAAAAAACAGGGGGGAGAGGCCACTCCGAGGGGGGCAGCAAAACAACTGCTGTCCCCCGGGGATCGCCCATCCAAATGGCGGTCGCGGCACACGGTCGAAAATAGTGCCTGAAAAAGCCCACCTCTGCTCAGCGTTCACTCCTCACGCAATGCGTTCGGGGTTTGCCTGAAACTATTGTGGGTTTGTGTACGCCTCTTGCTCTAGGTCCCAAAGGAGTGCTGGGCTCTCCTTACCTCTCGGTTTTAATTCCGGCTGAAGCTGTACCTGCGTCAGGCATCCAGTGTGCACTTCTTACTGACGCCGATCTCGGAGACCGAGATGTGGCGTCTATTACGGTATTTAGGCACGTATCCAAAAATGGACACACCCCCCTACATCAGCTACATCACCCATTTCGATGGCGGCTTCACCGAGCAACATCCGGCTCAATGCTCACATTACGCATTTGCCATGAAGGCCGTGGTTTGGCTTAAAGGGCCAGTGATGTCTCAAAGTCCACAGGAAATTCCTTAATAGTTACGTCTTTCCAGATTAAAGGCAGTCAAGAGGAGCACTTGGTGTCTGTCGGGCAGTTGGCAATTATTTGCTTGAAAGCAAAACCAAAACAGGCGATCAATTAATCCACATGTAAACCACTGAAAAAACAGAATTTGCAGGGCAACGTGTATCATGCAGGCGAACCCATGTTGACGACGGGTGTTAAGTCACACATTTGAACTTTTCCAAAGGTGGACCTGAAGTCAACAGCGAATACATCCCATAATATATGTTTGGAATGCCAATGTTCACAGGGTAACGTGTACCAAACGGGTGGGGCCATCTACAGATCAGAATATGTCGCAAAATGACAGATGTTCTTCTTATTGCATAAGGAATGCCCACTGAATCTCCTCATTGAGCCCAGTTTCGTGAGTATTTAGTCAGTGTATCCATTTCTGTTCCAGTTTGGTTAACCTATGTTGCATGGAAAACTGACTGCTATCTGGGGACAGTTGATCTATTATTGCCCATCGCATATCTTCTTCTGTGTGGTTTTCTGCTATGTAGTGTTGTACCAATGGTGCCATCCTACATTTTGTGCGAATGCGAGATCTATGTTCGCTGATCCGGACACCATATTACATAGATAACATTGCTGGAGGCACAGTTTGTAAATTGAAGAAGTTGCCAATTGAAAGTTCCATATTTAAATCTGGTTGTTTTCGTGGTAAGATGGCATACACTACATTTACCACATGAGTAATGACCCAGAATCTGTTCCTTGTTATTGCTCCAGGCAGCTCTCAAGCTGTTCTGTGCAGAATTAGTCCCAATGGCTTGTAGCGTGGAGTGGACCAAATGATCCCGGTGTAACGCTCACCTGATTCTCGCAGAGGCGCCGGTCTTGACTGGGCGACTACCGTATCTTCAAAGGTGATGTGTAGCACCCGGTTGGCTCTTTGGGCTGGACCTCTGTGCACTGTATGCCTGACATGTAGAGTAAGATGTCTGCAGATAGAAAATATGGGGTTAATGAACTGGGGTTATTGGGGTGTCCCTATCTCTTTCCTCTTCTCCTCTCCTGTAGACCCCCAAAGGTTAACGCTCTCACCTTAGGTAAGTGAATGCCGAGCTCTCCATCTGCCTCGGGGCAGGGTGCTGTAACCAGTTTCTTCACTGGATAGGTAGCGCAGGCCTCTTGACTTCAGAGGACTGCTGTCCGTCGTTTACTGCACGAACGGTAAGTTTCGAGTCATTCAAATGTCTTTAAAGTCTTTAGTAATGATGTCTCTTGTTTTGCAGGGTTCCGGCGATGGCGGATGACGGGCTGAAGTGAGTTGAAGATGGAGCCCGTGTGATGAATAGAAGCGCCTGGAAGCACGTAAGTAAGCGCTTGTTGCCTGCTTCACTATGCGCTCTAACTGTCTTTTTATTTTGCAGGTACGAGTTCGGAGCGGCTGCAGGGTGCCGGAATACCCACTGGATTAGATGTGGAAAGGAGTAATGGCACGTGAGTATTAAAGTTCCCCAATGTCTTTAAACGCACCTTGTTTAGTCTTTCAGATGCGGGATGCAGCGCCGAAGGCCTCCGGAGCGTGCGAAGAGTTGGTAAACTTTTGTCTTTCAGATGCCGGAATGCAGTGTGAAGACCTCCGGAGCGCACGAAGAGTAGGTAAGCCTTTGCCTTTCAGATGCCAGAATGCTAACCTGTTCCTTCTTGTCTTTATAGGTGTTGCTGAAGACTGGATTCAGGATGGTAAGCCTTTGCCTTTCAGATGCCGGAATGCTAACCTGTTCTTTCTTGTCTTTATAGGTGTTGCTGAAGACTGGATTCAGGATGGTAAGCCTTTTTCCTTAGGCCCAGGACCGGATGCAGAAGACACGATGAGCGTTCTGCTGCAGAGGTTGCAGAATAACGCAAAGCAAGATTCATCCACCGGGTGTGGTTTAAATAGCCTCCTGTAGTGCTTAGGTCTCTCCTTCCACAGCCACGCCTAAGTAAGAAAAGAGTTCCTGGTAAGAAAAGAGTTCCTGCCTTCCAGAAGAGTTCCAGTGTTCTGAATCTAGGGAGTGGCTCCAGCCCCACCCAACAGGAAAAGTAGTTCCAAACAGAAGAGGATCAGAGGCTCAACTGGCAGGCAAGTAAGCAGCATGGTCTGCTGAAGGTAAGTCCACCCAAGCATTATGAGCCCGGCGCTTCCAGCGCTGGGACTGGGCATATTTATGAGCCTGGTGCCACTGGCGCCAGGACTGGGTCCAAAAGGTCCCAATTGGGACTGGTTGGCACTCGGAACCTGGGTTATGGATCTGCTTCCAAGGGAGTTGGGAAAACCCTGACCTTTTGGAAGCAGAGATCATGACAGTACCCCCCCTCAAGGCCCCTCCCAAACCGGGCTTCTCCGGGGGTTTTGGCTTGTCAGGAAATGTTCGGTGAAATCTTTTGATTAGGCGAGGAGCGTGGACATTTTCAGCAGGTTCCCAGGATCTCTCTTGGGGGCCGTAGCCTTTCCAGTCAATTAGGTAGAATAGTTTAGATTTGGAGATCTTGGAGTCCAGAATGCTTTTGACTTCAAACTCGAGTTCTCCATCCACTAGGATAGGTTTTGGAGATTTGGTTAGTCGGGTTTGAGGTTGCACGGGTTTTAATAGAGAGACGTGGAAGACCGGATGTATCTTCATGTGCGGGGGCAAGTCCAACTTGACCGCTACTGGGTTTACTATGGTAGTGATGGAATAGGGACCAAGGTATCTTGGGTTGAATGTGCGTGGCCCTTTTAGAGATAGATATTTGGTGGATAACCAGACTTGATCCCCTACTTGATAGTGAGGGGCTTCCTTCCGATGTTGATCTTCTCCTTTCTTGTATTGTTCTTTAGCCCTTTGAAGGTGAGAAACAGCTTCCTTAAAGGCTTGGGTGATTGTAGAATGCAGGTAGTCTACTGCTGGTGTTTCAAGATCTTGGATGGGATCCAACTCCGAGGTTCGAGGGTGACTGCCGTACAAAAGAAAAAACGGGGTTTTCCCAGTTCCCGAATGGACAGAGTTATTGTAGGCATACTCGGCTATCCAAAGGATATCTTTCCAAGTTTTTTCAGTTTGTTGCAGCATGCAGCGTAAATACTGTTCCAGAGTTTGATTGGTCCTCTCGGTTTGTCCGTCGGTCTGAGGGTGGTGACTGGTCGATAGTCTCACATCAATTTGAGCCGACCGACAGCAACTTCGCCAAAAATGAGAAATAAATTGACTACCTCGATCCGAAATTAGAACCGAAGGAAAACCGTGCAGTCGGACGATGTTTTCGAGAAATTCTCGGGCCAGAGTTGCTGCTGTTGGCAAGCCTTTGAGCGGAATGAAATGCGCCATCTTGGAGAATAAGTCCACGATTACTAGAATCGTATTGTATCCGGAGCATGGAGGTAGATCGGTGATGAAGTCCATAGAAAGCGTATGCCAAGGGCGAGGTGGGATGTCAATAGGGCGTAAGAGGCCTGCAGGTCTTTCCTTTTGACTCTTGTTTTGGGCACATACTCCACAGGACATTATAAAGTCTCTGATATCTTTTTTCCAAGACGGCCACCAGAAGTAGCGCTTGATCTTTTCTGAGGTCTTGGCTATACCGGGATGACCTTCCATTAAAGAGTCGTGATAACAAGAGATTACTTTTTTCTGTAAATCTGTGCTGGGTAGGTATAATCGTTCTTGGAAATACAATAAGTTGTCCTTTACTGCAAAGTCCTTTCCCTGCAGATGCCAATTCTGTATGTCTGCTGGAGTTACAAGTTGCCTGGCTTTATCCTTAACTTCCTCTATGGATTCTGTGGCGATTACACCCAGAATTCTTTGTTCGGGAATGATTGGTACAGGTTTAGGGTTGACCAAGTGTTCTTCCACTCCCATCCGAGAAAGGGCATCGGCTTTACCGTTCTTTGTACCAGGTCGATAGGTAATTATGAAGTCAAACTCGGCAAAGAATAATGCCCAACGGAGTTGTCTAGAGGATTGGGCTTTTGCGGTCTTCAAATATTGCAGGTTTCGGTGATCCGTAATCACAGTAACGGTGTGTCGGGCCCCCAGCAGATAATGCCGCCAAGCCTTAAAGGCAGACTTGATAGCCAGAAGTTCCTTGTCAGTAATCGTGTAATTGATTTCAGGAGGCGAGAATTTGCGGGACCAAAATGCCACGGGATGCAACTGATTGGTTACCGGGTCCTTTTGTGATAGAACTGCCCCCATGGCAAGGCTTGAAGCATCAGTTTCCACGATGTAGGGGAGTTCGGGGCGAGGGTGTTTTAAGATTGGTGCAGAGATAAATTTAGTCTTCAAATCCTGGAAAGCTTGTTCCGCCTCGGTAGACCATTCAAAACGTTTGTTTTTTCTTTAACAAGGCAGTGATGGGCTGGACTATTCGAGAGAATTCGGGGATAAACCTGCGGTAAAAGTTAGCGAAGCCTAACATGCTTTGCACAACTTTTACGGAGGATGGTGATGGCCATTTGAGAACTGCATCGACCTTCTTTGAATCCATACGCACTCCTCCAGGTGATAATATGAATCCCAAGAATTCAACTTCAGTCACGTTGAAAACACATTTTTCCAACTTAGCGAAAAGTTTGTGTTGACGCAATCTTTCGAGGACCATTTTCACGTGTTTCCGATGTTCAGATTCCGATGAAGAATAAACGAGGATGTCGTCAATGTAAACAACAACACATACATCTATGAGCTCTCTGAGGACATCGTTCATAAAATATTGAAAGGCGGCCGGGGCATTGCAAAGTCCGAAGGGCATGACCTGATATTCAAATAGCCCATACTTGGTGCGGAAGGCCGTCTTCCATTCATCGCCCTCTTTTACTCGTACCAAGTGGTAAGCTCCTCTAAGATCCAGCTTTGTATATATGCATGCTTTTCTGACTTGGTCCAGGAGTTCAGGGATCAAAGGTAACGGATATCTATTCTTAACGGTGATCTGGTTCAGGGAGCGATAATCGATACAAGTTCTAAGGTCTCCTTCCTTTTTTGGAACGAAGAACAAAGCTGAAGAAGCAGGGGACTTGGAAGGACGAATAAACCCATTTGCCAGGTATTGATCCAGGTATTGTCGAAGGTGAAGGTTCTCAGGCTCGGTGAGGGCATAAATTCTACTACAAGGAGGAGTAGATCCAGGTATCAGGTCTATCTGGCAGTCATAAGACCTATGAGGAGGTAGAGAGTTAGCCTGATCCTTCCGGAAAACATCTTGGTATTCTAGGTATTCGGGAGGTAACTGGGGAGTCTCTGAAGAAATTGCGGCCAGTGCAACACCAGGTGGAGGGTGACAAGTAGAGACACATTCTGGAAACTGGACCGTTCTTGCTCGCCAATCGATCAGAGGATTGTGTTTCTCTAACCAAGGCATTCCTAGAATAATCTGAAACTGAGGGGCCTTGATCACATCGAACACGATCTTCTCATGGTGTCCATCTTGACTTACTAGCGTCACCTCTTGAGTGGTATGCGTTACTGGCCCGGAGGCTATCTCCGTACCATCCACCGTAGTAATGACGTCCTTTACAGCCTTGGGACAAAGAGTTAGATTCATCCTAAAAACCATTTCATGATCCACATAATTGCCGATGGCACCGCTGTCGACGTAAGCTTCAATTGCATGTAATCGATCCGGATTATCAGGGCTAATGAGGACCATAGGTATCACGAAATGCGAGGTCACGGAACTGGTTTTCACGCTCGGCAAGAGGACCTCTATTCTTGTCGGGCGAGGTCGTTTCCCTGCTCAGAGTTTGTAACTTTGGTAACTGCAGCTCCTACTGCCTTCTTGGCAGGTTTCACCGGACAGTCTCGAAGAAAGTGCCCTGAGTTTCCGCAATATAGGCATAATTGCAACTGTTTCCTCCTTTCCCGCTCCCTTTGTGTTAGAGGACCTGTCAGACCCCCTATTTGCATGGGTTCCCCGGAGTCTACTCCTTTGGAAGGAGTTGGCGGTTTGGAAAATACTCGAGCATCAAACTTGGAACGATCGGCCTTCCTGTTCTGCAGCCTGTGATCTATTTGAACGACCAAGTCTATATAATCCGAACAGTCTTGTGGGGGATTCACTACTTGGGCTAAAACGTCTTTGAGCTCTCCACGTAGACCTCTATAAAACAGCATAATCCTTTTGTCCTCAGGCCATTGAGTTTCCACTATTAGTCTATTGAAAGATGCAATATAAGCCAAAAGGTCTTGATTACCCTGTCGCAACGAAAGAAGCTCATTGTCCAAGGCCTGCCCCTGTGAATGTCTTGCGAACAGTTTTTCCATACTAAGCTGAAAGGCTTGAAAATCATGGAGAACCGGATCATCTTGATTAACTAGAGGGATCGACCAGTCTGCCGCATTGCCACTAAGGTACGAAAGTACAAAAGCTACTTTTGCTTGATCAGTTGGAAAGGCTGCTGGCCGGCATAAGAAGTGCAACCGGCACTGATTGATAAATATTGCAAACCTCTTTGGGTCACCAGAAAATCGTTCGGGCGGAGCCAGAGGTACATTCCCAGGTAGGTTGATCTGCACTGGATTCATAGAGGATGTTGAAGGAAGATTTGCCCCTGATGCGGGTAACGGGGTATGTCCGGCTTGTGACTGTAGCACTTGTCTAGCAAGATTGTCTGTTCTCTCCTTGGAAATAATTAGTTCCCTTCTTAGAGCATTCGTTTCCTGACGAGCTGCATGCACTTCTGCCCTTAGTTCCCCAAGTAACCGGGCTAGGGGGTCAGTATCCGAGGTTTCCATAGCGCCTGGGCGAGAGTTTTGCGGTAGGCTTTGCGTTCTGTAACGCTCACCTGATTCTCGCAGAGGCGCCGGTCTTGACTGGGCGACTACCGTATCTTCAAAGGTGATGTGTAGCACCCGGTTGGCTCTTTGGGCTGGACCTCTGTGCACTGTATGCCTGACATGTAGAGTAAGATGTCTGCAGATAGAAAATATGGGGTTAATGAACTGGGGTTATTGGGGTGTCCCTATCTCTTTCCTCTTCTCCTCTCCTGTAGACCCCCAAAGGTTAACGCTCTCACCTTAGGTAAGTGAATGCCGAGCTCTCCATCTGCCTCGGGGCAGGGTGCTGTAACCAGTTTCTTCACTGGATAGGTAGCGCAGGCCTCTTGACTTCAGAGGACTGCTGTCCGTCGTTTACTGCACGAACGGTAAGTTTCGAGTCATTCAAATGTCTTTAAAGTCTTTAGTAATGATGTCTCTTGTTTTGCAGGGTTCCGGCGATGGCGGATGACGGGCTGAAGTGAGTTGAAGATGGAGCCCGTGTGATGAATAGAAGCGCCTGGAAGCACGTAAGTAAGCGCTTGTTGCCTGCTTCACTATGCGCTCTAACTGTCTTTTTATTTTGCAGGTACGAGTTCGGAGCGGCTGCAGGGTGCCGGAATACCCACTGGATTAGATGTGGAAAGGAGTAATGGCACGTGAGTATTAAAGTTCCCCAATGTATTTAAACGCACCTTGTTTTGTCTTTCAGATGCGGGATGCAGCGCCGAAGGCCTCCGGAGCGTGCGAAGAGTTGGTAAACTTTTGTCTTTCAGATGCCGGAATGCAGTGTGAAGACCTCCGGAGCGCACGAAGAGTAGGTAAGCCTTTGCCTTTCAGATGCCGGAATGCTAACCTGTTCCTTCTTGTCTTTATAGGTGTTGCTGAAGACTGGATTCAGGATGGTAAGCCTTTGCCTTTCAGATGCCGGAATGCTAACCTGTTCTTTCTTGTCTTTATAGGTGTTGCTGAAGACTGGATTCAGGATGGTAAGCCTTTTTCCTTAGGCCCAGGACCGGATGCAGAAGACACGATGAGCGTTCTGCTGCAGAGGTTGCAGAATAACGCAAAGCAAGATTCATCCACCGGGTGTGGTTTAAATAGCCTCCTGTAGTGCTTAGGTGTCTCCTTCCACAGCCACGCCTAAGTAAGAAAAGAGTTCCTGGTAAGAAAAGAGTTCCTGCCTTCCAGAAGAGTTCCAGTGTTCTGAATCTAGGGAGTGGCTCCAGCCCCACCCAACAGGAAAAGTAGTTCCAAACAGAAGAGGATCAGAGGCTCAACTGGCAGGCAAGTAAGCAGCATGGTCTGCTGAAGGTAAGTCCACCCAAGCATTATGAGCCCGGCGCTTCCAGCGCTGGGACTGGGCATATTTATGAGCCTGGTGCCACTGGCGCCAGGACTGGGTCCAAAAGGTCCCAATTGGGACTGGTTGGCACTCGGAACCTGGGTTATGGATCTGCTTCCAAGGGAGTTGGGAAAACCCTGACCTTTTGGAAGCAGAGATCATGACACCCGGATGTTTTTTGAACGTTTCAGTGCAAATAACGGTGGTCCACTCGTGCAACCTGTGCTGGTGACAAGATTCCAGTGTTTTTCTATTAGTTTTTTAACCTGTACTGTTTGCTGTGAAAAAGTAGTCACACACACCAACCGATTGGTGTTCGTTTTTTCCTCTCTTGGGCTCTCTTGGGCTCAAAAGATGTTCCCTCGGTGTCCACTGTGTCCTTTTGGCCGAGTTCTTGATTAGTTTACGTGGGTAACCCCTCTCCAACAGGTGCCTAGAAGGTCTTCCTGTAGTTTGTGGTCCCCCAGGTTCGTACAATTCTGTCGTATCCTAAGAAATTGACCATACGGTAAATTGTCCTTTTGGGAGTGGACCTGACACCTGACCACATAATGCATGATGTAAGCTGCCCTGCCATGTGAATGATGCAGTGTCACAACCATTCCATGGCCATCTACATGTGCACTGTAGTCAATCAGACTGTATCCCCCGCAACACAATGCAGCTACAAGCAATTAGTATGGCCAATACACAACACCAAATACCATCAAAAGAAAGGACCGTCCTCCATTACTGCGTACAAAGGAGTTACATGAGGGTCAAATACATTAATACACCACTACACTGACACAGAGGTGCAAGAAAACTGCATGTCACCATTTGTTGTGCATAGTGAGATCATCATGAGGCTGACATCAACGGTGACAGGATGAAAGCATACAAATGACTGCACATCAGCCAGATCCGGGTAACAACCGGCGTGGACGAACACAGTGCATGAGCACTCACAAGGAACAGAACCCCTTCTGCGCCCACTAGACAATAGCACACACACCTGTCCATAAGTGCAATAAACACATAGCAGTCACATTGTGTGTATCCATTCATGCATGGAAATGTGGTTGCAATCAGGAAATAAATGCATGCTATGGTGTCATTGATACAGGTCCCATATGATGTGATGAATTACACATATACATTGTTGCCCACATGCAGGTGATGCAGGCTATCCCCTGAAGAGGTGGCTCCTTACCCCAGTCCGGAACCCACAGAACAGGGATGAGGAGGACTACAATTGTGCGCATACACGTACCCGTGTGGTGATTGAGCAGACATTTGGCCTCTTGAAGGCACGGTTTCGCTGCCTGAGCAGGTCTGGTGGTGCACTCCTGTACCGCCATGAGAAGGTGGCCAAGATCGTCATGGCATGTGTCATGTTACACAATATGTGCATCAGACGGAATGTGCCTATGCCCCCTGACGAGGAACTGCAACCACCTGACGATGAGGATGAGGAGGGTGTAGATGGGGCTGCACTTCAGGGAGGCAGCGATGCACAGGAGGGACGTGCCATGCGTCAGACTCTGATCAACCAATGTTTCTAGCACACATGGACGGGGAGTGTGACATGAAGGTGGCACTCAGGGCAATGGGTGTGTCAGGGACATGGACACTGTAGACTGTTCACCAATAAAGCACACGTACACAATAAGCAATGTCCGCACATGTGAATTATGATTTCCCAACAGGTGTATTAAAGAAATATAACAAAGTGCACAAGCCCTCCACCCGACACACCCTCTTCCCATCTCCCACCTCAACTCCCCCACACACCCTCTCCCCCCTTCCCCCTCATCTACCCCACACACCCTCTCCCCCCCTTGTCTTCCCCACACATGGTGTGCAGTAACGTGCAACATTAGTCCACATGGCACCACTATGCCTGGCTGTACCTACAGCCCTCCCCCTCCTCCAGCACCAGGTGCACCCCTGTCCGACCTGTGCAGGTTCCGGGCAGAACTACGCACGGGGCTGGTCCTGGTTGAACTTGCATTCGAAGATGTCCCAGGTTGTTCTAGCATCTGTGGTGGACACATGGCCACACTGCTGCCAATTTGGCGCAAATGTCCTTCGAGGTGGTCTCGATTGCTGTTTTCAGGGATGCAGCACATTCCCTAATGTCATCCCTTGCCTGGCCACATTCCATTATATGCTGCGTCAACAGCCCTGTGAGCTCCTCCTGGCGCCTCTGAATAGCCCCGATCCCCTCTTGGCTGGTTGGAACTAGGGTGGATGTGTGAGGGGTTTCCACCATGCTTTGTTCATCATGCACAGTTGGCGTGGGGCTGGCACTTGTGGGCCATGAATCACCAGGTGACAGCCCGTGCATGCTGTTGTTCTGCAAACTGCATGGGGATAGTTGTGGTGAGTGCAGGGGGCCTGTTGCGGGTGTTGCGCCATGAAGTTGAACGTCTGCCTCATCGTCCGATACGGCTGCTGTGGCAGCTGTCTCACCCACTGTGCTGCTGGCAGCCGATGCTGTGCGTTCAGCCACTGCCTCCTGGGTGATGGTGGCTTGTGTGGGTGCTGTTGTAGGGGCTGTAGTGCACATTGGTGCTGTGGCTTTTGGGTGGGTGATGCACGGAGGCGTCTGGGTTGAAACACATATGGGGTGCATTATGCATGTGGACAAGATGATGCTGTGCACTGCCTGTAGGCAGTCTTGTACATGTTTGTCTGGTGGACCCTGCTCTACATCATTGCACTGTCAGTTTAGGTGGACATCATTGTAGTGGTATTAGCATTGTTTAATTTGGGACACCAACCTGCATCTGCTGATGACGGGGCTCCTAGCTCCATGTCCCCCACTCCCTCAATTGCCTCTGTCCCTATGGTGCTGGCGCATATATCCTCCCATGGTTGCAGCTTGATAGGGGACTCTGCACCTCCGCCTGTCGCCATCCCCAGGTTGCGGTTGGTGGAGAGGATGCTCCGCACGCGTAAACGCAGATCGTCCCAGCGCTTACAGCAATCTTTGGGAGTGCGGGGTGTGGTGCCAACGGCACTTACTTTTTGGGCGACCTCCGCCCATATCTGTTTTTTGCGCTGCACTGCAGGGCGGGACATGTCAGAGGAAAACACAACATCGGCATGTTCAAGCAGTGTCTCCGCTAGCATGGTCAACTCCTCTCGGGAGAAGCGCTCCTTGCTCAGGCGATCAGTGGTTTTTTTCACAGCTTTCGGCATGGTGAGATGCAACAGGTAGTGTTGGAGGTGTGGCAGAGTTCTGGGGGTCAGATGGCTCCTGGTTGTGGTGGATGGCAATGGATTGTGTTTTTAAAGATGGACGCCGTGCTCTTTCCCGTTCCTGTGCGATGACACTACTTCCGTTTCTTTTTATTAATGGCTTGGATGCCGGAGGCTTGGATGCCGGAGGAGCTTTTTGCACTAGGTACGATGCCGGAAAGGGGGATTTTTCGCACTTTTTTACGGCATGGCGGTGGGGTCATTACCGGCATGGCGCAAAGCTTGTGCCCGCGTACTCGTAATAGGCCGCTTTTGCCAGCACGGACACGGTACTTGCGCCATGCCGGTAATGACTGGTACTTACCGCCCGGGTCGTAAAGAGACCCATAGTCTGGAATGGACAGAAAGCACAGAGGGTAAACTGCCTAAGCCATGACCAAAAGGAGGGAGCTTCTCCAAATGTTTGCAGCAACCATTACATGCGCATATACACGAGGCATACAAGGGGAAGAAGTTGAGCAAGCAAATGGCAATATTCAAGCTGTGAAAAATGTTCCAGGATGATGCAGGGGATGTGGCGTGCCATCACTGGATGCTGAACCAACAGGAGGCCACAGGTGAAAAACCCTCTGCCCCTACCCATCCTGAACATGAGAGTAAAGGTGCAACAGCGGGGGGACAGGGATTATATCCAGCGAGGGAATTAAGAGCAGGGGCAGGGTTTAGAAATGCAATATTTGTACCTCCAGCATAAAGCAAGTGGGAGGGGCAGGACAAGACCAGACAAGTGGTCAGGGGAGCTGAAAGTGCAGGAGGCAAAAAAAGAGACAAAGCGAAATCCAGGCACGCATGAAATAGAATGACATTGGCATAGAGAGAAGACAGAATGGACCAGAGAATATAGTTCAGAACGAGTGGGTAGGCGGACAAATATTGTACAAACTAGACAGGAAGGTAGCAGGAGAAATGGGAGACTCTACCCAAGAAGTTACTGGTTGCAAGGACACAAGTGAAGCAAGAGAATGGGCAGTGATAATGGGAGAAGTAGAGAGGCGAGAGAAAGAGGAAAAGGAGGAGCGCAAAAGAGCACGAAGGGAGAAACAAAATACAGAAGCAAGAGAGTGCAATAAACGAGAGGTGCAGAGATGGAGAGAGCTCAAGGATATGGCGTGAAGGAGGGCAGAAGAAGAAAGGGAAAGACAAGTGAAAATAAAGAGGGACAAGAGGAAGTTGGAAGTGGAGTGGCTCCTTAGAGAGTCACAGTGCAGGGAAGAAGATAAGTGCACCATCAGGGAAGTGCGAGTAAAGTTGGGTTTAGCACATTTTAGTGATGACGAAGAAGGTGAGGAGCAGGGGAGGCGAGAGTTAAACCTAGGTGGGAGACATAGCAAGGTGGCCCCGCTACTAGACAGAGACGACATTGCATCCTCTGCGAAGGGAGAATGCGGAAGCGTGAATAACATACAAGTCTGGTGGCAGCAAGGCGCAGTGTTAAGGATGCTTAGCTTCCGAGACAACTTTGACAGCGAAGGTGAAGTTACAGAGTCCGATGATGACTGAGTAGGAAGTGAGAATGAGGGAGTAGAGCGATTTTTCCACCATCCTCAAGGGAAGATCCTGGACCGAGACACAGTGTGGGGAGAGGATAAGGGTACGGGTGGACTAAGGGAGGACAGGGGTGAAGGTTCACAGCACTCTAGGGATATATTGCGCAGTGCAGACAGCGTTACCCCATACATCCAAAGGTTCAGGGACCACCCAGCACAAAGGAAGAGAGAATTGGCGAGGGAGTTTACTGCTACCAAAGACAGAAGGAGAAGACCGTACAGACTCAATGCCCATTATTAGAGAAGGGAGGGGGCGACCTCAATACATACCATAGCAACAGTTTGACAAAGACAACTTGGGGCATAAGTTACTCTTGTTGACCGTGGGAGCTGGGAAATGGATGTATGAGGTGGAAATATTAACGGCAGGCATGACGTTAGCGGTGGGTAACATGAAAAGCTTACTTTCAGGCATTCTTGGGGAGGTTGCGGACGATGTATGGAAAATGGTTGGCTACCCAGGAGTAACCGCGCAGAATAGGGCGCACAATAGTTCACTGTTTAGCAACTGTCGAGGGGCCATGTGGTGTGCTCTATGGGTGCAGTACCCAGACACCTCGGACATTAGCATGATTATGGCAAGCAAATGGGGGAAGACAAATACCCCTTGCAGTATATCCAGGCTATTCAAGAGAAATGGAGGCTTGAAAGGTGAGAACAGTGGGACAAAAGAGTGGGGTTGTTTTATCATATACTATGTCAAGGGTTGCCGGAGCAGGTGCAAAATCAGCTTAAGATGTTGGTGGGGATGGAGGCTAAACTGTGGTCTGAAATCCAACTCACTGTAGTGCACTATTTGTAGGCTAATGCAAGATAACGTGAAAAAGAAACACAAGGAAAGAAAGCAGGAAGAGGCAAAGTTAGTGCAGAAGAAGTGCTCAAGGTATACGATGGAAGGGGTGATGTTAACAAGCAGGGAAGGACCATGTACCCCACATGTGCAGGACAGGCTACCACCCACGGGAGGAAGTTTCATGGGGTGGGGCAACACGCACCACAGGTTTAGAGGAAGAGGGGTATGGTATGGGTATCAGATGCAGCCAGGCAGAGAGGGGTTCTGAGAGGGGTTCTCGGGGGCTATCAGAGATCAATGGGACGACCACCCCAGTGTTGGGTGTGTGGACAGATGGGTCACATCTCACAAGTGGGTAAAAGTAGGGGAGGGATGCAACAGAATGGGGGGATGCAGTACCAACTCACATATCAGAGAGATCAGATTGATTATTATTATCAAGACCAAACACAGCAAAAGTGTGATAATGTTGACATTTGTTCTTTTCTCACTGGTTTCACTTGCTATAAAAAAACAAAGCTGTGACCACTACAAACATAACCCCAATTGCTGCAGGTGGGGCTTCTATGTCAGGTTGGGAGACAAGCACTGCCAGACCAGTAAGGATAGGTAGACGCAGTGCTGATGTAGATATAGGAGGGGGTTTAACCCTATCTTATCGATACTTATCGATACTGCTCGAGTTTATAATAACATGTGCTAGAAGCACATGACTAAACTAGGTAAACAAACAACTGGAGAGAGCTGCTATGTCTGCTCTCTCATCCCTAAACCATGCGTGGCTCTGAACTTTTGTGGCAACTGAAATACCGGAAGTAAGAGCATAAGCCATATGTACCTATAAATGTGCACCACCCGAGGGAGGTTCCAAGGGAAGACTGCAACCTTGAGATGGATGCATGATGTACAATTACTGGAAAAAAGACCAGGCTATACAATATATAACTGAAGGACCGCAAAGGGGAGAGACAATGACAATAACATTAAAGGAGTTATTCTGTCCCAAGAAGGGACCAGCAGAAATAGGAGGAGAGCCAGAATGCTGGGAAAGACCACAGATGCTTGTATATGGCCAAGTATACACAGCTGAAGGATGAAAAGAAGGAGTGGTAGGGAGCACAACACATACGCTACTAAAATGTCCAATTCATATCATACAAGAAGAAAATGAGATATGCCTACAAGAATGGGAAGGTAGTGCAAAGCTACTAACATGGGTAGACAATAAGGCCAGGCCCATGCCCATAGTGTCACTGAAAGGAGCAGCATAATGTTTCCAGAATGACGGAGCAGTAAAGGTTGGAGAGAACAAGGAATGAAAGCAGACAATATCATCTCCTTGCATGAAATGGAACGGCAGTACTAAAAGATCACTATTGGGCTTGCGGATCAAAGGTGTACGAGAAACTACCACCCAACGACGGAGGAGTCTGCTCACTCGTACACAGCAACACACCAGTATTAGTAGTGCCACAAAAGGACATCACCATGGACGAATTTCCCAAAATGAACACTGATATAAAGAAGAGATCTGTAGAGCTAACTGGGGTGAAAAGAGGAAACTACATATCCTCAACAATGGAAGAAGCCCTAGACGACATACCACCAGAGCATCAATTGTTAAGCAGGACCGAAATGTTCCTTGCATCCATTGTTCCAGCAGTCCAGGCAAACACGAGCACAAAATGGCTCCAGATTACGAGATGGGAACTGACGCAAACAATAAACTCATCCGTCAATGGCTTCAACGCCATAAAATAAGAACTCTGAGCACAAAGGCTAATGGTCCTCCAGAAGAGATATGTTCTGGACCTTCTCACAGCAATGGAAGGAGGAGTACACGCCAAAATCGGACCTTCTTGCTGTACATTCTTTCCAGCAAATGACGAAGCAAATAGGACACTAACTGAAGCAGTCACCAAGATATCGCAAATGCATGCCAAAATGAAAAAGGAAGCAAAAGATGCAGGAAAGTATGAAAGATGGCTATCATACATCTTCTCATGGATACCAACATGGATGGCCAAGGGACTCAAAGTATTACTGGCATTAGTTCCAGTGCTCCTAACACTATGCATCATCAGAATATGCATCACACAATGTCGAAAAACGGCATAGAAAACTGTAGGCATGAAAGTACTGCTAGAAATAACTTTTGAAGATGACAAGATACTAGTAGCTTGATATACCCTAAGAGCACAGATAACAGGGTGTCCAATTTTACCGACAGGCATAGTGTTCGATGATGCATATGACTCCAGAGAATATTGGGGAAAATGGGTTTGGTGCAACCCAGAAGAAGATTGCTGTTTTGTGACATGGAGTTTGGCTGACCATGCAAGATTCTATGGGCATCTAGGGGGTGTTACAAAGATTTGGCTCCTGATGTTAAAAGTGAATAGGTCTGGGGAAGTGGTCGACAAGTGACTGAAGAGAGAGTCCCTGGAATGGCCCTCATATCCCCTATGCGCATGTCACTCCGATGGATGAGAAACGAGAGATGCAACTCACTGTTCGGCCAACCACCAGGCGCACCAGTAAATTATACGTATGGAAAGAGATATTCTATCAGACGACCGTTCAAACCCTATCCAATCAAGGGCTTTGAAGAGACAGTTGTCTCCTCACTGGATCAAGTTGACTGTTAATAAAATCCAACCCTGCTGATGTCACTTGTTACAACAGAACATAGCAGTGTTAGTCACAAACTAAATGTAAATGTGCACTCCTGCATGAAGCTACACAGACACAGATGCCCACACGGCGAACATGCGCACACCGTTCTATAGATAGAGGACAGATACATACACGTATTATCAAAATGTTTCTTTTCCACTAGCCAAATGCAGAAACGCAAGATAGTTAAGCATACATGGACTGAACTTGCCATAGCGTCATCGCAACTAACCATAAGGAGCTACGGGAATATGTAAGGAACCTATATGCGTTCCATCAATACTAATCTTTAAAAGGAAGTATTAGAACATATAGTGAAATGGTAGAAGGACTGTAGTGAAGTTGCATGAAGCCATGGGCCTCACAATATGCAAGAAGAGATGCAGACTCTGTAGCACAAAGCACAGAGACAGTGTTCACAGCCAAGGACAAGGGCAGGTGGAAAATTCCTGATTTCTGAGGAAGTGAGCCACCTGCGAAATAAATAATACAATCCTCAATAATTGCAGACCAAAGGGGTTAGTTTCGTGGTCCTCGCCGTTGTGACCCAGCTGAGCCAAACAATGGCCATCTACTCAATGGGGGGGCACCTAATGCAGCCCTCCCTGGGGCTCCTATGAAGGGCTGCATGAGGTGCCCCCCTCCATTTGGGATGGGGGAGAGGGCCACTAAAGAATTTGGGACAGGCCCCCCAGTGGGTGGGGCAGTACGTTTTGGGCACCCTGGGGGCAGATTGGCACACTAATGTGCCCATCTGCACCAAGGAAAGAGGGGTAAACAAAGAAAAAAATTTAAACTGGTAGGCTAAACTTTAGGGGGGGGGGGGCTGAGGGGCACCCTAAACTGCTGGGGGATTTTGTGATGTAAAGGGGGTGCATCTCATGTATCCCTCCCTGGGGGAAGATAAGGGGGGGCATCTCATGCAGCCCTCCTTGGGGTCAGGTGTCCCTTCCTAGGAGCAGACATATGCCACCAGGGAGGGCTGCATGAGATGACCCCAACTCCATTTTGGGTGGGGGGAGAGGGCCACCCCCTTTCCATTACAACATTCCCTGGTGGTTTAGGGTGCTCCACAGCCCCCCTAAAATGTTGTCTGCCATATTCAATTTTGTTCTTTGTAAACTCAACTTCCCTTGGTACCTAGAGTCAAACTGACTAAAGTCGGCGGCTGCAGCTTTCAGGTGAAAGCAGCTCAAGTCTGGAACGCCCTACCATCCACCTTGAAGACTGACCAACCCTACCCCACCTTCCGACACAACCTTCTAACGTGGATCAAAAATGCAGATACACTTTAGATCATCTACTGCCTGGACATATTCAAGCCTAGGAATCTCTGCCTAGGACCGTAAACACATGCTTTTACACTCCACATGTTGTATATTCCTGTATATTTTGTGTATATTCCTGAATATTTTGTTGTATATTATTCTTGTTGCTCTATTTTTGCCATGTGATCTTGTAACAAAGTTTTGAGCTGTCGTATAAAATGCGCCCGGTTACCCTTGGGTCTGGTGCGCAATATAAGTAATAAAACAAACAAACAAACAAACAAACAGATGGGCACATTAGTGTGCCTATCTGCCCCCAGGGTCCCCAAAACCTACTACCCCACCCTTTGGGGGGCCTGTCTGATGTTTTGTGGTGACCCACTCCACCCACCCCAAATGGATGGGGGGGCACCTCATGCAGCCCTCCCTGGGGCTCCTATGAAGTGCTTCATGAGGTGCCCCCCTCCATTTGAGGTCGGGGGGAGAGGGCCACCACAAAATGTGGGACAGGCCCCCCAGTAAAGTGGGACAGGTGCCCCAGTAAAGGGGGTGCACCTCTCCCCCACCCCAAATGGAGGGGGCATCTCATGCAGCCCTCCCTGGGGGCAGATAAGTGGGGCATCTCATGCAGCTCTCACTGGGGTCAGGTTTCCCTTCCTAGGATCACATCTCTGCCCCCAGGGAGGGCTGCATGAGATGATCCAACCTACATTTTGCAATTACAAAATTGCCTCGTGGTTGAGGGTGCCCCACAGCCCCCCTAAACTGCTGTCTACCATTTTCAATGTTTTTCTTTCTTTACCCAACTGCCCTTGGTGCAGATGGGCACATTAGTGTACCAATCTGCCCCCAGGAGACCCAAAACCTACTGCCCCACTCATTGGGGTCCTGTCCGATGTTCTGTGGTTGCCCCCCACCACCCAAATGGATGGGGGGGCACCTCATGCAGCCCTCCCTGGGGCTACTACGAAGGGCTGCATGAGGTGCCCTAACCTGCAGGCCCCATCCTTTGGGGGGCCTGCCCACACTTTCCTTGTGCCCCCTCCATTTGGATGGGGGGCCACCTCATGTACTCCATAGCTTTCAACTCACACGCTTTTGGTGGGTGTCACCCGCCTTGTAAAGAGCGGACTCACCCACCAAGCCTCCTGCAGGCCCATTCATTTCAATGGGCTTCTCACCCGCCAAAAACAAAATCGGGTGTTTTCACCAGCTTTTGTGACTCAAATGGTTGAGAGCTATGTGTACTCCTGCCTGGGGGCAGAAATCTGCCCCCAGGGAGGTCTACAAGAAGTGCCCCCTTTCCACTTGGGGTGGGAGGGAGAGGGCCAACCCCCTTTAATGTAAAAAAAAATACCTGGTGGCTACTGCCCCCCCACCCCCACCCACATCTCTGTTTGCTGCCAATTATTATTATTATTTTTTAATTTTATTTTATATCTCCCCTTCCCTGGGGCAGATGATCACCCATCTGCCCCCAGGGGTCTCCATAGTGTGGCCCCATGCTTTGGGGCTTCAGGGGGAGGGGCCACTATCCTAGTAAGCAGTCCCCCCTCCCCCCCACATCAAAAAAGGATCCCTGGTGGTCCAGTGGCATTGCTGAGCGCGGATCGAGCGCTCTGCATCCAATCCGCGCCCAGCAATGCTTTAAAACAAGGTGTTGTTGGAAAGGGGAGAGTCTCCCCTTTCCAATGACACCTCCCCCGATCTCTGGCTTGAAATACAGCCGGAGATCGAGGCAGAGAAAGGTGGACACTCACCTTCTCTTTTCACCGCGGCAGACGAAAATCGCTGCCGCAGTAAAAATACTTTCAGTTTCATGTCGGTGTGCATTACAAACGCCGACGTGAAACTGAAGGTAATCCAACCCCCGGGCAGTGAGGAGGGACCTCCCCCTCACATAGCCGGGGGTGTGGATTACTGTTTTGCAGGGCTCGCTCAAAACAAAGTGCCAAAAAGGACGAGCTATCTCGTCCTTGGCACCCAGGAGGGAATTCCAAGGACGAGATACCTCCTTGGCACTTAAGAGGTTAATATAATTTGCTGCTATTTTGAATTTAACTGTTAATACCATTTTCTGCTACTTTGAATTCAGCTGTTAGCACCATTTGCCGCTATATTGAATTTAGCTGTTAGTACCATTTGCTGCTTTTTTGGATTTAGCTGTGCCCAGTGACTACCCTGTACTACCCCATCCTGCTTTCTCGAACATCTTGTCTCCCCCCACCCTCCCTCCAATACTCTCTCTTTTCTTCCCCCTCCTCCACGAGACCCATGGCACTCTCTGTCTCTCCTATTGTTTTGAACTGTTTCTCCATTGACTATCCTACCCTTCTCACTAAGTCTGGTAGGAAGAAGTTCAAAAAGGATATCTTGGCTTCTAACTCTGGTCTCCCTATCACTGACACCTACTCCAGCACTTCCTCTAAACTGACCCTCACTGACATCCTCTTTGTCATTCCTTCGCCGGACCTTTGGACTCCTCATATGGTCTCTGTGCTCTCTCACTTCTCTTACTCACCCATTAATGGTGGCACCCGGTGGAAGGCACTCCTTGACCCCTTCCACTCCTCTAAGGTAATCTTTAATGTCTACTTTAAGGGCACCTTCATGGTCCAAGGCCCTCAGGCCAACCTTCACCTCTTTGACAGACTCTTCCCATGCCTCATCAATTTCCTTTTTTCTCCTGCTGTCCCGTCTTTACCTTCTTCAGCTTCCTTGCCTCCCCCCTCTGAATCCTCCTTGGCTAACCTGCCCTCTCCTCCTTGCTCTTCTTCCCCCCTTGGGCTCCTTCTACACCTCCGCAGGTAGTACCTCTGATTTGTACCCCTTCCCGGAAGTCCTTCGAGGATGGCAACCTTCTCCATACTGCCACTCTCAACTCTCCCTCAGCTGTCAAACACCACTCTGACATCTGCTGCCACCTGGAAGAACTTGACCTCAATGTCCTTGGTCTCTCCGAGACATGGTTCCCGGCCAGCTCCGTCACAAGCTTTGGCACTCTCCTCCCTGATGGCTACAAGATCCTATCCGCACCCAGACCCAACCGTTCTGGAGGTGGTGTAGCCTTGATCTTCCCGGAGTGGATTCCAGCCTCTGTCATTCCTATGCAGGCCTACTCCTCTTTTGAATGCCTTGTCTGAAGGCTTTCTCTCTCTCATGGCCACTCTCTTTCCATGGCTACTATCTATCCCACATCTGATCAGATCTCCTCCTTCCTCTCTGAGTGGGCGGACCTCTCCTCCTCCCTCCTGGCTTCAACCACTCAACTCCTCTTTCTTGGACACTTCAACCTCCATCTGGATGCTTCCTGTCCTTCCTCTGGACTCTTTTGTGACCTCTACGACTCTCTCTCACTGTCTATTCTCCCCTCTTGCCTGACTCACTCTGCAGGTCATACTTTGGATGTTCTGATATCTTCAGACCTCCCTCTCTCTATCCCTCTGACCACTCCTCTCTCCTGGAGTGATCACTCCCTCCTTTCCTCCCATCTCTCCCTCTCTACCCCTAGGGCCAAGCCAGCTCCAACACTGCTACCTACCTTCTCGTTCATCTGACCCATGAAGCGTGTGTCAGTCGAGGCTTACGCTACTACTTTCTCTCCCCCTCTTCCACCTCTGGCTGACTCACAGCTGTCATGACCCTTGCCCCTGGCCCTCACTGACAAGTCAGCCTTCCAGTTAGGGCCAGGTCAAGGCCTTAAAACCTCATCCAAGACTCTCTTGGAGTAAGTCCTGGCGCCTTTGGAGCCAGGCTCATAACCATCATGAAGACCAACATTAGAATGGGACTATTTACTTGGGACTATTTAACTTGGGGGATGTTCAGCCAACATGGAGGCACACACATAGCTCAGTTACAAGGAACTGGGCTATGCGGTCTAGTCTTTTGGGTGTGGCAGGCCTGGGACTACTTTACCTGGACTACTTAGGGTGTGGCAGGCCTGGGACTATTTTATCTGGACTACTTTACCTGAGACTATTCAAACCACACCCAAACAGCAGAACATGCTTTGCGTTATTCTGCTGCGGGCAGCGTAACGCTCACTGTGTCCAGTTCTTTGATGCCAGCTTACCTGAAACCAAGGACCAACAGAGAGAGAAAGAACACTACGAAACTTACCTGGAACAGTATCCTGTCTTCAATCCATCACCGACTTCAGTTCCACTCACCTGAAGGTATGAACTCCATCATCCGGCAATGCATGCATCCTGGAATACCATAACTTGGAAAGAGGAGAAAGAAAAACAGCATTAGTAAGCGTTTACTCACGTTTCCTTCCGAATGAAGAAAGCCACACAATTCTTACCTGGGTAGTCATTTCCTGGTCAGTATCATTGCTGGAACATTACGGCGCTCGGCGAGGAACATCGCAAACTACAAGGAGAGAAAAGACACAGGTTAGCAATATAAAAGGCGAAACAGCGCCGCACATCGCACATTAATCACCGGACAGCATCGCGCACACCGTACTTTCGCCTACCGGCCCATGCTCATCTTCAAACTGCATGCCAACTCCAAAATACCTTTTCCACACCTGAAAGGAAAGAAGCAAGACATTATTATTCGAACTAAGAGGAACATAATAACTGAATATAAAGACTGTAAAGCAGCAAACCTACAGAGTCGCAGAAGGCCTGGATTCCCACATGGGGGGGCTTGCACCAATGAAGTAACTTGGTCGCTGCTCGCCCCCCACATCTACGTGCACCTGCCACGAGGAGCAGGACGGAGAATCCACCTTCTACAATATTAAGGTGAGGAGAGGGCCCAAGGGGGAGGAAGGAGTTGAGGCCAAGGGAGGTGGGAAAACATAAAGACAATCTGGTATTGAATCCAGCTCTCCTATATTGCAGACCCATATTTAACCAGAGGCCTTACCAAGGGACCCGGAGAGGGTTCAAGAGTGCAAATCATCCAACCAGGGCTGGGTGGCATCCCTGTGGATACCAGGTGAGCGTAACAGAACGCAAAGCCTCAATAATATTATCTACCTGGGCGTCATGGAGACTTCAGAGACTGACCAGTTAGTTCAGTTATTGGGACAATTATGCGCTGAAGTACATTCAGCCAGGCAAGAAACCAATGCTCTTAGGAGGGATTTGATTGTTACCAAGGATCGTACCGACGAAATAAGTAGACAATTGCTCCAATCACAGGCAGGACAGACCCCATTGCCTGGTAACATTCCGCAAGCACCTGTACCAACTTCTACCAATCCAGTACAAATAACCCTTTCTGGGGCAGTCCCTTTAACTCCACCTGAATGATTTACAGGGGACCCCATCAAGTACGCAACATTCATGAACCAGTGTCGTCTTCATTTCCTTTGCAGACCTGGGGCTTTTGCTAACAAACCAAGCGCGGGTTGCTTTTGTTTTGTCATATCTGAGCGGCAGTGCTGCGGATTGATCGGTACCATTGGTAAGTCAAGATGACCCGTTCTTACATGACTTTGGGGGTTTCCAGATGGAAATGGAAAAACTCTTTGCTCGTCATACCCAAGGCCAAGCATTAGACAACAAACTTTTGTCACTCCGTCAAGGAAGTCAAGACTTGCTTACATATATAGCAACATTTAACAGACTAGTCATTGAAGCTGCCAGGCCTGAGCAAAAAAGGACCACACTATTTCATCGTGGTCTACGAAGGGAACTAAAGGATGTCCTTGCTCAAGTGGTTAACCCACCTAAAGACTGTGCAGAATTCATCAACCTTGTGGTACAATTAGATCACAGATTACAAGTCCAAAAAGCGGACCGCATAAGGTTAGACACTCGGGCTGTGTATGTCCAGTCAAAGGATAATGTTCCACGTACAGTGGGAAACACGGTAGAACCCATGCAAATCGGAGGTGTATAGCCCCCTTTAACTAAAACTGAAAGAGACAAGAGAATGCAACAGCAATTATGCTTATATTGCAGAAAATCAGGCCACTTCCTCAAAGAATGTCCAGTGAAACCACCAAGGAGAACGGTTGGAGCCACAGAGAAGGAAGATAAAACAAGGAGTCCGAAAACTACCAAGCCAGGCAAGCGTAGAGGTCCGATTGTCGAGCGAGAGGATGAGCCACAGACCTCACACTTTGCATTACCAGTAATTTTGATCAATCACCAACAACCGTCTCGGATGCATGCTGTCGAAGCATACATAGACAGAGGAGCAGTTGGGAATTTTGTAAACCAAGATCTGGCAGCAGAGATGGGGCTTCCCTTATGCTCTAAATCGACTACTAGAAAAGTTACTTCTGTTGATGGGACAGAAATAGCTTCCGGACCAGTAACCCAATGTACAGCAGCACTAACCCTATTGTGCCAGGAAGGACACCAAGAATCTATTGCATTCGATCTCATCAAAGCTCCTCAGTTTCGACTAATCTTAGGGATGCCATGGTTGGTAGCTCACAACCCTCTAATAGATTGTCGTGCCAAGAAGTTGGCCTTTTCTGATGATTGTGCTTGCACCTGTTATTACCAAGAAAAGGGGAAAACAGACTTATGTACATCTGGTACTTCCAGTACGGCGGCGATTGTACTAAGTGTGACTAGTATTCTACCAAATGAATACCAAATGAATACCAAGACGTGTTCCAGAAAGAACAAGCAAATACTCTACCACCGCACAGGCCCTACGATTGTGTTCCAGAAAGAACAAGCAAATACTCTACCACCGCACAGGCCCTACGATTGTCAGATCGACCTCATACCTGGTGAGCAAATTCTTTGTGCCCAAATCTATGCACTTACTGAACCTGAAAACCTCCATTTGAAATCTTATCTTGATCAGTACCTGGCAAATGGATTTATCCACCCGTCTAAATCACACACATCTACGCGTCCCTGCCATGATGAGCAGGACGGAGAATCCACCTTCTAGAATATTAATGTGAGGAGAGGGCCCAAGGGGGAGGAAGGAGTTGAGGCCAAGGGAGGTGGGAAAACATAAAGACAATCTGTTATTGAATCCAGCTCTCCTATATTGCAGACCCATCTTTAACCAAAGGCCTTACCAAAGCACCGGGAGAGGGTTTGAGAGTTCAAATCATACAAGCAGGGCTGGGTGGCGTCCCCGTGGATATCAGGTGAGCGTAACACTTCCTGACACAGCCCTTTCCATGCTCTATTCGTCTATCTCTGATACTCTTAATGTTCTTGTCCCTGTCATGAGGATCCGCTTAATGCCCAAAGCCAAGTGTAACTCTTGGTACAACCCTGACCTAGTTACCCTTAAACGCAAGTGTAGGGTGGCTGAGAGAAAATGGCGGGCCTTTTGTGCATCCTCTGACAAACTGCTCCAAAGGCAATACCGGCTCCTTGTCCACACTGAGAAGAAAGCCCATATCCACGCCCGTGTCTCTGCAGCATTTAACTACTCAGCTGAACTCTTTAAAATCTGCAAGGAGCTGGCCAACCCTGCTGCAGTCTCTACCTCTCCTGTCACCTCCCAGACCCTCTGCATGGCCCTTGCCTCTCATTTCATCTCAAAAACCCAGGACATCCTGTCCACCCTCTTGTCCACTCCCCCTTCTCCCCCTTCTCTCTCTCATACCTCTGGCACCCCTGCAGCCGCCTCTCCTCCCTCTTTCTCATCTTCTCCTCTGTTCTCCCCTGACGATTTCCAGACAAGTCTGATTTATGAACGTCTTGTCAAAACAGGTTCTTCCCTGTTCGTCCGAAACCATCATGGATCACATTGACACCATTGCTCCTGCTCTTGCCAGCTTCTGCAACCATCCTTCGCTGCTGGAGCCCTCTCCTCTGAAACACTCTCTTGTGCACCCTCTTCTCAAAAAACCCACAGCCAACGCCTCTTGCCTGGCTAACTATCGCCGATCTCTATCACTCTTTTCCTGGGCAAACTCCTGGAAAAGCTAGCCATCTCACAGCTAAATCTTCGCACCAATTCTGTTGGTTGTCTCCATGACCATCAGTCTGGCTTCAGAGCTGCCAGAAGCATGGAACCTGCTCTCCTGAACATCCGTGAAGACTTGCTCTCCAACCTTGATTGTAATATCCCATCTGTCCTCATCCTACTTGATCTTTCTTCTGCCTTCGACACGGTCTACCATATCATCCTGCTCAATTCCCTTGTGATAATCTGGGTATCATCAGGCCATGGCCTGCCGGACCTCCTTCCTCTCCAACCGATCCTGCCAGGTCCAACTTGGGTCCTTCCTTTCCTCTAGCTCACTTTCTACCTGTGTTGTCCCCCAGGGGTCTAACCTCACTCCCTGGCTCTACAACCAATACCTGGCACTGCTCGCCAACTGCATTGCTGCTCTCTGCTCAAACTTTCAATGCTATGCAGATGACACCCAACTTGTTTTCAGGCTCCCGGCTGCCACCTCTTCTCCCTCTCTCATCTCTGACTGTCTGTCTGCAATCCAGGAGAGGTGCACCGCCAAAGACCTCTGCCTTAATGCCAGTAAGGCAGAGATCCTCCTCATTGGCATACCTGCATCATCCTTTCTTGTCACTCTCTGGCCAGCCTCCCTTGGCCCTCTCCCTGCTCCCACTTGTGAGGCTAAGAACCTTGGGGTCATCTTTGACTCCACGCTTTCCCTTTCTCCTCACATCTCTGACGTCTCAAAAAAGTCTCGCTACCAACTGCACCTCCTCAGAAGTATTCTGACTTTCCTCGCCTTCCTCCAGAAGCTCACTGTCTCAAGAGCTCTGGTTCTCTCTAGGTTGTACTATTGCATTTAGCCTCTTTCTAAATATGCCTGAAACCACTCTCCGTCCTCTACAGCTCATCCAGAACAGGACTGCAAGACTTGTCCTTGGCCCAAGCCCTAGGATCGTATCTCTCAAGCCCTGAAATCTCTTCATTGTCTCCCAGTGGCTGCACGGATTAAATTCAAGACCCTTTGCATTGTCCGCAAGGCTTTCTGGGGCCTGGGTCCACAATACCTTCAACTCTCCCTCCGTAAATACATTCCTACTCAAGCTCTTCGCTCTTTCACATGGGGCCTCAATTTGGAACAGCCTCCCTGCCTCTCTGAAACTTGAGGAGACTATCTTCAGTTCCGGAAGCACCTCAAGACCTTCCTCTTTGCTTCTGCCTTTGCTCTCCCACTCCCCTGCTAATCTGTCTGCTTTGGCACCAGGCACCTAGTTACCCTCTGATTTCGGGCCCAGATCCCTGTCCTCCGAGCCACACACCCGCACTGCCTCTTGGTGGCAACCCCTGCACTTGGGTCTGTATCTGCAACCCTACAGTCCCCTTCCAGCACTTATCAGACACCTGTTGTCTACACCTTATCCTCGCACTTACCACCTGCTGGCCGCACTACCTGTTGTTCTATCATGTGTTCAACCCTTTCCACTCCCCCTGCCCCTCGCACGTTCCCCCTTCCCTCTCCCCTGCACTTGCACGTTCTCAATAACACTGGGACTAGTAAGATCGTTGCTTTGTCCTCCCTTGTTTTCCCCTTCCTTGCATCTTCGCACTCTGATTCACCTGTGTATGAGCGTGATACAAATAAAATATCCTATCATATCATATCAATATAACAATGATAAGGCATGGAGTATTGTCAACAAGTGTGTGCATGCTTCTCTTATGGATAATTGCATGTCTGTAATTGTTCATTATAACATATAATCAAATGATGTAGGTATATTTCAGAGAGATGGTGTTCATTCAACAGACTGATTTGAAAACTGTTAATAATAATAATATTTTTACAATATAAGACAGGCATTGGTTGTATTGTGTGCTTGTGTGTATGCCTGCGTGGGGGTGGTTGTGAGAGCGTTTGGTTTGTGTATCATATGTGCATATTGTGCTTAACTCTTTTCCATGCACGTAACATTGGTATATGAGTATTGTAAGCATATACTATGTACTTTTTATTTTTGGGTGAATATGCACCTTAAACAGGAGACACATGTTTTCTGGTATGACAAACTACTGTGCAGGTCAAACTTATATACACATTTTTCATTGTAATAATTGAATATCTAACGTTTGGCAGATCTGAGCAAATAGATAAAGTCAATAAAAGAGCAAGATATATGCAACAAATTCGAATTTCGAAGCATACAATTTTGGGATGTCCTTCTAAAAATGCTTTTTCTGTCCCTGAAAACCCCAAAGCAAAATAAAAAGATGTTTTGTCCCACGTTATTTGGAAAATGTCCTTTTAAATTCACCAGACAAGGCATATGTGTTTTGCCAAATTTACCAAACTTACTTTGATGAGGTCAAATGTTGCACAGCAAATGTTTTCTCTTTTCACCATAGTTATGTAACCTTAAAGATAAGCAGCACAAAAGTTGGCTGCTGCATATTCACGTCCATTGCCGACATATTCTGAGAGTGACAAGTTTTGGCTGCCCCCTTGTTCCTTTGTCCTAGTTTTCCTTCCGCTTAACACGACTCCCATTGGTTTTTAGAACCTTGGTTGTTGAGTGGATTTTAAATCTGAGTGTTTTCCTCAGTTGTCTGTTAAATTGAGGGTTCGTCTGTTTGTTCATGTGTCTCAGGTGAAACATATTTATCTGTCCACTTTTGAGCATGATTCTGTTCTATTACTCCCTCTCATATACTCTTAAATAGAACAACCAGTGAAATGTTATCAACTTCTCCTGTGAAGCTTCTTCCCAATAAATGGAAATTTGCCCATTTTAGCGATGGCGCTAAACACATATTATTTGTCTCCATATACAGGCCGCCAGTGTTGCTATCCATAGCCCATTCCTAAGCACTTACCCGTAATACTGTAATTACATAAGGTATATACGGTCCCAAAATCGTCTGCCCCTCTCTAAGGGAGGATATGTTCATCAAGGCCATCACAAGGCTTCCTCTCTGAGCATTCATTACAGATCAAGCTCCAAAATGCTTGGTAGCCATTTGAACAAGAAAACATAATTTAATCTATGCATATTTGAGATGAAAGATTCACTTTCCTCTCTTGAAGTATTGTTATAGTTTAATCCAGCAAATCTTAAAAGTCCACATTGAACTGATCGTCCCTCAAGGCAGCTCATGTATTCTTAATTGCTTATAGGTCAAACCTAGATCAAGAGCAGCAGAGCACTTTACAACATGATTATGCGAGAATTGGGCTCAGCATTTTATACAGTATCACAGTGCTGTTGGTGGAGGGTGAGAGGGATTTTTATTTCCCAGGCAGGAATTGTTGAAAGAGGCACGATTTTAGTGTTCTGTGGAAGTGGAGGATGGTAGGGGCATTTCGAGCCGCTACCGGGATTGAGTTCCACATTGTCGGGCCTTGCAGGAGAAGGACTACATGTGAGTCTTCTCTTAGAGGGCTACCTTTGACTCCAACCTTTTGATAGTTTTACGCCGTGAGGTGCGAGAACCTCCATAGCTGTGGAGTTTAGCCAGCAAGTATGCTGGTTTTCTGGTTGAGACTGTTTCGTAGAAGATGCTTGCAGTTTTGAATATGAGGTTTGTGGCGAGGGGGAGCCAGTGAAGCGTGCAAGGTGCTAGAGAGATATAGACACATTTGTGGGAACCAGCAATGATGCATCTGCACATGGTGTGCTGCTTTGAGGGGGGCAGGTGTGCAGATGGAAACCTAGTAAGTACAGCCGTTCCTACATCGATGTGTGAGATAACGAGGGCTTGACCACCTTATGGAATTTGTTCAGGAGAATGGAGGGTTTGATTTTGCGGAGTGTGCAGATCTGTAGCCTTGCAGTTGGTGCCTCTTTGGCTATGTGCTTTTGGAAGGAAAGGTTACTGTCAATAAGGAAGCACAAGGATTTCGCTGAGTTTGAATAGCTGGAGGATGAATCCTTCCAAGCACATGTCATCCAGCCATTTTTTGGTGTGGGGGGACCGATGAGGACAAATTCGTTCTTGGTCGTCTTTATTTTAAGATATGCATAAGACATCAATGTTTATATAGTAGCCAGGCATTTGCAGCGGCAAGCAATGTGCTGGGGGCCACTGACCTTAAGCTACAGATAGGTGTCATCAGTGTACTGATGGATGGCTATGTTGAGCCATTTAGAAGAGTTCCCAAGAGTTCCATGTATAGATTGATGATGAGAGAATGGAACCTTGGGGGAGCCCACATGTAACTTGGAGTTGGTTCGATCTGAATGAACACATCTGCACAACCTGATGCCTATCGGAGAAGTAGGATGCAGAACATTTCAGGACAGTCCAGAGCAGCCCATCCTGTTGCCATGGAAGGAGAGGAGTATTTGGTGATCAATGTGTCAGAGGCAGCTGAGAAGTCTAAGAGGACTAGGAGACATGTTCCCAGTGTCTGCGATTCTGAGCACATCATCCATCACTTGGATGGTTGCAGTCTCAGTGCTTCATTTGGTGTGGAAACCTGATTGGTAATCGTGGAGGAGGTCAAACGGATCAATTTTGGCAAGCAGTTGGGTCACAACTACTTTCTCGATAAGCTTCCTGATGAATGGGAGACTAGTCAAAGGTCTGCAGTTGGCTTCATCCTCTGGGTCAAGCAAGGGTATTTTGAGAAAGGTTGGTATGAGACCTGTCTTCAACATGTCTGGGAATGCACCTTCACCGAGGGGGACATTCACAATACAATTTCCGGCGGGGGCAGGGGTCTGGCTAACAGGGCTCTGTCTGAGACATCGATGTGACCTCCTATTTTTTCAATTTTGTTAATGAAGAGGCTGTTAATTCCATTACATCTCACTTGTGAACCCCACTCCTCAGGGACAAGTGTTTGCTTGGAGCAGTGCTTAACTACCTCGAATAAGTCTTTACTTCTGTTAGAGGCTGGCTCAATGATGGAAGTGTCTGTGTTGGGTACACAAGGATTTGAGGTATGGTTGATGGTTGGCCTTTCAATTCTTTGTAAACTCTTTTTGTGTTTCTGCTGTCTATTGAAAGGGTGCCGAAGGAGGTTACTGACACACAAGAGGTATGTTTCTGGCTATAAACCTTTATTGGTGGTGTGAGGAACCAGGAATGAGACACGGACACAGAGGACTCATTATTGTTGCAAGAAGCGTTTGATGAAATGATAAAGGCGTTGGAAAATGACTCACTATCCCTAATCTAGGAGGTATTTCCCTACCGCAACCAAAAACGAAGGGTCTGTCCTGTGACAAGATGTCCAGAGCAAAAATGTCCTGTGTCCGAAATCCTATCCTATCCCTCTCATTCTAAAAGTAACTTTAAGGTTTTATGGGTAATGTCTTTGGCTTCAAAAGTGCACACATATTCAAGATCAACAAAAAGGTATACATCAAGCAAAAGTTCCACATGGGTATTGTTCAAAGTTCCAGGAAATTACTCCCTTCCCCAGGTTTCTCTCGACCAAAACAAAAAGTTCAAAGGAATAACCAAGTTCTGTGTAGCCCAAGAGGATAACCCCTCCTCTTGGTGTTGCAAACCACTCCAGGGGAAATGGCTCCCTTCCCCAGGTCTTTTCAACATTCAATGTAATTCCAAATCCTAAGGGGATGAATCTTCCTTGGGATTCTCTTTTCAAGGTACCACAACTTGGGTGCAGGTCTCAGACTCGCACAACACCTGGTATACTCCAATGCCAGTTAATTTTACACAACACAACTCTTTATCGGTGTACATCCCAGATCTGCTTTTTGCCCAGTATACTCTCTTGCCAGGACACTTGCACAACACAACTCTTTATGGATGTGGACCCCAGATTCACTCTTCACCTGGTATACTCTCCATCAGGAATTTGTCCTATAACTCTCTCTTTCATTCAGTACAAGGGGCTATGGGTCTTAGCCAAGTTCTTCTTACTACTGGTCCATTTGTATTTTCCCAAATGCTGGGACTATACAAATATGTTTGTAATGAAAGCTGTAGCAACTTTGACTCCTTTTACAATTGGGAAAGCCTTCCCCTGCTCCCTCCTGGGGCCCCCACCTTCCACTGCAGGGCCACCAGCTTTAGGACAGCTTCCCAGGCTTCTCCGGCCCCCCTCAGGTCCTTCTCTGATTTCATTCCCTCTCTCTGCTTTGGGTGGATCTTCTCTGAGGCTAGTGGCGTTCTGCTTGTTGCTCTGGCTTTCCTTACTGGCGCGACGTTCCATCTTTGCCTCACATCCCACTTCGGCATCTCTCCTGCATGTGGGAATGCACCTCTGGTCCAGATGCCACCACCTTCTTTCTCTGTGCCGCTTCTCTGCTTCGCTCACGGCCTCCTGGAGTCCTAGCCCTCATTGGGAAATCTCCTCCAGGGTTCTCCTGCATCTCCTTCCTTGCTTATCCACCTGACAGCTTGGCTTCCCCAGGAGTGATTAGCCAATAGGATCTCTCTGTTGCTCTCTGCTGTTCCATTATTGAACTCCTGCTCCGAGGAAGGGAGTCGCTCAGAGGTAATTATATTTCTACAACAGCTAGACTGCTTGTTTGGCTTCAGTCGAGTAATCTTCATTCTGGTTGCCCTCTTCCACATTTCAGTTTTTGTCATTTGGTTTGCTACAGAATATTGAAGGGTACTGTTAGCAGGCTTTGCAGGTTGTTGAAGGGGATTTTCACAGTATGACATCAACACATGAGGACTGAAGGAGTTATCTCTAAAAGGGAAGGGGGCATACCTTGTCTCATCTGATTATGCCTGTCCTTCCCCCTGAGGGTCGCCTCCCCTGATGTCATCCTCCATCGCATAGCCACTCCCAGAGTGACAATCAGGTAGTGGCTGCCATCCCATGCCACATGAGGACAGGCTACCTCCAGGAAAGGAGTTAGGACACCATCAGATTCATTACAGTTGTTAAGCAAAAGAGAAAACCCTATCTGACCCTAGTTCTAAGAGGTGTTTCCATGCCTCGAATTATACTAAGGAATGCATCTGGATGTCAGCCTAAAGCAAAGTGTTGACCGTCCTGTGTCCAAAAACCTATTTCCAACCTTTATACTATATTCAACTAAAGAAAAGGGTGATCTTCTTGATTTAGAAGACGTTTATTTTCCTCTGGGATGAAAGCTGAAAGTTCACTTCTGGGTGATACAAAACGAAATGCTCTTCTTAAGGGATACAAATCAAAAGTCTCAAAAAAAGGTTCCTTGGATTGAGGTTCCATTAAGACAAATAAAATCTTGTATCTTCAAAATGTCAAGAGACAAACCCCCTCCTCTTGACTCCTTTTACAATGTCCACAAACAACAAGTGATATGTCTCCCATACCCAGTGGGTGAAGTGTACAAAAAGAAGTATTATAACTATTTTCCCTGCTGGCCTGTCCCCGCTCCCCACAAAGCCCATCACCAGGCCCCTCCCACGCACCATACAAACTCCTAAACAAATGTGCCTGCAGTTTAACGGAACATTCAGTGCAAAGCACTGAAGTGTGCAAGTTTCAACTTCTTCCTACATTTTGTTTTAAAACAAAACCATTCCAGAATGGTTTCTTTTTTAAATAAAAGTATAGGAACAGTAAAACCTAATTTTAAAAAGTAGAGGAGTGCCGCTCCCACCCATTCCCACCCACTTTGACCACTGCCCTTCCCCTGGCCTTTCTCTAGATTTTACAATGGAAAAATAATGATTGTCTTCTCTTGACTCTTACCACAATGTTCATAACTATCATGTGGTATCTCTCCCTTCCCCTGGTCTTTTCCACAATGTTCACTGTGTTCACAGCATGCTTGGTTCACTACCCTGCCAGGCACTGACTACGATAAAGGTTTTGGAGGCAGTTCGTTATTGGCTGTGAATCCCAATCTCTTCTTGATTTTTCTTGATTCTTAATAGTTGTACACAGTTCACTATCCTGCCAGGTATTCTTTCTGTCAGGTCCCAGGCCCCATTAGCATTGGCTTCTTTCTCTTGGGTCCCAGACCCCTTAAGTTTCCTTCTCTTGGGTCCTAGACTCCTTTGGCTTTACTCTCTTGGGGATGAGACCCTGTTGGCTTCTCTTGCTAAGAACCCAGACCTCTTTGGCTTCTCTGTCAAGTCCCAAACCCCAGTGGCATTGGCTTATTTTTCTTGGGTCCCAGACCCCTTTAGCTGCCTTCTCTTGGATCCCAGACCTGTTCGGCTTTTCTCTCTCAGGTTCCAGACCCCTTTGGCTTCTTTGTCTTGTGACCTAGGCAGCCTTATTCTTCCACACTGCCAAGGACTGTCATGAAGAAGATGCCTCTGGATGCCACTCTTAATTGGATGCAGGTCCCTGACTAGTATCCCACTGCAATATACTCTCTCTGGGTTCCCAGCAAGCATCCTGGTTTCCCAACCCTCCTCTGGTTGCTCACTAGTCTCTGTAATCTGCTTCATTGTCTCTCACCCTTTTCGGTGACCTCCTCCTGCTTCTGAGCTCTGTGGTGGGTTCCACAGCAGCTTCCTACTTTCGCAATTGGACCATACTCTCCAGCTTCCTCAATGAGCTGTCACTTCATCTTCCTGTTTTCGGACACAACACGACCTTGGCTGAGCTCACCTGAATGTCTTTGCTGACAGGTAAGCGTCCGTTCTGCTTCTCACTGCAGGCTCTGCAGCTCTCGCTTCCTCTGTGTTTGAATTTGCCTCTTCTATTTCAGTTGTGCCTTTGTCAACAGGAAGTCTATAAAGACTAGACTACTCAGCATGGTTAATATAGGTGCTCTCTATGCTTCCTCATTTCCTTCTCCTCTAAGTACTGAGCTTGAGGACTCCCAAAGAGTCTGTTGGTCTCGTCTTCATTTCAGTACTGATCTTGAGGACTCCCAGCGAGTCAGTTGGTCTTTTCCTCATCTCAGTATTCATGACCTTACTGGTTTTAAGGAAACATATAGGAACACTAGGGCTGGTGTTGGAAGGTGGAGTGAGGAAGGTTGGTTAGGGTTAGGTGGGCGATGGGGATAGCATGCTCTCCTCAGGTCATCATTAATCCCATAGGGGGCCACCTTTCCCATGAGATCCACCCACTGGGTACCACCCCCAGGGGGACTATCGGGTAGTGGTCTCACCTCCCTGGCTTCATAGGAAGGGGCTGCTGCTAGGGATGAAGTGATGACAACGGGCGATTATTCACACTAGGCAAAATCCCTGAGAGATTGTTAAAGGCGATCACCCTTTCAACTTTCCTCAAACTACAGCATAATCAATTCTGAAACTTTCCCCATATTGACTATATTGGAATAGCCAGGATTTTGATTTTAAAATATGTCCATCTAAGACTGCAACAACTATACGTGACATGAGTTATTTTGTGTTACTAAGATTGGATGTCTTGGCTATTTCCCCTTTTTCAAAATGTTCTGCACCAATAAGACTGGGTGATGAGCATTCTCATTATGCTTGACAACAGCAAGAGACTTATGTTTAAGTCAGATATTTAACCATACAATGTGGTATTCTAATGAAGTGCATGGTCATAAAGTGCATGGCCTGCAACAATCAAATGCATGTTTTCTGGGAATATTAGAATGCAATGTCCCATTAATTGTCCACAAACTGAATTTCAAGAACAAGGCAATCTGGATTAGGGTCTTGGTCCCAATCCAGGTGTGCAGCATTAGTGGTCTCGAGATATAACAAGTCTATGTTTCTTCCATGATGCCACCTGACACCAGTAAAAGCCCCATTACAATGTCAAAATGGTGACAAATATCCCCTATGGTTGGTCTATCTGGTTTATAATATGTGCAATCATCGCCTTTAATTTAGCATCCTGAACTAACTCCCCTGGACAACAGAAGTGTAGTTTTGTGTGGGTTATAAAATTTAAGAAGCCAGACCATGCCGATTCCTTTACATTCAGATTTTTGTCTCCCCATATTTTCATCCCTCATAGCTTCAACATATTTTACTTGGTTTTGGCAGGATGATGTTCTTTACAAATTCATTTAGATCACATGAATGCTTCACGTCTCCTGTAGCATCATAAGGTTGTATCTTGATAGAAATATTTCCGACTTCATAGCTGTCAATTAATTTACAAGACCTGCTCTACTCCAGATCACCAATGAAAGGCTGTTGTAAACTGGATTTTTGTTTAATTAAGTAGGACTCTATGTGAATACAAATATATCCTGGCCTTTACTGAGCTAATTTTACCAGGATGACACGAGCACCGCAGAGGAAGTGGTCCAATACCCGTTCTGCCCATAATGTGCTGATTGTACGTCTCTAAATGTTGCTGCTGTGTGAGAGATCAGTACAAAAGAGTCTTCTACAATATTTGTACTGTTGGGACACACCCACTCCACCATTCTTTCCATTGATGTTTGGTTGTGTACACCTACTTTATAGTTCCTTGATCAGGTATGTAGCTTTGTTTATAAAGAAATAGGTTTCTTCTTTCATGTGATCCACCTCAAACTTCTCAAAACACATCTTTCCCTACCTCTACTTCCTGAACAGACTTGCCGCAGTTATGTCTATTGTGATGTCGAGACTGGACTAAGCTAACTCCCTATACCTAGGAGCCCCAGCATACCAATTTAACAAACTCCAAAGAGCCCAAAAAGCTGCTGTAAAACTGCTCCTTGCCATAGGTCCTAGAGACCACATCTCACCAGCTCTCCAAACCCTCAACTGTCTCCCTGTCAGATGATGGGCCTCCTTCAAGACCCTATGCATCACTCACTGAGCAGTGCACAAGACTGGCCCATTAAAGCTACAAGGAAAGATAAAACCATAGCTCCCATCTTGCACCCTAAAATCAAGCACTGCCCTCCTTCTAGTAATTCCAACCTCTAACTCTATCCGGATTGGAGGGTCCACCTTCTCAACCTTGGGCCCAACTCTGTGGAACTCGCTTCCCCCACATGTTCGACACACCCAAGACAATATGATGTTCCGCAAAGCTCTAAAGACGTGGCTCTTTCCGTAATACCAACCACAACCATCTTAAGAGACTGAACCCTAGCAACCGATGACTAATTGCTCAATGAAATTGTGAGCAATGTCGCCACTGAATACGCCTATTGATTTGCTGCAAGCGACTCACGCCCGAAATCCGGAATATCGATCTCCTTAGATCATAACTCCACACAAACACTCCCCTACGCATATCACTATGCTTATTCTCTGCTCTACACCATCACACAATTAGAGTGCAGCTAGCTATCCGGTCATTTTTTCGAAAACTTATTTTCAAAACACCATTTTCTCGAAAACATTTTGCCACATTTTTTTTTTCTTCGAATGCATTCTTTTTTATTTTATATGGTTTTATTTGTGTTTCATAAGTAAAAAAAAGTGTTTTAACAAAAAAAGGCAGTTTGGGAGGGAACCCCCCATTTAAAAAAATAAAATAAAAAAAGAAACATTCGTAAAATAAAATTTTGCCAAAATTGTGTCGAGAAAATGGCATCCAAAAATATGCCATTCCAAAAAATCACTATAAAGGGTGCAGCTACACCCCTCGATCAATTTGGCCTAGCTGCTCACATACGAACATTCCCCCATCGACACCTCATCATTCTAATAAAGTGCAGCTATATCCCATGACAAATCAGCCTAGCTGCTTACATAAGCGTCCTTCAGGCCTAGCACAGCCAGAACCCAGTCTGGATGTACACCCGCCAGAATGCACACAATCAACTGATATCAAAACCACCACACCTAATGCTAGAATGCAGCTACCATCAGGCAATTACATCAGCTGCACACATAACTGGTGCACCCATGCATCCTACGACACCTTACTCTCTCAACTGACCTGGACTACGGTTCCCGAGGGCATTCAACCTACCAGCACATTGAGATCATACCAATGATATATAGAGTGCTATATACATGCCAAATAACATAACAAATAAACTATTGATATATTGATTGAACCATGACTAGAGGGGTAACTTGAGGTGAGTGACTTTAAAATTGTAGCTGAAAATTACTATTTATGACTATTATTATTATGACACTACCTCCTTGAGTTGGGGGGAGATGTAAATATTCATCGAATGCGGGTGCCACTGCAGCAATCAAGTAAGTGGGGATCTGAGGTGTGGGGAAAAATTACTGCTGGGTCGGTGGGGGCGGCTTGCAACGCGTGCTTAGATTAGCAGTTTCAGCCCGCCTTCCGTGCCTCCTGATTGGCTGGCTCCCCTGCCAACGTTGCTTATATGAACTAGCTCACAAAAATCCATGGTAATGATTGTTCTATAGCACAGTGTTTCACTACTCACTAAATCTTCACTAAGGAACAAGCATCTAGGTGCCCTTGTGAAGTTAATGACTGAGGCAACTGATGAAAAATAACCAACTATAGTTAAGTAACAGTTCATCCGTTGTTTACCTCTGTATAACCATTATATAAATGTCAATAGGAGTGCATCATAACTACACCCACATTTCTTCTCATAGGGGTTCTCTTGCAGCGTCAAGGATATATGGAGTCAAATTCCATAATAGACCATGGTTTCTTACACTTGTGATGTTTATAGCACCATGCCCCTCTTCTTTTGCTTTCAGTGGGAAATAGTCATGACAGCTGTACTCTCCCCTGTCTTATGAATAGGGATTTGCATTGTTTAGCATTTATTATAGCAGGTGTTATTTTCCTGTTTTTATTTCGAGAAATATCAAATTCTATGGTTATTAATCTATGCTGATTCTTTTCTCTCCACAAAAAAATACAAGTACCAGTGCATAAACAATCATTGGTTTTTATTGCTCCAGGTAAAACATGGATACCTTTTGAAGCAGAAATAACACGTTATAAGCAGTACTAAGGCAGATTATTTAAAAGGCAGCACTTTTTAAAGTTACATGTTCGATGTGTAAATTGACTGCTGGTTATGACCCATGTGCAGATTATCTTTGCGTTCTACTTCTCTCACTCTGCAACTCCTCTTCTCTTAACTGAGATCTCTGAATTGTAAGCACAAAGCAAGGACAGCACTGATGTCTCAATGCCTAATCCTAGCCTTTTCAACCCCCATTTGGTGGAAGAGCTTGTTTTCTTACCCATCAGTCCTACAGACAAGCAGACATATACATTGGGTTATTGTAGCTGTAGTGCCAGTCTGCCAATTTTATCAACGTTGACTGGCTGACTCGCTACCTTATCAGGCTGATCGGTAATGTTCTCCTCTTCAGTGGAACACAACTCTTCTCCCGGTTCCCTTTCCTCCTCACCTGAAGTCGAAGAGTAGTTCAGTTTCTTTCTCCTGGTGTGCAGAGCGGGTACTCTTTTCTTCTTAAGGAGGTAAGGTCGGTCTCGAAAGGAAGCCACCGCGGCTTAACAGTGGAGGCACGGTGACCCCCCTCCGCGACGGACAAAATACAGAGTGAGGGGAAAAGCCACCGGCGTAAAAACCCTTCAGAGCACTGAAGCACGATGAACCGGGACCAGAAAAAACGGTGAAGGTACACAATGCAGATCCACTTCAGGTGAGTAAGGGGGTGAGCGACTGAGAGGCAAGTAAACAATGAAAGCACGGGAGAAGCAGCGAAGGAAACCAGGGGGGAGGAAAGGAACCCCAGAGACGGAAGGAGAGGTAAACGTCAGGGAAGAGCAACCGAGAACGGGAGGAACGGAGAAGGAATGCAGTATCCAGGAAGAGAGAGAGAGAACAAGCAACAGGAGAAAGTAGGAAGCGGGCGGAGCACCGCCAAGAGGAAAACATAGATGAGCGAGAGCAACTGAGGGAAATCCGAAGTTGCAACGCGCCGAGTCGCCTAGTGTAGAGTGGTAAATACACTTTGGCGGCGGCCATGTTGGAAAAGACTAGACTGTTTGCGCCGTCCACGAGAAAACGTGACGGCGCAGTTCAATGGCGGCCAAGTTTCCACCTCTTCCATAGCCGCCAGTAACTCGCGGTCGTGACAAATTTAAACCATCACCCGCAAAACCCCTCCTTTTTTTTTACTTCTGTTGGCAATAATCCACCAGAACCCACTTTCGAGAAAATGGCCATTGACAACGCCTCGGACAGTTTCGGGAATATTACCATGGCTATGTTTCCATTTCAGGTTAACACTGTGTACCTGTTATCCATGTGATCTCTTCCAGGGAATAAAGTTGGATGTGCAAACCAAATACATTTAAATACCCCCTGTATAAAATATATGTACGACATGTTACAGAGTTTGCTTTGGCTAAGAAAGTATTTGTCACTAATGAGGTGTTATTTTGAGGAAATATGGAAAGTCGTCAATTGTATTGTTTTGGCAGAGACAATACAATGCTACCAATATGGATCAAAACGTAGCACGCATAAATAACCCACAAACACTGACACATTCTACGTTTAGTCATTGAAACAACACAACACTGATTTAGCACCATATACAACTGATACACACTGCATCCGTTGCAATGTGTGACGTTTTGATATTAAAGTGGGGGATTCTTGGGATGCCGTCTTGGTCCAGTCAGTTACCTCAGCCCCTTCCTTTACGTGACAGCCGCTAGCTCCGCCCACCATAAGCCACATTTAAACTATACAAACCACCTAAAATCAATGTTCTGATAGTGATTGCGGTTCTTGACAGTATTTTTGAACATGTCTCATTTGTAGAATCAGTACCATACAACTCAATTCCATGTCTTGGATAGTATTTTATGGAATTCTAAAGTTGATCCCTTCAAAGTAAGTCTGGCCACAATAGTCCGTTGAAAGATGAATCTTGAAAAGAAACCATGAGGATGGCTTGAACAAATGAGCACATTTTTCATTTTGATCTCCTTTCCTCTCTCGTCGTTTGGGAGAATAAAGAAACTCTGTGTTTCCGTATATGCTTCACTACAGCCTTCTGTTAACACCTAAAGGCCATTGTTACAACAGCCTGGTCTGGTCAGAAAACACGTCCATGTTTCTCTGACCTGTAAGTGTTGTTGCTCTTTCACTGTAAAGGAACATGTCACAATAACTACACTAAGTATGAAACTTAACCTGGCATCTGCATCTGCTCTGTGTTTGAACTCACGTGGGAATTAATCTGGTTTTGTCTACTCTTCACATTTGATGTGTAAGCACAAAAGCATTACAGAGCATTTCAATACACCTAACCAATTAAGGAATAAATAAGACAAAACTACAGTTGCGACATCTCGAAGTGGTGCTTTTGCCAACAATATCCTAAAACTGACAGCATTTTCAGTGTATCTGGTTGACCACCGTTTTGGTGTTGATTAGAATAGTAAGGAGAGCATCAACAAGAGGTTCCATACACAGGCCTGCATGGGTGGCTGGACAGTCCCAATGGAGGATGCAAAGGAGATGCAGAAGGGATAGTGTATGTGGGGCATTAGTGACTACTGGATAATCATAATGATGAGATACATACGAGTGAAGAGGAATAAGAGGTTTTGGGGTGAGTGAAATATCAGTTGACAACTCAGGTGAACCTTCCAGTCAGAGGTCTTCTTGTCAGTCTGGAAGCTTAATTGGGAGGATAGAAAGTTCCAGTGGTGGGGTAATATCAGGGCGAATAAATGATAATGGGAGGAAGCACAAGGTGGATGAGAAACAGAGGGTGTGGCGAGACCTTGACATTAGAGAGTACAAAGGGACAATCAGTAACAGAAAGAGTTAACTAGACAAAGGGCAGCACATGGGTAGGTTTAGAAACCAGAAGGAACAATTTGAAGAGAAAGTAATTGCACATGGAAAGCAATCCCACACCAAGGTGTATACATAGTTGAAGCTTCAAGAGGGTTAAAGAGGGTGTGGGTTCAAAATCTGAAACATTTGCATAGTGAGGAAAGAGATTAAAAATGGAGTAACATAAGGAGCTGGAGCGAGGATGGAGCAGTAATCTAACACGCGGAGGGCAAGGTTTGTGAGAATAAAATTCACTGAGTGGTAAGAGCTTTGGGTGGATTATAACACAATATTCTGTACAACAATGGGATTTATGAATATTGTGTGAACTAAACGTGTCTGACTGTTGTTTTGTGCTATATTTGAACTTTAATCATACATATAAATCATATTTTAAAAAAGATTTTTAATAAATTGATCAATCAGTTGAAATTCAGGATAAAGCAATATTAAATTTGGGTGGTGGAAAAATACATATTCTTTTAGGCAACTTAATTTGTAATAATTACATTGACCAGTATTACATGATGGAAGACTATGAAAAAAAACAATGTTCCAACCCCAAGAAGATGAGGTGGACATGCCATGAATGCAAGGGACGATGACTTGTTGCCCACTATAATTCTGGAGACGACAAGTGGAATGGGCTAAAATGTAGTGTTACTGATAGCATCAAGGTGCTGCTGGTGGAGTTTAGGGGGAAAAGTGCATATAGAGGAACTGCTCGTAGATGAAGTAAGTCAGAGTGGAATCCCAAACATTCACAGACTAGTCATTCCCTCAGAACTGATTATGGCTCTACCACAGAGCAGAGCCACTATTGTAAACATGTTCATGAGTCTCTCACAGAGCAAATCTACTCCCTCAGAAATGTGTTGGCAACCATAGCTCTTAATCACAATGTTGTATGGCTCCCTCACGGAGAAGTATTACAACCTAGATATGTTTTGTCTTTCCCACAGAGCACAGCCACTCCCCAGCAACATGTGTTTGTCACTCTCCCCAACAGCAGAGCCACTTCCTCAAAATACAGCAGGTGGCCTCTTTCTGAGACCTTCACTCACTTATTAAAGTCTTTGATCTTCACACTTCATAAGAAACCTGCCAGAGGGTGGAGTGGTGCGCCAGCATGTAGGTGCGTATGTGCTGCATTGTCAACAGTCCTTAACTCCATATTGAAATGCATTTCCAGCAACAAATAGTGCATGCTAAAGTGCCTACATTTTGCATCAGGCGTCGTACATATTTCCTCAAATAGAGGTGCTACAACATCCTCAGGGTTGTTGGTAAGGCAGTGCATGACTTGCTTGATGTCACCATTACTTCATCTACATGTGCATGCTTGAGTAGAAGATCTGTAATCAACTGTATCAGCAGGCCCGGAAATGTGTTGCACTTCCTGCTTCCTGGGTCGTGATACCAGAGGCTTCATTGGAAATGCTGAAGGCTGCTTCTGATGCAGGGTCACTCATAGATTTTCTGGCAGGTAACATGTGTCTGTTAAAGTTGGTAGCATGTCACCACTGCATATCGTTGTGCATGTGGGTCCTTTCAAAGGAGCACAATATAGATCTATGACGCCACCTCCTTACCTTTGGTGCATTAATCCCATACACACGCCTCAAAACGAGCAGGTCAAAATAGTCGCACACAGTAATGAAATCCGATACTGGCTACAAGAAATATAAGGGTGAGCAACGCTTCTATATGCTCTACCCGACCATGATCAAACTCAAGTCAGCGGTCTTTCACTCATAAGCGTAAATCAGACAAATTCAACAGTGTTTCTAATTCATAGCTATGTTGGTAGTATGGGCTGAGAAATGTCTATCTTCTTCAGAAATATGAGTGAGAAGCTGACCTCTCCAAACAAAAACAAAAAACAGTGCAGAAAATGTCATTCTAAATGTACTGCTAAAGCAAGGCTTTGTAAAAGTATGCATTTTACCAAAACATGGATAACAATGAAAAACACTAAAACACCCTCCCCTGTAAGGAAAACGCAAAGATAATTCAGAATAGATATATGTATACACTGAAAAGTCAGAGAATTCTATCTCAGGATGGAAAATCAAGCACACATCAATAAAAAGGAAAAAGGAAAGCCAGATATGATTACTCTAAAATGTGGTTGGTAATTGTTGTATCACTGTCTCTGACTAGGATGAGGAGCATTGAATGTGGAGTGGTGGTGCTGATGTGTGCGGGGGTTCTAGAGTTGTCAGTTGGCCGCAGGTGTAGAAGGCTGGAGACTGGGGGTCGCAATGTATGTTTTTATCTTCACAATAAAAGCATTGTTAAACATTGATGGAGTACTTGCCTCTATAACAATAGCAACGAGATTCGATTTGTGAACCTGAAGCTCCTGAAGTGGTTTGGAAAGGCAGGCGACCCCTGGTGGAAGCGAGCGGCTTGCCTATCCAAAGCAGAAGATCCGACCTGATGGCGATGGGCTTATAGTGATAGCATCGAATGCAAAAGCATCAAATGCAAAAGTACCGAAAAAATGCATCGAAAAAATACATTTGTTTTCATTTTTTATGGGGGCCCCCAACCCCTGTTTTTTTATCCCTTACAACCCACTATAACAAAAATAAATCCTTTACCTTTAAAAAAATGCATTTTTTGATGCTTTTGCATTCGATGCTTTGTATTTGATGGAATCACTGGATACCATGGCGATGAGCTTTGTCGTGTGCCTGTGTTGATGGTAGAGGAGTTGATCCTAGGTGCGTGGGTCAGCATGTCTCCAGCTCCCGGTGAGGCCTCAAATTCAGCACGAGCTGCCTATCGCACGTCCCTCATAGCTCGAGGGCAATGCCTATGCTTGCTTGCGTCTGTGGTGCTTTCCCTGGCACATAAAAGGTACACAGGTATGTGACATAATCAAAGCCTGTGGCAGACCAGTTCTCCATTGCCAAGCAACATAAAAGGAAGCTTGTTGGCACTGCCGATTGCGGTGGAGGAATATGGCTCAGCATCTAGGTGAGGGATACTGTTTTGGAAATAAGAAGGTATAGTGTTTCAATGGCCCCCGGGTCATGCGGCTGGTACGTTCAGTGCTGATTACTGTGTCCCCAGGTGGTATAGAATAGTACATAGCTCTGCCATCATGTACGGATGGCAATGCCCAGTGTGCCAGGCCCTCTAATTGTTATGGCAACCCCGAGACACACAAAGATTAAGTGGAGCAAAAGGAAAAAAAAGGTTTTATGCACAATTTGAGAGCAGCATGCAGCAATACCAGTGCCACAGATAGAAAGGTGTTGCTCGTAATGCACTTCCTTGGGTACGAAGGGAATCACATTTTTAAAACATTGCCGGATCTCAGTGGGGTTAGCGAATCTGACGGCACAAATGATTTGGAGCTAGCATTGGTAAAACTGGATGCACACTTCAATCCGAAGACCAGTACATTTTTGGAAAGGTATAATGGTGGTGTTCACGCACTAGATAATGCTGAGAGCTTTGGAGAGTTCATCATGGCCCTATGACACTAAGCCTTGACGTGCAAGTTTGGAAATACCTTTATGAACACATTAGGGATCAATTCATGATCAATTGTTCCAATAACAGGATCAGAGAGGAACTATAGCTCAAAGACGATCCCACTTTGGAGGAGCAACCACCATTGCTAAATGGGTTGAACACTCAATGGCTTGTGTGGCGAGGTTAACTAAAAACACAGACAAGGAAATGGCGCCAGAGGTACTAAAAGTGGCTGCAGAAGAAAAGGGGAAGAAGAATTACAAAGGGAATACGCAGTGCCAGAAGATGTTGAATGACATGAAGGGTGATCGACCCAAGTATCAGGGGAGCAAAGGGGGAGGAGTAGTTGTGTTTTAGGTGTGCCATCAAGAACCATTTTGTTGCATCACCAGTATTCCCAGGAAAACAAATGGTACCAAGTCCAAGAAATTGCGACATTTTGCAAGTTGTTACAAATATGTTCAAATGGGTCCCGCCAAGAAATAAGTGTTATATGTGTCGGGATGGGTGTACCTCATCCGCGGATGACGATGAAGAACATGTCCACATGAATACTGTGAATTTGGTTGGAGAGGTAGAGGGGTGTGAGTGCCCGGAAGCAGATATAAGTGTGAATGGTTGGGGTGTACGAATGATGGTGTATCCAGTAGCAATCATTTTGCTGATGTCAAGGAAAGTAATTTATGGAATGTTGGGCAGAAAAGTGGAAGAATTGTGGGCACCAGACCTTAAACTGGGAGGGTACTACATGTATATGATTGATTTGCTGAGTTATTTCATGGCAGAACTAGAATTTAAGGGAAGAGAATCAGAAGGGAAAGTGTATGTGATGAAGAAGGAAGCAACACTCTTGTGGTGGCAAGGGCAAATAAAGCTTAATATATGCCTAGAACCCCAACATGAACAAATAAGTGCTACATGTGGATCAAGTGAGTGCATAGTGTGAACAGTACAGTAATGTGTTTGTGAAGTGTGTAGGCAAGATAAAGGGAATGATGCACCAAATTATCTTGATGGAAGGCAGTGCGTCAGTTGCTGCGAAGTTGCCTTCAGTGCTGCTAGTACTGCGGGTTGGCTGAAGGATGAACTGAACAGGTTGTGTGAGAGGGGAATAAGTGAGCATGCTGGGAGTGTCCAGTGGGTGTCACCATTGGTAGTAGACAAGAAGCAGAGTGAAGAATTGCACCTGTGCATGGATCTTAGTAAGTTAAATAGGGCTGTTGTGGTGGAGAGACATCCATTACTGAATATGTTAGAGAGGTTGGCAATGATTGGAAAAGGGAAGGTTTTCACCAAATTATACTTGGCTTTGGCCTATCACCAGGTGGAACTGGAGAAAGACTCTTGCAAATTAACCATGTTAATTATCGTATTTATAATATAATTATCTATTATGTATCTATATATTATGAAATAAAATTATCTATTATATCATTATTATAATTACCGTATGAAGGTATATTTCAGTACTGAAGAATTCCTTTTGGTTTGGTTTCGGCATCTTCAGTGTTTCATAATGTTATGGATACATTATTTGATGGGTTGAGAGTTGTGCACTGCTTTCAAGATGATATTTTATTTGTGATGAAACGATGGAAGAGCATGAAAACGTTCTGTAACAGATGTTAGGAATATTAGAGAAAAGGGGCATAACCTTGAAGGAAGAGAAGTGTGTTTTTAGAAAGGAAATGGTTGAGTATCTAGGGCGTGAGATAGCAACAGAAAGGGTGAAGCCCAAGAGAGAGATGGTGAAAGTATAAGTAATGTGGAGGTGGTGTAACCTAAAGGTGATTTGAGGTTGTTTCTTGGAATAATCAAATTCTACCAAAATTCTCTGAAGAATTTTGACTAATAGTTGGGTGAGATGAGGAAATTGTTGAGGAAAGGGGTGGACCTTGAACAAAATGATAGAGTTGAGGAGGAAGTTCAGTCCATAATAAGAGATTGCTATGGCAAAGGCACTAGTCCAATTTGACAAGAACAGAACTGGAGGTCACACGGATTAGTACAACAATTATTCAATAAATAATTGACTCACGTAGGTGTGGGGGTGATAAGTGGCTCAGTCAGGTAAGCAAATGAATCCACATATTTTATTAATTATGCAAAAATCACAATAGAATGAAAGAATTTAATCCACACAATAACATTTTAAAATGTATATAAATGTATATAATTATCAAAAGAAATTCTAGACAAGATCTAAAAACTACCTATAGGACACTTCTAAATATAGTTCATTATCCACTGTATATCTAGAACAGTGTGTGATAGTCAGTGCAAAGGAATTGTCAAAAAGTGCTTAGTGCCTACTACGAGTATCTCAATATAAAATATCATCATAAGCGTTGTTTCGGCAACCAAAAAAACAATCTAATTCAGTCAAAAAAGATTGAAAAAGAAAGAAGAAAAGAGCTGATAGTCGTCTTCATCAGGGCACATAAATGACATAACAATTCATCTTTAGAAAGACCAGAACATTTTTAGCATACAAAATAACAGTAAACCAGCAGGTCGCATAATAACAGATATACTGTGTTTCAATTTTGATTGAAGAGCTGGACCTCTAGTGGAATGCTAATGCACAAAAATAAAAAAACATATGACAAACATTTTGTTAAAAAAAACTGTGATTGAACCTGTGACTCAGCACACACCCAACACCCATTAGAATTCAATGTATAGGACTACCAAACTCAAGTGGACCAAATTCACCTTGATGGGTCTGTAGGGGGCGCAGAACTTAATGACTTCATTTGCGCTGCCCATACATACACTGATGATAACATTTGTTATTCATCTGTGGAGACAAAAAACAGAAAAAAAGGGACTTTAGACCATTATCCCAATTTCTCACCTAATTATACAGAGTAACAGACAAAGAACGCGCAAGGGCTGCATTTGTAAAAAAAAACACACACACTAACCTTGTAAAGATAACAGATGAAAGCATGTCCATCAATCAGATGATCAAACATATGTCCGTCTGATATGACAAGTACGTAAAGTTGGAATGCATTTAAATAGATCAATGAAGTAAGGGCCCAAACTGGAATGGAAAGGTGCGGCCACAGGTACCACCTCTAAATGGAAAAACAAAGGCAGGTACATGTAAACAAGGCCTTAGTAGAAGCACAGGTAAGCAAAGTAAGCAATGATTGCAGTGCTAAATGACCGTCATGTGTCAGAAGGGAGAAGCCCACAACTCCAATGGAAAACTAGTAAAAGAGAAGTATCAATTATATGAAAGCCGCATCTAAATAGATGTAATCAGCAGCTGGCCAAAAGGAATTCAAAGAGGGCTAACCCCCTTCTAATATTCAATTAAACGGCCCGTGGATATATACCAATTCAGCACACAAGTGCCGGCTTATAGCAAAGAAAAACGAGGTAGCAATACAGTACACGAGTGCCGGCTCACAACAAAGAAGGTAGCACAAGCACGCCCAATCGAAACACACGGCATCTAGATGGATTCGGGCAACAACATAAGCACTTGGAAAACTTACCGCGTGAAAAAGCGGATGCATTTATTCAGTTCATGGGCACAGAGCCCAGTGAAAAAGTGTTCCGTAGCGTCTGTGAGTGTACTGTCTGCCGTCTTCAGGCTATTGTAAACACAAAAGAGAGCTGTAATTGTTTTTTTTTAATTTAAAAAAAAAATGTATTTCAAAATGTGTTTATTGGCATTTGAGACATACAGATTAGTACTTAGATATGTCTGTGTTAGAAATCAGCCAACTGGTACATATGTTAAGGATCATCTGAACCATCTTAACTATCCACAGTTCAGAACAAACAAAACAAAACAAACCAAAGAAAAACAACTGAGCTAGCGCCCCGAAATGAACAGGCAGTTATGGGGAAATGGGGGATCCCCCACCCACAAGGGGCCCATAGCACATTCAGCCAAAAGAGGACCAGTGACAGACACAGCAATAATTCCCTAATGTCCAGACACATCAGATCACATAGCCGATACTCATTACAGTTCTGTCTTATCTCTACAGGTCTCATTCAAAAGTCAAGGCGGCTTCTCATCTGAGGGTTGAAACATTGCCTCTAGCAGAGCATTCCATGCCTCAATGTTCTTGGTGGGATCATTATTAGCCAACTTCAAAGATCTGCTCCATGCAGTAGTTGCAGCTGTTCTCGACCTTAGAAAGTCCCTGTATCATATATATTATTATGGCCCTCTTATGCATCTTCCAGAACATCGCAATACTCTTTGCAGTAGTACATGGCAGGTCCATACACTTGATTATGTGCCTATACTTTTCAGGCTTAGGGTACGCCCCGAGAAGGCACTCCGACGGTTCCCATTTGAAATGAATTATCCCCGCACTAATACATGCAGTTCTGATTTGGTGCCAAAAGGACTGTACTTTAGCACATCTCCAGAACATATGTTTGACATCAGCCCCGGAGACCTCACACCACGGACAATTAGAGGGTCTGGCAGGATCGAAAGCAGCAATGCACTTTGGGGTCATGTAGATTCCATGTAAAACATTCAACTGCAATAGGTGGAACCTAGAATTATGAGAGACTTTCTTATTAAAGACCAACACTGCACTCCAATAGGTCCTTTTCCCATTTAATTCGCAATCCTGCCTTAGAAACAGTAATGAATGTTTGCATGCAAATATATATTCTAGACACCAAGTGCCAGCCACGTTGCAAATCATACAGCAGCTGCAGTAGTGCATTTGACAAGGATCCACCTTGTAAATCAGGCCATCTCCTTTTCACAATGTTTGTCAACCTTTGATACCACAAGAATAGGCCCTCAGGTAGCCCCTCGGACTGGATCAGGTCTGCAAGTTCTCTATGTATCCAATCTTGGAACATGTCCCCCCACGTGCTGAGACCGTATTCTTCCCATCTCTTAGCCACTGCCAGCTCATTTGTCTCAGAACATGCATGTATCATCATGAGGGATCAACGTGGAGTATGGACCTTTCACTTTCAGGATTTTAACTGCTCTGGCCCATACCCTTTTCCCAAGCGTCACAAGCAATACCTGGTTGCCCACAAGTCCCTCTCCGACCCACAGGATTTCTTTTAATACAACCGGTTTAGCCAGTTCACCTAGTAGGTTCTACTCAGTTGTGACTTCGTCTGACAGCCACTTTGTCACATGCTGCAATTGTGCAGTCAGGAGGTATAGTTCAAAGCATGGTTACTGCACACCTCCCTGTTGATATTGCATACTCAACGTATTCAAGGCTATTTTCTGCCTGCCCAGGCCCCATAGGAATTCCCTAAGCAGTGTGTCCAAACTACAAAAAAAATCCAGCCGCTACGTAGTTGTATATATTGGCAAATCGATAAAGTATTCTTGGGAGCACAATCATTTTGACCAGAGCTATTCTACCTATTAGAGTCAGCGGCAACTTTCCCAATACACCATGGAGCGTTTCACCTCTTCAACCGTCTTAACTACATTACCAGCGTGCATGTCTCTTGACAAGTGTACTATATTTATGCCTAGGTACCGAAACGACTTGGGTTGCAGGTGCAATCCCAGGTCAGGGAGATCCCGGGGTCACAGTTGTGCAGCCCCCCTAGTGGGTATAAGAGTGACTTTTGTCTGTTAGAAGATATACCGTACAATCTTGAGAAGTTGCCCAGCACTTCCAACGAGATGGGATAGTTGTGCTCAGGCTCACAGATATAAAAAAGAAGATCATCAGCTTACAAGAAAGCCAGGTGCCTGGAACCCCCCCCACCATCCCTGCCTCCCAAAATCCCTGACCTAGATAGGGAACCAGATCTTCCAGGGCCAAAATGTACAGCATAGGTGAGAGTGGGCACCCCTGTCATGTACACATTGGCACCCCCCATCTTTTCAGAGACCAACCTTCAAACCTTAGCTGTTGGTCATGTATATGGCAGCCTGACCCACCTCAGGAAACCCTCGCCAAAACCAAAACCTTGCATCCCAGCCAGGATCCACTCAGAGAAAACGGATTCAAATGCCTTAGTGGCATCTATGGATGCTACTGCGAGCAGAGCCTCACTGCAATTAGTTTGGTCAATAATGTGTTGTAATCTACGTACATTCATGGATGTTTTGTGACCAGGGACAAAACCAGTCTGGCCCCAGAGGATCAGGGAGGTTATCACCTTCTTAAGCCTACCAGCTAGCAGAGTGGTCAATAACTTAATATCCTGGTTCAGCATGGCCAGAGGAAGGTAATATTCACACAGCTCCTCAAGTTTCCCTGGATTGGGAATGGGAACTATGATCGCCTCCCTCATACCAGCTGGGAACTCCCCTGGAGGATAAGGTTCCTCATACACTTTTAATAGCACAGGAGCGAGGGTGGTTGCGAATGCTTTATAAAATTCTGCCAGAAGCCCATCCGAGCTGGGCATATTCCCTGCAGAAAGGGACAGAATCACACCCCCTATTTCTTCATTTGTAAAAGGCAGTTCCAGCGAGATAGCCTGATCAGCGGAGCGTCACGGCAACTTTATCTGGGAGAGGGCCTCCTGCATCTCAGCGGGATCCGACAGCCTCTCATTTTTATATACAGTCTTGTAAAATGCACAAAAGGCATTGTTTATCTTTGCTTGGGACCTCCACAATTCTCTGAACTTGTCCCTGACCTGCGTTATCAGTTTTCTGGGTCGCTCCACCTTGCACAGCTACGCACGTTTTTGACCTGACTTATCCCCCTCCACATGCATATGCACAGTATGGGTTGCATAATCAAATTGCCAAAGCCTCTCCCACATAGTGTCACATTTATTTTATTGATTTATTTGGACATTTGCAGAGTACAATAAGCCCGAAGGCATCCAGGTGCTAGTTACAGTGGGTACAGATGTGACAAATGAAGGGGTAGTTAGGGACTTATTTACATTGTACAGTTGCGTATTCAGTCATGCAAGTGGATTGAAAGTGTTTAAAAGTTTTGTGAAAAGATTAAAGTTTTGAGACTTTTGCGGAATTTCCAACACACTGGTTCTGCTCTTAGAGAGAGCAGAAGTGCATTCCAATAGTTTGTCGCCACTACTGGGTGAGTGGATCGTGTAGGAATGGCCAACTGCAGTATGGAGAACTTTCAGGAGAGGTATCTAGGTGCAGTTTTACAGAGGCATTTGTGAGTTATGGAGAGTGTTTTGAACAGGATGTGCTATAAAATGTGTAGCCAATGTATTCTTCTTCTAGTTAGAAATATGTGGTCTATCTTCGGGATGTTTAGAAACGCTCTTATGGAATTATTCTCAATGATTTGAAGCTTTTCAATGTTCCTGGTGGAGGTTCCGGCAAAGAGTGTGTTGCAATAGTCCAATCTAGAGACTATGAGAGCTCTTGAGCTCTTGCAAATGTGACACAACTCTCTGTAGAAAGGAAAGAACTACTGGTGTTAATCAGTTTAGTGGTATATGCTGCGGCAGTGGCAATGGCATTTACCTGTCTAGTTAGAGATAGGGAGGCATCCAAATACACCCCCAGTATTTTGACTTCTTTAGAGACTAGGATATTATTACTGTCAATCGTGAAGGACTTGTAGGCTATGGCTAACATATTTAGAAGTAGTTGTGATCTGATAAATAGCAGCTCGGTCTTGTCATTATTCAAGCATAATTAATGCAATGCCATCCTGGCCTGGGTGGTTTGGTAGAACATGTTTAAGGTGCTGGAGTCTGTGTTGTAGGACCCAGATAGAGGTATGAGGATTTGGGTATCATCTGCATTATCCATGTAGCAGATACCCAAGTAATCAAGGAGGTTGAAGAGAGGTCTGGTGTAAATATTGTATAATGTTGGACACACAAGGCTTGGGGAACTCCGCAAGTGACCCGTGATTGGAGGGGCGGAAGCAAAGGTGGAGAACACTCTCATTGTTCTGTTTTATAGGAAGGATGAATCCAGGCTGTGGCTACAGGGCTTCAGGGGAGAAGTGGCCTGCTGATAAGAGGTGTTGGCAGAGGATTTTAATATCCCTGCCCACCTCTAGGGCCTAGTCTGTCCTTTCTAAGGATGGTGTAAATGTCAGGAATGGCTAGGGAGAGGGCAGGACCTGCTGCTTCTAATTGCAGCCATGTTTCTATGATGGTTGGTAAGTCAAGGTTGTTGTTCGATAGCGTTGATCAGGGATCCTTTGAGAGGTCTTGGTGAGTGTTGGACCTGGGATGCTGGTATATCTTGTAAGGGGTCAAGAATGGGTCAGGTAAATTTACTATAGCTACCAAACATAGACACTCAGGCATCAACAGGGCTGTTGCTGTACTAGAACAATCCGGCACATTTACATGGGCTAACAATGGAGGGACAGCAGTACTAGCGAAATCTGGCACATTTACATGGGCTAACAACGGAAGTGCAGCAGGAATAGAAAAGTCTGTAACATTTACATGGGCTAACAATGAAGGTGCAGCAGTACTGGAACAATCTGGAAAATTTACATGGACTTACAATGAAGGTTCAGCAGTACTAAAACAATCTGGCACATTTGCTGGAGCTAGCAAGATTTGACAGTTATCAATCGAGTTGAGGCTGTATTAAGGCAATCAGGCACATTAGTAGAGTCAAGGGGAGAGAATGTTCACAACTTGAAACAGGAATAGGCAGTTGAATGTGTGTGCTGTCTGCACTTCAGACGTGTGGCTTGTCATAGCTGAGAGTGAGGTGAACTGAAGTGCCATGACTAGTGTTTGCCCCTCGCGATGTATGTCTTTGTTAATGTTAATTTTAATGTTAATGTTAAAGGACATTTGTACCGTGCACTATCACCACCGGAGTGGTCGCCTGGTGCTCTGGCGGATCTGAAAAGCAAAGCGGGTGGGATGAGTTAGTGGCCAGAGCAGGAAAAGTTCAAGAGAGCAGTGGTGTGCTGTTGGCAGTCTCACTTCGGTTAGCACTGTTCGCTGAGCTTAGGTGTGCTTTTAGGGATGGTAGCCGTCATGTTCTGTTGCGTGAAGCTATGTGTGATTTGTTTTGTTGTTGCAGTGTTGTGAAGTTTGTGCGGTATGCTGTGGTTGTGAGCTAACATCCAAAACTCTATCCAAACGCGGCACTAGCAATACTCGCAGTCCTGTCTAGATGTGATGCAAGCCAACATTCATGACTATATCCAAGTGTGGCACCGGCCAACCCTTACAATCCTGTCTTGAAGTGACGCAGGCCAATATTCTCACTTATTCCCAGTGTGGCACTGGCAACATTCAAAATCCTGTCAAGATGTGACACAAACCAACACGCACAATTCTATCCAGGTGTGGCACTGGCAATGTTCACAATTCTATCTAAATGTGCCACTGGCAATGTTCACCCCTCTATCGGTTCAAGGTGTTGTCTGTGCCGTCAAGGGTTCTGTCAGCCTATTCTTTGCATTTCCTGTTTTGTTCTTTTGGTTGCTTCCGTCTGGTTCTGAGGTGTTACAGAGTGAGATTTTTAATGGTTTCCTGATTTTTAGGTGGTCTTCGGTGTTTCTTATTCCTCTCGGGAGGTTGTTGCAGTGTTTTGCTGCCAGGTGGGAGAAAAATGAGTCTCCTAGTTTTTTCCTAGCGTTTGGCTTTGGTTCCAGGCGGATTTCAATTGCTTAATCTGAGAAATCTTGTTGGCATGTAGATGGTTATTTTCTTCTGTAGGAATTCTGCTCCCTGTGAGCTAATTTGCGTTGTGTGTTGTGCACATTGTTTTGAACGTGATATGTTTTTGATCGGAAGCCAATGTAGCATGTTTTTGCGCTGGTGTGATGTGATCTCTTCTAGATATTTTTAAGGAGGAGTCTAGCCGCTGCGGTATGGATATGTTGTAATTTCTTCAGGAGGTGTTCCGGCAACCCGAGGTAGAGGCTGTTGGTGTTGTCAATTCTTGACATGATGAGGGTGACGATTGTCAGTGTTAAGCATTTCTTAATTATCATGTTTACTTGTGGTTCTAGGGTTAGTGCATTGTCCATTAGGACTCCCAGGTTTATGACTACCTTTGTTGGTGTGGGTGCGGTTTCCAGTTTTATTGGCCAGGGTATGTAGGTGTTGTTCTCTTGGTTTTTGGGATATAATCATGATTTCTGTCTTTCCTGGGATGATTTTTAGATTGTTGGCATTCATCCAGTCATAGATTTCTTTTAGACATTCTCCTGGAGTTGAGTGATCTGCTTGTGCATCTTCGATTTTTCTAGATGATTTGAGTGTCGTCTGCATAGTTGTAGTTCGTACGGTTGTATTTTTTGAAAATGTTGATTAACTGAGTCTCGTAGAAGTACAGTGGTGATAGTAAGGATCCTTGTGATACTACACAGTTGTTAACTTGTGGAGTTGATTTGAAGGGCTCTATCCATACAGTTTTGCTAGGAATTATTTAATCCAGAGTGGTGCTATAGCCGTTATGCCTACATGTTCTAATTTCTTGATCAGGGTGTCATGGCTTACTGTGTCGAATGCTGCCGAGAAGTCGAGTAGAATGAGGGCTGAGGTTGTGTTGGAGTCAGCATTAGTTTTTAGGTCATCCCAGATGGATAGGAGTGCCGATTCTGTTCCTCTTGCGGGTCTGATACTGACTTGTGTTTGGTCTAGCTTGGTCTAGCAACTGCTGTTTTTGTACGTGTTCTTGGGTTAGTTTGTATACATAGGTTTCTATGATTTTGCTGCATAGGGGATGTTAGAAATCGGTCTGTAGTTGGAGAGGTCTTCCACATCGCCACTTCACTTTTTTAATGAAGTGGTTTAATATATGCTGATTTGAAGGATTGTGGTACAGTCCCTGGTGACAGATTCAAGAGGCTTCTGTAGTATTCAGATGGTGTTCCTTGTGTGAGTATTGATTTGTAGATGTCTGGGGGGCAGGCATACATCGGTGAGCCTGCTTTCTTGCTATGTTTTACCACCTTGACAAATGTCTCCACTGATACTTGCAGGAAGTTTTAGAGTTTGTGCTCTGGCTCCTCAACGGATCCGGTTCTTTGTGTGTAAGAATTGGTCAGTCTGATTTGTATGATTTGTCGGATGTTTTTGATTCTGTTTTTGAAATGGTCTGCTAGGTTGTTGCATAGTTTTTGTGAAGGTATTGGAGAATTGTCGCAACCTGGTGGGTTTCTCATTTCATTTATGATGTTGAACATTTCTTTTTGTATGTTGGTGGCGTTGGTGATTCTGTCGTCATAATGCCTTTTCTTTGCCTTTTCAATTTCCTTCTTGTACGATTGGATTTGTCTTTGGAACTGAGTTTTCTTTTCTTGGTCATATTATTTCCTCCATTCCACTTCTGCTTTCTTGGTGCTCTTTTTCATGGTGCTTAGTAGTAGGGTGAACCATTTTGCCATTGCTCTTTTTCTTGAGGGGGTAAACTTTTTTTCCAGGGAGATGTATCTGCAATCCATTTATGTAGTAGGTCTGTTTTTCCGTCTAGGTCTGCCATCTCCAGTTCGGTCGTGGGTGGTTTTCTCAGCTACAGTTGTTCTATTAGGTTGCTTGCTTTGACGGTTTTCCAGTTCCTTTTTGTGGTGGTTGGGAGTTTGAGGGGCTGGTTGATCACAAATGGAATCATGAGATGGTCGCTCCAAAGTATTTGTATTGGCGGTGCGGTGGTGATACGTTTTTTCTTGGTGAAGATTGCGTCAAGTGTGTGTCCTGCTGAGTGTGTTGCTCCATTGAACAACTGTTGTAGTTTCATGGTTGTCAGTTGCCCGATGAGTGAACCTTATGTTGAAGTCCCCCAGGATTATCAGATGCTCATGTTGGATGGCTAGGTTGGTGATGGCTTCTATGAAATTGTCGACGGAGGTTGCATCATATGTCTGTGGTCTGTAAACCAGTAGGAATTTAATTTTTGTTTCTGGATTCACTGATAGGTGAATGAATATGGATTTACAGTTCATGATGTTTAGAGGTTTGTCTGTTTTGATTTGTAGGTCTTCTTTGAATGCTATTGCGAGGCATCCTCCTTTTTTCTGTTTAACTGTAAGCATTTGAAGGGTTCCATGTGATAATATCCTTGCAAAATGTTGCCATTCAAGAATAGGGCAATTTCTTTGCATGATATTAGCCCATGGAACCTGCAGGGGACACCCCTGCAACCCCCATATTTATTTCAAGGGATCAGGGGACACCCTCACAACCCCTGCTCCCATTTACCCCATATATTATCCCCATAAATAATGTCATCTATGCCGTTTCCCAGCGACCATATGTATGGCGAGATTATTTATGTGGATAACATTACCTGATATCATTTGAAATTGGTTGGGAGGCGCCTTTGGAGTATGATTGTGTAGTTGTGGTCCAGCCATTTATCTGTGAATAGGATGTGGATACTGTGGTCGCACAGCAATTCCAAGATCTCTGTTGAGTGTTTTGACATTGATCTTGCGTTGATTAGGTCGCAGTGGATTTTTATGGTATAATTTGGTTTATGATTTATTATCAGTGTTGTCTTCTGAGTGGTGTTTTGGTTTTCTTCCATTCAGATCTCTGGTGTGGTGTTGGTACCATTGTGTTTGTGTCATAGTCCAATAGCTCTTCTAGGTTAAGTATTGGGCTTTTGTTTTCATCATGTTCCTCTTCTAAATGTTGTGGTTGTAGAGGGTTGGGTCGTCTTGTTTGGGTGATATATGGGGTTAGGGCGTTGATCGTGTTCTTGTTCCCTCTAGCATTGTCCGTTCTTCTTCTGCATGGTTGTGTTTGGTTGTCGGTCTTTCTTGATTCGTTTGTTTGGTTGGTTTGTTCCGGTGAGTGGTTATTTGCAAGGTATGGTGTTAAGTATTGGGAGTTTTCTCTTCTGTCGGCGCTAGTTCTGTTTTTGTTCTTGTCGATGGGGGTGTGTTCCGCAGGTGATGATCTTTGGTGGCATTCGGTTGTGTTTGTTCTCTCTGTGCTTTGTCTTTCTCCTGGTCCAATTCATGACATTTTGTGTTATTTGGCGGTCTGCTGTGGGGTCGGTGGGTTGGTGTCAGAGTGTTTCTCCCTTTTGGTGTTTTGTTTGTTCCTTCTAGGTTGCTAGGTTTATATTTCCTTTGGGTTTCCTGGCCAAGTGCAGTGTTTTGCTGGTTTGATCAGTTTTTGTTATGATTGTAGGCTTCTATGTGTTTTTCCTGATTGGTTTTGTTCAGTTTGTTGTTTTGTTGCCTGTATGATTGTGTGCGTGGTGCTGTCGTCATGCAGATTCAGTCTTTCATGCTTAGTGTAGCTGTCTCGTGGGTAAATCTGGGTGAGGAGGGTTTGTCCGATACAAACTTTGGGGCTGTCTGGTGGTGTGATTGCTAGAAAATGTATCTCTGGTTAAATATGTGGCTAACGTGAGACAGACTATGTGTTGTGGGGAAGGTCTAGTCGGGGTAGTTAGGGCAACTCTAGTACTGTTCCAATGTAGCACTCTCTCGATGTAACGCAAGGCACTATTAACAATTCCTAAGGGTACGGTGCAGGCTGATGTTCGCAGTACTATCCTAGTGTGGCACAGGCTAATAATCACCATACCATCCCAGTGTGGCACAGGCTAATATTCACAGTGCTATCCCAATGTGGCACTGTCTAGGTGTGGCACTATCAGCAATTCCCTATGGTAAGAAGCAGGCTATTGTTCGCAGTGCTATCCCTGTGTGATACAGGCTAATAATCAGAGTACCATCCCAGTGTGGTACAGGCCCATAATCACAGTACTATCTTAGTGTGGTACTTTCTAGATGTGATTCAAGCCAGTATGAACAATTCTCTGAGGGGGTGATGGAGCAGAACGCAAGACGTGGGTACCAGTGTCTAACAGGCTCTGTGAGCCTAGGCAGTCATTTCTGCTTAGCAAGTGCAAGAGTTTAGAGGCGCAGGGGATGCAGTGGCTAGTACACGCCAAAAGTCTCTGGTTTATGCAGTAGCCAGTGCAAGGTAATGAGATGTGAATGCAGTTAGTGACAACTGCACGCACGGGAACACTGCCTTCTTGGGCAAGGAGGTGGGCGGTTCCTAAAGGGTAGAATGTTGGCGGTTGCTAGGAAATCAGTTGGGTGGATATCCTCATAGGCAGGTGGTGGACACGAAATGGATACATTGATGAATGGTTTATCAGCACAAGACTTAGCATACCTTGTGAGTGCATACATGCCAACATTCAGACACAGCTGGGAGGGAGATTTCCAAAGGAAAATCGGGAGACCAACATTTCCCCATAGGAATGCATTGGGGCTACAGCTATTTCAGGTGGGAGACAGTGAAAAATAGCCCGATTTTTCACTGAAAAATCGGGAGTCTCACGCCTAAATCGGGAGGGTTGCCATGTATGTGAGTGTGGCGGTGGAACAGTGGCTTCCAGCGACCTGACAGGGGAACTCACAGCAGGCCTTCCCAGTTGGCCTTTGCAGGGGGCCGGCTTTGCCTGTCGGCATCCGAGGTCTGAGTAAATATTCTCAGCTGGCCTCTAATCAGAAGGGGCTGTGGGAGGTCTTCCATCAGAGGCAGTTCAAGTGCCTGGTTGCTGAACATGCCTGGGGTGCAGAAAATTGCATACAGAGCAAGCTTAGTTCTGCCTCAACTTCTAGAATCAAGACCACCATTGCTTCTTTATCTCAAATTCTGCTTTCTATTCATTCTCAGGATTCCTTTACCATTTTTCTAATCATGCCTGCCCCTGCCATTGCTTCCCCTCCCGTGGTAACTTTCAGGGCTTCCCATACTAGGCTCCAGCTGTCCACACTATCAAATTTTTTTTTAAGAAAGCCGCTCAATTGATATTTAAAGGTATTGTCTAGCGATGTCTCGGGTGAAAGGTAACATGTAGGTATTGGGGGCCAGGGCGTCTCATAGACCATTGTACCAGAAATGGAGAGTGGTCAGAGATGGTGCATCCTATGCATTCCGCACCCAGAAATGTGGCCTGGTGTTCACTACCCACCCGCATATAGTCAATACGGATATAAAGGCCGTGCAGATCTGAGTAAAAAGAGTATCCTCTCTCTATGCCGTTCAGTTCCCCCGATAGGTCTGCCAGGGCCAAGTCAGCAATCATTCTGTTTAGGGCTGCAGATGCTAACAAACAACCTAGGCCAAGGCGAGTTAAATCTATCAATGAGTGGACCCCTCACCCAATTGAAGTTCCCCCCACAGGAAGAAGGTCCCCCTAATATGCAACAGTTTATTGCTCAAAAGGTCAGAGGAATGCCGGTATAGATTGGTTTGGGCAGTAAGTATTTACTATGCATATTTCTTGTTGATCTATGTGCCATGTACTATGATATATCTACCCTCATTGTCCTTTTCAACATTTATAAGTCAAGATGGGACACTTGCATCACACCACACGAGAACTCCCCTAGCAAACCTGGAGTACGTGGATCCATAACTAACACCTCCCCACCTGGCAATCATCGTGTCTTGGTCTGCAGGGAGTAAGTGCGTCTTCCGAAGCAATGCTATTGTAATCTTCTTAATATGGAGAAAAGACCTGACTCTGTTCCTGTGCAAATAAGTCCCCAATCCCCTGACATTCAAGGACACCATTTTAATCAATGCCATATACATGACGTAAGTCTGTCCCCAACCGAGGGGAAAGGGTCCCGGCAAGGGAGTGTCCTCCCTAAGCCACATCTACATTACAGAATAAGGGCGTACAGCTCAAACTAACAAATTGGGACACCAACAGTGTGTCCTGAACTTTAGCACACTAACAATACACAACAGCTACCTGCCGTTCAGGTTTGCACACCTCGCAACAGAAAGGAGATTCTGAGGGTGTGCGCATTCACAAGCCAGTGCTGAAGGTAAACACCAGTTCAGAGGAGCCAGGCATTCCCTGTCTTGGGCATCAGCAGTGTGTGCTACTCTCACAAAAGCATACGTTGGCATCCATCGATCAGAGCCGTATAGCGCAGCAGAATCATTCCTTCCCAACTCCAGGTTGGTCTCTCAAATGTTCACCTATTCCATTGTGGTCCATCCACATATTCACTGCCTCAGGCATTTCAAACGTGTGCTTTCCCTTTATGCAGGACTTTCAGTCTAGCCAGTTAGATGAGCATGTATTTTATGCCTTGGTGGCGAAACCATTCTTTCATTTGCAGAAACATTTTGCGTTTCCTTTGAACCAGTGGTGTGTAATCAGGGAATATTGCAATCCTAATGTTGCCCCAGTGGCGAACTCCAGGCAGGTGTCCTGGGTGCGTGATTAATAAATATAGGTCCTCAGGCCCTATCAAGCGGAAGAGTGATTCAGTTTCTTTTGGTCCAAACAGATTTAGAGGAGGATCCACCCCCATTTTGGACCTAATGCAGGAGGTAGCTCAATGGCTCACCAGAGGAAAACAAAGATGTTATTCGGTACAACTGATGGTCTTCTGTGCAGCTGAGACCAGAAAGCTGTTCAGACCTCAGTAGCAAGAGCAAATGGTCCCCCAGATACAACCTCCATGTGAGGAAGGAATCCAAGAGAGCATGCTTAATGTAATACCCAGCGTCTGGCGGGGGAAGTACCGTATACTAAGTATGCGTCCACTGTACACTGCTAAGGAAGTCCAGGGCGGGCCCTCCTCAACAACTCCCATGGGCAGGGGAGTGCATCCTTCATCACACTTCCATCTCTCCCCACCTCTCTGCCATCACACAGTGCTCTCATTGGACGGTGATGCGTCCATAGTGCCCGCCCACTCACAGGAGGGGGCCCTTCTGTAAGTATGCAGTGGCAGCAAGTTCCTGAGCCGGGCGACAGAGAAACTGAAGCCAAGGGGGGGGGGGTAAAAATGTGTGATCCCTTCTGCAGGAATATAGTCCGGTTCAGGCCACACCCTATTGTAGGCTCGGACGTTGCTGTCAGCATGTAAAGGTGGCCACAATCTTAGCCATCGGCCAACAGGCGAGTGAGTCTCCGTTCCTCCACACAGTGTTCCAGTTTCAGGATTAAAGGACTAATTAAGCAGCGCTACAAACAGCTCATCCATAGTCCAAGGTTTGCAGCAATTACAAGCTGGTAATATGCCGTATAAAGGATATCTCAACAGGATCAGGACGGGAGCTCTCACACAGATCATGCCCTCATAATATGGACCCTGGCCACGCCCCCTTCAAAGAGATTTGTGACAACGGTGCATGCCCGTTATGTCGGCATTGGAGTTGTTACAAGTGGATGGATAGTGTGAAGAGGTGATTGCACGTGCATCACAGGTGTCGCATGGACCAGAAAAAAGATATTCAGTCTTGAAAAAGGTGGCCTTAACATGTCACTGGACTGCACAGAACTTTCACACTTTTGTTTGAGGGCAAAGTTTGTTCTCTAAATGGATCAAACACCATTTAGGTCGATATTTGAGTCAAAGGAATGAATAAAGTGTCTAGGCGGCTGGCAAGTTGTGTTGCAAGGATGCAAACCATGCTTTTACTATGGAGGTAGTCCGAGGACTGGATAATGTTTTGGTGGATCACTTATCTAGGTTAGGTGGGCATGCCAAAAAAGGCGAGGATGATCTAATCGATAAAGTGTATGTGACTCATGATGCTTTAATAGGGAAGGTGGAATGGGAAGAAGCGATGCGAGAGGACAAAGGTATGTCATGGATGGACAGTTTATGGGGTTGTAGTGGCTGAGGAAATGGAATCTTAGGGAATACCGAGAGATCATATTGGGAGGTGAGTTCAAAACTGAGTGTTGTAGGAGGTCTTCTGTACAGGTGGAGCCGTATGGTTGTCCTCAGAGTGTTGAGGTAGGGGTTGATAAAGATTGCCCTTGCTGGGTACGTAAGAGTGAAAAGGACTAAGGCTTTTTTGAGAGAGTACTATTGGGGGCAAGGGTTCAATTGACATATAGATTGGAGGTTGAGTGAATGGAATGAATGTAAGAGGTCTGGGAAGGGTTTAGTGGCATGAGCACAGCCCACGGTTAAAGTTGGTGTGCCTAGATTTGTGTAGGATAAGATGTCTATGGATGTGTTGGATCCAGCAGATTTTGGAGGAGGGCATTGGAGGTTCATCATGGTATCGTGGTGGTCGTGGATTTCTTGTCGCATTGGGTGAAGTCCAAGGTGGTGCGGAAAGCAACTAGTGAGGCAGCAACAGAATTTTTGGAAGAGATTTTTGAGAGAGAGGGTTTGCCAGGAAATATTTTGACTGATAATGGGAGTCATTTCGTGGGAAGAATATTTCGAGATTATTTGAGGAGGTGTGGCATTGTTCACAAGGGGACAGCATCGTATGACCCGTAAAGTAATGGGGTGGTTTTTTGAGGGTGAATAGGTGCATCATGGTTCCTATAAGAATGGAGGGTGTGTGGGGAAGAGATAGGAAGGTGGCTGTGAGAGAGAGGTTGCATGCACTTAGGATGTATCTGAATGCTGTCATGGAGATCAGTCCTTTTGAATTAGATGAGAGGAAGGAAGGGAAATACAACTATTTCACCACCATGGTTGGGGAGGCCGAGGAAGGCTGATTGTGTGTTGGAGGATGTGAGAACGAGAGTAGATCTCAGACGGAGGTGAAGAGGGTGAATGAGAGGAGTCATCGGAGTGGTGTGGAAGTTCAAAGAGGAGATTGGGTGAGCATCAAAAAGGGTGTTATGAGGAAAAGGGCGATTTGTTATATAGTGAACCAGTTCAAGTTGATAAGGTGCTGAAAGGTGCAGTGAGGGTGGGTAGGTTAACATGGATGGAGAACTCACCTCTAAAACAGTAATATATGGTGAGGCGTCCTAACCATTCTCTTGGCTCCAAGGGTCAGAGTACTTAAGAGTGATTTAGAAACAACACCTAGCACACACATTCAATACATTAGTCTCTTAGAAGGTCTGATGCTGTCAAATAAGTCTTCTTGTTGTTTCTCTATTTAGCAAAAAGAAAATAATCTTACCCAGCATCTGGATGGGGAGATCATCTCACAGCAATTGAATCAGCATGGAACTTTGCAGACAGAACATCTCAACTTACTCTATAAGTAGGCTCAACAGGAATAGGCAGTCAGGTGCCCTAGGATTAGGATGGTAGGGTTAGAGCTCTGAATGAGGCTGCTGTTTAAACCTGACTCAAATTGTTATTGATGAAGTGGTGAGAAACAGAAGTGTCAGTGGTAATGCAAATAGACAATAAAGTGCTCTGAGGGTTCACTACAAGAAACCTAGAAGAGATGGAGTCACCCTTTGTACGTATCAAATCACAGAGGTATTAAAAGGACCAACAGGAACACTCACCCTCAGATTGGTGGGTTGTCCTGATCAAAGTGTATTTAATACAGACAGAGTTTGGAGTTCTTTTTGCTGGGGTTTCTCTTCCTCAGAGTCATTTGTGGAAAAGCGTTCTCTTCGTTGATGACCCCCATTGAGCAGAACTGAAAACTACCCACAGCTCCAAAAAGAATCAACAGAGTGGTGGGTGGTCACCCCATTTAGAGAAAAATGGTAGTAGAAGTTTCCATTGTATGCATTTTGCAAGTGCTCAATAGGGTGCACTTCTTAGGGAAGTATCAAACCTTTCCTAATGTAGCATCTAAAGTATTCCGTCTCTGGTCATCACTTTAGGGCAGAGCAAGAAAGCAGGAAAATATCCCAGGCTGGCAGTAGATATTCTTCCCGTGTCTTAGCCCCTGGCTGCTTTAACTCCCCTTATATCCTATATCCTGGAAACAAATAATTGTCTCTGCCAGTAATTCCTACAATTTCTCTTACACTCTCCCTACTAACCGGCTCCTATTTAGATATTCATGAATCAGTCCTGCCTTTAGAAATCTGCCTCAACATGTGGGTTTGGTGTTAAAACCTCACTACAGCATACCACAGGGATTACTTGGCATGATCAAAGAATATGGTTACAGACTGGGGGAATGTATTCAAGCAAACAAATCTTTCATCTCAGCAGCTAAATGTTTATTTTTACAAATGTCAAAATAGGCTGAAACTTGATGTTATGAGGGGACAGACAATAGGGCATTCTACTGGCTGTCCTTAACTTGACTCCTCTGTCCATTCCACCACGTTAGCCAAGACTTCCCTATTCCTTTTTTCAAGTAATAAAAGGTACAGCCATATGTGCTTACTTTTCCCCACATTTGGCAATTTTGTATATGGCAGAGTATGAAAGGAAGAATCTCTTTACAACATCTAAACCATATTTTCACAAAGTGAGGGTTTGAAAGCATGATATTTACACAATCATGTTCTGGCAAGGCAATCTTAGCCCTTTGATGCATTCTATTGTTGGCTAAACTGTTTTTCTTCCTCACATTCAATGTGCTAAATTTGTGGCCCAATATGAAATTGACTTTTATAAATCAAATTACTTTACTTTACTTTATTCCATTTATACCGCACACCATGAACCCGAAGGTGTGAGGGCGCATACAACGCAAACAACCATAAAACATGAAGTGCAGAGCATATGCCGGGGAGTGAAAATACACATAGCGGAAAGAAGCAGTATAGGACAATTATCTGGAGAAGAGGAACAGCAGACACAATACTAGGGCCTTAAAATATGTACACCTACCTATTACAATATCAGATCTCAACTCGATGATCCTCTAGGAATATATTTAGAACATTTTAAAAAGCCAGGCAGCGAGTTAGCCCCACAGCTCACTAATATATAGTCACAATTAGGTTGAGTACACCAATCCTTAATGTCCAATCTGTGGAGAGTCACCAAATCGGAGTGTCGGACTGCGCCCTGTCCAGTTCTCTGGTGTAACCAGGCAAGTACTATGTTGTGTAATGAATGTTTAGACTCTTCACTGTCTATCTTTGGGATATTAGTTATGACAAAGTTCCTATTGTCCATGATAAAGTCAAAGGTGGTCTGGTCGTTTATTCTGGGCCATTGTGACTTTCGGGACTGTAAATTCTGCCAAGAGAACTTCTTCCGTCATCAAACCCCACCAAAGATCCTTTGGTTACTTGTTGACCAGATCCTGGGACCAGGGAAGGTAGATAGATGTCCTGTATCTCACCTTTATAAATTACTCTGGAAGACATAGCTTCCTCATTAAAAACTAGAGTTTGCCCTTTGGGTGTTATGGTCTTTACTTTCGGGAATATAGTTTTTGAGGCACAATCTGTTGACTCCCTTAGCAGGGCAACTTGGCAGGCAAAATCCGATTTAATTGGCTGCAACAGAGCGAATGGACTCGGGGGTACATAGGTGCACCTTTTAGACTGCCGTAGATCCACCACCCAAGCACTCAGGACATCCACCATAATGCCAAGATCGAATGGACTAGTGCATAGTAGCAGCTCTTTTGCAATACTGGCCATAAGCAGGGGCCATTGTTCTCCCTGAGGCAGCGCAGATTCCGCTGAATCCAGGTTCCCAGCCATTGGAGCCATCACGCCACCCTTCTCACACCTGGCCAACCCCTCTAACATGAACCACGTGTACAGGGATGGACACCGGGGGCACTATATACAATAGGATGACAGCAGTATCCCTGCACAGAATACTGCTGCCTAATAGCAATGTTAACCCTAACATATAACCGTGGCTACAGCCACCCAGATAACAGAGACACTGCAGCGCATAAATTACACAGCCACTTGCCTCTGCTTACTTGCATCCAGGCTTACCAGTCGTTGGTTCAGTTAAGGGATTACGCACTCCCGGACTTCCCAGCAGACCGCCTTAGCTCTGCCTGCCAGTGTCCATTTGCGTGCAGTGAGGCAGCAAGGCCGCTGGAAAAACCACCTTAAGCCCCAAGGTGAGGGCTAGCCTCTAACGTGAATTACCACAACGGGATGGCAGCAGGACCCCGTGTGAATTCGGGGGAACACTGGAGCCGTGGGCCAGCGTTCACAGTGTTCATCTTGCGCACCAACAGTACCACTAGAGGAAATGACCCACTCAAAGCGTCAAGCCGTACGGCCACAGAGGGTTGCCGCCGCTTCCGACGCTCTGCAGCTGGCTTCCAGCTGTCCCTCGGTGATCGGATTCAAGTCTGTAAGGTGCCACATTCCTGATAACGTGATTGTGATACAATTCCTAAGTAGAGTAATGTTTTTAATCAATTTTCATAAATTCAATCATTAATGAACCAATTTAATTGTTAAGTCAAGGTACACTTCATGAGCCATGAAGCCAAATAAACTAAATGAGCCGCCACATGTTTCGAGAATTGATTCTCTTCCTCAGGGCTCTCAATGTCATCAGAACATAATATTTCATAAACAGTCATAACATAATTCATAACATAAGTACTATAATGTGATGTTAGTATTGTGATTGATTTATATACACATATTCTTATGATGGTATAAGCCAATCTGTTATATCACATATGAGAAAAGGCCATAATACAGAAACACTGTTTAATCGTCAATACAATATAGTAACATCAATATACATGTCCATAGGAATATAAGAGAGGGACACACAAACACAAAACAAAAAGAACAACAATCAACAATTAATTAAAAATGTGTAATATCCCTGTTACCTGATGAGGCTGATGTCCCAACTTCTGAAATATAAATCATCTCTACAATGGATAGGATATTTTCTTAATGTGATTCCCCAAAACCGTTCCCAACCTGCATGCAAACGGGAAATGGTGCCAGTGTGAACATGCTATTAATGATGGGGCACTGCCAGTGAGGGATAGAATGCAATAGTCCGAAATTTCAAAAAACCTGGATCTCAAGTTAATGATTGCTGGTATTAATGGGCCCAATAGTGATGGCTTGCACCATGAAAGTGTCCAATATCCGACTCCCAGTGCATTGGCAACAATTATTATTACAAACCATTTAACGGAGGATGTCAGGTATCGGCATCAACAACAATGCTTGTTCTTCATATGGAAAGGCTGCTATTTAGAACCAGAAAGGCTCTGGGCATAAAATGGCTCTGTCGGTTATAAGTGGGGTGCAAGTGAATAGGAGGCCCTCCTATTAACTACAAGGCTGGTGAATACTTACAAGGATGGCTGCAGTAGTGCGCATGGTGGACCTTTGAATCCTCCATTGCATAGTCAGATATAATAATTGTTGCCAATAAACTGTTTTCACAGAGAAGGTGCCCAAATGTGTCCAAAGCAAATCGTCCCAATAAATGTACAGCTCACATAGAGCTGGAAACTAACTTCGCGATTAACCGTTGATACCATCTTCGTTATTCATTGTTTTCAACAGACACTAGTTCCAGGATGAACTGTTCTACAGAAATCCAACATCTTTCTAAATAGTACAAACAAACAAACAAACATAAACAATTACCATTAGGAATAATTTCATTGATTCCCATGATTCAACTTACAAATATTCAATGAATAAATACACACATAAAATCATTTATAGGATTGATTTCTTAAACTAATTTCTATCATTGCGAGTCTTCTGCTTAACATATATGCTCTTTTTATATTTTCTATAATTGGACTCTCAGTATTGGATGCTTATTTGGTTCATGACAATTTTCATTAATTTTTGTGTTTGAAACTTGTTTGTTTAGTTGTATTGCGCGTCAAACCCAAAGATATCAGGGCACATTTGCACAGGGATACAAATATACGTTAAGCTTAGGTTGCAGACAAAAAATAGTTGAACGCGCTGCAATAGTTACAGGTGAATGATACATAAAAAAAGCATACCAAAATTACATAATGATACAGTGGATTGTTCAGTGTAGGAGCAGAAAGAAATTGTTTGGGTCAGTGGCAAAGGTTGCTGAGTTAGTCGGTCAAGTAGCTGCAGGGCATAGACAGGACGGGTGACTCAAATGTCCTGGGATACAAGCCAATTTATGGTGTTGCGTCTAAATTGACAGAAGGGTTGGTCCACTCTCAGTGAGAGGGGGAGGGAGTTCCAGAGCTGCACCACCATGACCGGAAAGCTCCTTCCTCCCACCTTTTTTGGTTTAAATCTAGGGACACCCAGACAAAATGTATTGACTGTCTTAGTAGGGTGTGATGAGGATTTCCTCACAATTCTCTCTGCAAGGTAACGCGGGGCAGCATCATTGAGGCATTTGTATGCTAGGGAGACAGATTTAAGCTTTTTTTGTCAGAGGTAGGGAGCCATTTGTTCTGTCTTCTTGAGTCCGAAATGGCTCCCTCCTAGGGATGCCACATGCTGATCTCAGCGCATTATTTTGGAGAAATTGGATTTTCTTAATAATGGGTTTGCTAGCCCCTAAATACAGTACATTACAATAGTCCAACTTGGATAATATGAATGTCTTGAATATCTTTTGTAAAAATATGTGATTAATTCATACTGCACTGAGTTTCGCCTTCTTTTACATACTTTGATATATGATTATTCCAAACGTGTTAACTAATGTGTTCAGGTAAGGGTGCTCTTAGTAGGTTTCATGATGTTTCTCTTTTCTTGAACTGTACATTTTATTTTGAATTATGATATCTAAGGTTTAGTATTTACTGTCAAAAATTTATGACAATTTCTCTCATTAAGACTACTGAAGTTTGCAAGATGCATTGTGGAACAGTGTGACAGTTTTGGGTACCAGCGTTAGAAATAACAAAGCAAAATATATGATTTAAATCATTACCCAACGGGAACAACTTTTCTTTTAGCCCAAGCTCCTAGTTGTAGAATGTGTTTCCCTCACTGGTTTAACCAGGCACAACATGTGGTATTAGGGATTGGGAAAATCCCAACTCTCAACCCGCCTCTGGAGCAGGACTGGCTCTGGCCAACCCTCTGGGTGGCCTCACCCTTAGTTTGGGAGGGAACCCCATTCTTCCATGACAGGGTCTGATGACTGACCCTGTCAAAGCATTCATCCAGTGGTGCATGAGAAATGTAGTAAGTTATTGATGAGCAGGGAAGACAGTGTAAATGTTTGGCCTTGGTCCATTGCTCACAAAGCACACTTTGACATGTGGAAAGTAACATTGCTAAGGATATGCAAATACACACCAACTGGGTCCACCCAATCACGCTATAATTAAATGAATATTCATTGTGAACATTGGTAATGGCAGGTTAGACACAGAAATCTGAATTCCCACATTCCTTGAGACTTTTTAACCTGATTTCTATACAATTTACTTTAAACTTAATGATTGTCAAATGACAAGAATGACAATGGATGACAACTTTGTTAATTTCATCCTTCAACACGTTTTGCCAATTTGGAATTATATTGTCTTTTAGTATTTAGCCATCTGCATTTTGAGCACCGATTTTAATAGTTAAACATGGCTTAATGAGACACATTAATTTTCCAAGAGCAGAGACAGAAAGTTAGAGAAGGGTCATTTATCAGTGAAGTTGGAAGGCAGAAGAGAAGCTAGTCCTTAGAGGGAAGGACCTGTATGCTGCAATGAGCAAAAATAGCTCTGTGGCAGGCCATCGGCAGGATTACTGAGCCAGCAGTGATCATCAGTGCAGGCTGTTCTGCAGAGCAGGTGGAGCGGAGGCAGTGCATGTGAGACACTGTGAGAGGTTCTTCCTGCCAGTTCATAATGCCCCAGAAAGGAGGGAGGTAGCAGAGCAGCAGTGGGAAACTCTGTTGGCAGCTTTACAGTTCCTACAAGGGCCAGTGGGGGTCTTTCTGCCAGGCCGGCTACCTTCTGGTGGCCATCTTTCAACCTAGCTGAGCCCCTTCTCTAGGCCTAATCTGGCCTTGGTTTACAACCACATTGGTTATAATTCCATAACTGGACTATAATAAGGCATTTCTGATGCCCTCATTATTAAAAGTTATTTTCCTAAACCACAAGCCACCAACCTTACACTGTGGTGAGCAGGCTGCATTGGAGAGCTGTGAGGTGTTGACACAAGCAAGGAAGGACAGATAATAGAGTGAATTAGAAAGAAATAACTGGTGATTGACTCAGAAGCATTTCGTTCTGACACTGAATAACATTTGAAGTGCTATAGGACTAGGAATTGGAGCAGCATTGGAAGCAGTTTCTCTGGATCCCTGGAAGATTTGATTAGACAATAAGGCAGGAAGAATCAGTGCAGTTGGTAGTCTGACTGCAAGCTTCTAAATTGATTTGGCCTGGTCTGGAAACATTTTGAAATTGAAGTGGAAAATAACCTGGCATGGGAGTACACCAGGTATCCTGTATAATTGGAACTTATATTTAAAACTGTTCTGGAATAGAACAGGTTTTCTTATTAACAAGAAACCTCCAAGGACGTTTTGTGCCTTTTGGAGTCTTGAGAACTCTTGAACAACAACCTGGGGAAGGGATCCATAGCCTGGAACTGTGAACCTTATCCATCTGAAACATTTGTGTTGGAGTGCATTTATATTTCTTTCGAACTTGAACATGTTGTCAAACGGGAAATTATATTGTGCCTCCTATTGAGATGAATATATGTATATTGGCCTACGCCAATCTGCTTGTAAATCAGTTGCGAAGAAATCCGTGTTGCAAGGTCCCGACCTTAGAATCAATGTAAGCCGCCATTTTAGGTCAAACCGCCATTTTAGGTTCTCTCTGCAAAGTCACCCTGTGAGCTAAAATGGTGGACAGTGTCACTCCGAAACAGTAACATGGCCGTCTTGACCTCTATGTATAAACTAATGTGTAACTTGCCTGCAGGCCACTTGTTAGGGTCATGAACTGAGACCTTGTCCTTTGTTGACCTGTGTGTAAAGGATTACTTGTGCCAATGAAGCTAATCCGCGAGCATATGTCACGAACATTGTATCCAAATACTGAACTGAGAACACTTGTTTAAACTACATTGTATTAATGTTTGAGAAGGCTCTATGAGAAATTACACTAGTATTGTTTAGCCTTGTTGGCAAATGTATTAAAAGTAAACCCTACGCGTATAGATGTGTGAACACGGCACAAACCCTAGATCCGTAATGTATTAATGAATCTTAACCCACAGTGGGGTTAGACAACATGTTTTCAAAGGTATAAAAGGTGTAACTATTCTAATGTACATCCCCACTCACTGAGCACACCGAACCACGCTGGAGTTCGTTGTGTTGTACTGAGGGCTGATAGCTATCTGTTACTTTTGTCCTTTGAAACTGTTCAGTATAAAATAAAGATCTTTGTATGTTCCTTTGTAACTTGTGTTCGGTGTATTTCCTTTTGGGTTACTCAGCCTCGATATTTTCTCTTTGTTTTCACAGTTGGTGCCCGAATAGGGACCCTCAAGATTGATGCCGGATTGTCAAAGGGTGACACATGCTATTGGACCGGGATCAGACGGCGTGACAAAATAAGGGGCCCCTTCTGAAAGAGACGCAACACCTCAGCAGCCTGCACGACCGATCCCTGGACGATTAGCGTGTGGTCCGAGACGGCATCTTGACGAGGGTCCAATTATCGAGGCGGGCAGATTTTCCGAAATCACCAAACACGAGGTAAGATTAGTTAGGTAAGAATTTTGAAAACCGCTCGGACCTCCTTAGGATTGATCAGGTGAGTCGTGACCCAATTCTTAACTATCCTGATAATTTGTTTTGGAGTATTGTATCTGCAAATACAATTATTGACCAGGTAACAACAAAATTTTGATATGCCTGGGAAATTGTCTACCTGCTTCAGGGCGTTATTCCGCAGTGATAGGCAATCTTTGGAATTTAGCCATCTGGCACCACAGGAGGGGTCGCCGGCTTGTACTATGTACTGTTAGCATGGCATTGGAAGTATACTGTTTAATGATATTTGGCACAGACAAACCAGACATGCCTCCGAACCTCAGTGGCCAATCAATGGTAGTTTTGAAATCCCTCGTATTGAGTATTTAGAGTCAATTCTATTAAAGAAAAAGGCTAGACCTGCAGCATTTGATGTTTTGCAGAACTGGAAAAAAGAAGCGTTACAGCAATTTAAGAGTAGAGGAAAACATGCGCACCGTCATAAAACGAACGCCGAAAAAGCATTGTTGTATGACCAAGATAAACAGTCTGAGTCAGCTAGGAATATGGATAGGGCTTTCTCACTTGGCATTCAGAAAATCTATCCTTCTAAAGACTTCCATGTTTCTGATGAACTTATTGATAACTTGGTAAATGAATGAAGGCCTGGTGCCTCTGCGCCACCTCCGTATGTTCCTCTTCCTGCTGCTTTGCCTCTTCCTGCTGTTATTCCTGCTCTTCCTGCTGTTGTTCCTGTTGTTCCTGCTCCTCCTAATGTTCCTCTTCCTCCAGTTGTTGTTCCTCCACCTATTCCTCCACCTCTTCCTATTTCACCAGTAACAGTACCTCCATTGAATTTACCTGCCCCCCTCTTCCAAGTGGTCTTGTACCGCTTGTAGTCGATCAGGGTGCGGGGTCAAGGGTTGTTACTCGCAATACTGTACCTCCAGAGAAGAAACGAGATTTGATTGCATGGGCTAAGCATTGTATAGAGAGGGATGATCGAGCTAATGTTCTTGCCACACTTTCTAATATAGATAATTTTCCTGAGAAAAATGTTTTTATTGAAGGTTTAGGGATTCATTTATGTGTAATGTGGGGCAAATTAAATAATGCAGATCTCCCACAATGGATGAGCTATCCCAACACTTTTGAGTTTTAGAGAGACACTGTGGAGAAAGTACATGAGCTTGTCGAGAGGTTTTTTGAGTATAGGAAGGAGTTGGAAAGGTTACAGAATGAGGATGACGATGAGGGTGGTATGTATGTACAGGAACCGTTCCTTCCGTGTCGTAAATCGATATCTGAGGAAGCACGAATTTGTATGAAAGATGCGATTAGATGGATCTCAGATATGTCTGTAACTCCAGTTGAGGTATACGCCGGAAATGCAGAAGAAAGTGATACAGGTAATGATAGAGTACCTGCAGGATGATTGTGTGAAAAGAAAGATTAGTTGTCCCACAGAATTATTGAGTATTTATAAGAGAGCTTTTTCACTTGACACTTCTTCGACTGCTTTAGCGCTCGACTTGGCTCTGTTGCTTAGTAAGCATTCGGAGTTGCCTACTTCTCAGTTGCCTATGAGAGAGGTTCCTCCGACATTTGTCCCGAAGGTTGAGATTGCGGACGATCCTGCAACGAATGCGGTTGCTGTGACCATTCTTGCACATTACGTATCGCAGTTTGTTAATGTCCCGTTCTCGAGACAGGAAGTGAATACTATTAGACAATCTATTACTGATATTAGGAAACATCTGACTGGATTCTATAAAGAAATAGAGTCTGTCTTACAGTCCTCCGTATTCACCTTGAGTGATATTGATCTGTTATTTCCTGTACTCCTGCCCGTAGATTTGTGGAAACAGGTTAGGACTATAGATGACGTATCAGGGTTGGGATATACATGGGCTAACATAATTAGACTTAATGGAGAAAGGACAGCTGGTGAGAGACCGCCTCAGGTGATACTAACCTTGCCTGTTAGAATCAATACAAAATTGAAACCCATAAATCCCGAAAAAAGAATTATTTGGGACAAGCTTACGGCCTGTGTCCAAGGGAAGTCTAAGGGTGCTACCGAATATTGTAATCGGTTTGAACAGGTATTCTCGGATTTCAGTGGGCAAGACTTAGGCACAGAGTCTGGGAAAAGATTATTTGTGGACACATTTGTGCATGGATTGCTGCCTGACATCCAGTCACAAATGATGTCTTCTGAGAGCGCTTGGCAGGCGAAGTCCCAATCAGAAGTACAGCACATGGCTCATTACAACAAGAATCATGTCAATAATGAAAAGGAAAGAATAGAGAAGAGAAAAGATGATTTAAAGACTAAAGTATTATTACAGCAAATTGTAAGAGGCCCCAGAGGGAGTAGTTCGCAGATTAGAGGTCAGTTTGTGCCACAAGAGAATGTGACCTTGGGTCCTGTGAACATTAACCAGTGTGCCTATTTTCGGCAAGAGGGTCATTGGCGTGCACAATGCCCCGCCCTTCGACAAAGGTCGAATAACACATTCGGAAATATGGGTAGACGATCCAGAGGTCGCCCGGGTGTAGGGGGCCCTGGTAGCGGTCATTTTACACAAGATCCACAGCAACCTTTTTCACAGTACAATCAGACTCCGAGTGTGGATACTAGAAACATATTTGATCATCCTTCTGCTGCTTACCTCTCTGAAGAGCTTCCGTTTGACGATATTCTGTTTCGTTAGGATTGCCCGAAGCCGGGTTTGGAACCTACACCTATTCCCGTCAATCAGAAAGGTCTCTACGTTGAAATGGTATTGGGAAATAGGAAACATCTATTCTTGGTAGATACAGGGTCACAGAAGTGTTCCATTGATCATTCTCGGGTTCCAAACATTCCACTGTCAGGGCAAACCAATGTTTCTGTAGGGTTTTCTGGCACACCAGTTGTTTGTCCAGTCTCTTTGCCGGTACCTATTTCTTTGGGTCCATTTACGGACCACTGTCCATTCCTTTTGACTTTGAATTGTGGAGAGAATTTGCTGGGGTTGAATCTGTTGAAGGAATTAAATGCAGTAATTCATTGTTCTTCTGATGGAGTGCGTTTGACTATTTCACCACAGCAACTTTCTGTCTCTCAATTCTTAACCAGACCTTTGCAACCAGAACTCAGAGATGTAACAGAGAGTTTGTGGGCAATTGACGATAATGATGTTGGCGTTTTACAGATTGAGCCTGTTAAAATAGTCTTGAAACATGGAATAAAGCTGCCACGTATTCCACAATATAAGATTTCAGTTGAGGGCAGGCATGCTTTGAAATGCATAATTTCCGATTTTGTGCATCGAAAGGTGATTAAGGAAATTGCAGGTAGTTTGTGCAATAATCCAATTTTACCCGCGTACAAAAAAGGCGATAATGCAATTCCTTTTCGTTTCATAATTGATCTGCGTGCCATCAACAAGGTCGTCGCTCTGCAATTTCCAATTGTGCCTGATGTGACGACAATATTAACCATGATTTTGGCTTCAGCTACTTACTTTAGTGCTGTGGACCTGACAAATGCTTTCTTTAGTATTCCTATACACAAGGACAGTAGATACTTGTTCGTGTTCACCTTAGGGGGACGCTCGTTCACCTTTACCCGTGCACCGCAAGGTTACCCGGAAAGTCCTAGCATTTATAGTAGGGCTTTGAAAGAACAGCTTGATACCCTTGAATTGCCCTCCTCTTGTACATTGCCTCAGTATGTTGATGACTTGCTTTTAGCTGCTAACTCTGAGAGCGCTTGTAAGGAGGGCACTGTGTTATTGCTTATTCACCTGGCTAAACATGGTCACAAAGCTTTGCTTAAAAAGTTTCAATACTGTTGTCAGGAGGTCGCCTATTTAGGCTACCTCCTGTCAAAGGAGGGAAGAAGATTGACACCTGAACGAATAAAACACATTTCTGGCATGTCTGTTCCAAATACGCAGAAGGAAGTTAGAGCCTTGATAGGTATGGCTTCCTACTGTAGGTTGTGGATCCCAAACCTCTCACTAGTGATTAAACCGATGTTGGCTTTGACGAAGAAGGGCATTTCTTCGCCATTGCCATGGAATGCGGAACACCAGCAATCATTTGATCTTCTCAAGACTGCATTGTGCTCGGCACCAGTTTTGGGCACACCAAATTATGAAAAGGCCTTTGTGTTGTTTGTGCATGAATGTGATGGATGTGCTTTGGCTGTATTAACGCAGGAACATGGAGGGAAGAATAGGCCATGCGGTTACTTTTCTTCCGCCCTTGATCCTGTAGCTTGCGCTTTGCCAAGATGTTTGCGAGCTGTCGCTGCTGCTGCTGCGTCTGTAAAACAGAGTGAGGGACTGGTCCTAGGCCATGATCTAACCCTGATGGGTCCTCACTCTGCAGATGTTCTACTGAACAGAACCCAAATGCAACACCTCACTTCCGCACAGTTGACGAGATATGAATTGATTTTGTTTGCTCCTCACATACAAATCATTTGATCTTCTCAAGACTGCATTGTGCTCGGCACCAGTTTTGGGCACACCAAATTATGAAAAGGCCTTTGTGTTGTTTGTGCATGAATGTGATGGATGTGCTTTGGCTGTATTAACGCAGGAACATGGAGGGAAGAATAGGCCATGCGGTTACTTTTCTTCCGCCCTTGATCCTGTAGCTTGCGCTTTGCCAAGATGTTTGCGAGCTGTCGCTGCTGCTGCTGCGTCTGTAAAACAGAGTGAGGGACTGGTCCTAGGCCATGATCTAACCCTGATGGGTCCTCACACTGCAGATGTTCTACTGAACAGAACCCAAATGCAACACCTCACTTCCGCACAGTTGACGAGATATTAATTGATTTTGTTTGCTCCTCACATACAAATTAAGAGGTGTTGTGTTCTTAATCCGGCTGAACTCTTACCTTTCCTGCAATGTACTGCTTGCAATGACGAAGAGTCACATGACTGTCTGTATACTACCGAACAAGAGACAAAGGGTAGAATTGATCTGAAAGACACTCCATTGAACAATCCACAAAGGGAGCTGTTTTTTGACGGCTCCTGCTTCAAACTTCCGGATGGTACATCCACAGCTGCTTATGCAATCACCACATTAAGCACGTTCGTGGAAACCAAGAGAATCACGCATAGCTCCGCGCAGGCCGCAGAGATTATAGCAGTGACCCGAGCTTGTGAACTTTCCGAAGGGCTTACAGTAAACATATATACTGATAATCAGTATGCCTTTGGGGTGGTTCACAACTTTGGGAGACTTTGGTCTGAGAGAGGGTTCTTAACTTCACATGGTACAAAGATCCAGGATGGCTCCCTAATAGTACAACTGCTCTCAGCGCTTGCGCTCCCTAATCAGTTAGCTGTCGTGAAATGTGCAGCACATCGAAAGGTCATAGATGATATAGGAAAAGGGAATGCTTTCGCTGATCAGATAGCTAAATAGACTGCCACCAATCTCTTTTCTGAGATGTATGTTTCAAGGGAGACTGTAAATGCCTGTGCAATGGACGAGGGTGTTGGGTCCTTAAGGGATATCCAAGCCAATGTCTTGTTCGAAGAATCCAAGAGATGGGCAGAGGGCTTGGGGAAACTTGATGATGATGGGTGTTGGGTGGATGTGGTTGAAGGAAAATGACTACTTCCTGACACATAAGTGATGATGATGGTCATTATGGCCCATGGCCCTACACATATATGTGCCCAGAATGTTACGAAAATGCTAGAAAAAGTTTGGGCGAATGACAAAATTCTGAGAATAGCTCAGCGCTATGTTCAAGACTGTATGATCTGTTTACAGCACAATGTGGGAAAGGGAACATCAACTCCAAGGGGACATTTTGGACCACCTTCTGTCCCCTTTGAGGTCATCTACTTTAATTTTATTGAAATGGAATGTTGCAATAATTTTAAGTATGTGTTAGTTGTCATCTTTGCTTTTATCAATGGGTCAAGTCTTTCCCTGTTAAGGACGCTACAGCCATGACTACTGCAAAAACCATGTTAAAAGAATATTTTCCCAGGTTCGGGCTACCAAGAGTCATCTGGTCGGACAATGGTCCACATTTTATCGCTGCAATAATTCTGCAGATATGTGCGGCATTAGAAATCGACAAATGGTTCAATTCGGCCAGACACGCTCAGAGTGCCGGACTAGTAGAAAGACACAATGGTATCATCAAGAACAAGCTCGCTAAGACGTGTGCCGGCACCAAACTAAAATGGCCGGACGCCTTACTGATTGTGTTACTAGCCATGTGTACAAACGCTCAAACTAAGACTGGGCTCTCTCCATTTGAGGTGGGCATGGGGAGACCTGCCAATATCTGCAACATTCCGAAATATCGATCTTTAAAAAATGTCGAAAATTTACTTCTTTCAGATTACTGTAGCAAGTTGACTAAAAACCTGTATTTGATTTATCACCAGGTATGAGAGGCTTTACCTGTGCGATACGAGGGCCCGAGCCACAGTATCCGGCCTGAGGATTGAGTGCTCACCAAGGCATTTGAGCGTCTTCTTGCCTTGCACCTCGTTGGCGGGGCCCATTCCAGGTCCTGCTGGTCACACAATGGATCCACGCGACGCATCTCAAGAAACTTCCTCACCCAGTGCCACAAGATACCGAAGAAACAGAACCCCTCGCTAACGCTGCAACCAATGATCCCGAAGCAGTAAATAGCATTGAGAGTGCATCAGAGAATCTCTCTGAGCCTCTGAGGCTTGGGGAACCTGCCATTTCGTCTCCACACTCTCCAAAAGTTTTGCTTCAGGATACGCCACTTCCAATGGGAAGTGACGACACATTGTTCTCGGATCAATCAGTACAATTTACGTCCAAGGAAATAGATTTACGGCACGGTTTGGCTGTGCATTCGAAGAAGAAAGGAAATTCATCAAGGGCTTGCGTTTTTCCCAAGTAATTGTTTGAGAAAGGGGGATTCTGTTGGCTAGGTTTGTGGAAGGACTAAGAAGTCACGCGGCCGGGAGGTCGCCAGCTAATAACACTGGGGTTTCTCATTTGAAGACTGCAATGCCTGCAACCACTACCACTCGTACTGAACTGATAAATGATCGTGTGACCGGCCAGGAAAATTGACAAATCTCTTGGGCCCCGAAAATGTATTGCTGTCTTTTTATAATGTTGATTGGTTTTATAATAGTAACTGTGCCAAGTCTCTGGTACCTGAAACCTTGCTACCAACTGAAAATGTACCCACTGTCCCTACTCCTTTTGTGTGTATTTGCATACTCTGCCTCCTAGAGACTCCCAGCATAGACAAAGCTATCATAACAATACATTGTTACTCATCATGAATGCCACACATGCCATTCTTAATAGGTCCAACTGTTGGGTCTGCTCGCATTTACCGCAACATGGGGATAAGGGGCTAGGTTGGTATATTCATCCTTTACCTTTGACAACTGCTTGTTATGCTTCCCTTAGATCACTGTTCTTTGGCCGATGGAATGATAGCATCTCGGGGAACTTCGATGGTACTAATTTGAATAGTTTTGAGAAATGTGTTCTGACTCCCCTGGGATGCTCGCTTTTCGCAAATAGGAGCAAGCTTAACGTTGCTTCTATTAGGCCCTCTGATAAACTGTCTCATCCCTTTCAATCTTTGATTTCCTTCAAGATGGCTCCGATAGGCAATAAGGATGCCATGCCTCCTTCATACACTGTTAACCATAGCCCCGATTCAGTTTCTTTCTGCATACAGAGGAATGGTACTCAGTCAATGGGAGATTTTAAAGATTGTGCCAATGTTGGGAATTTGACTGGGGAAGACAGACCTTTGTATGTAGGTGAACCTGCCTACTTTGTTTGCGATAATGAGGCATTTCCATGGTTACCCACGGATTGGCAGGGAACTTGTTATTTAGGAATCCTGTTACCCGGGGTAATCATAGCTAGTACTATAGAGGTTTCAAAGGCTCGTCCTCGGCAGGACAAGAATGGTGACAGTCCAGCACAGGTCTTGAGAGATGTAGCAAAATCTTTCATGCCATTTTGGGGGCAGATAGCGAATTCTGAGGACATCAGAAGACTAGCGAGAGTACTGAAGAGAACCATCAACCGGACACGGACATACTCTATAATATGACATTAGAAAAGAAGGCAGTAAGATTAGTAGCACTTCAGAACCGGATGGCATTAGATGTCATTCTGGCTGAATGTGGTGGAGTGTGTAAATTAGTGGGGTCCGCTTGCAGTGGTTTCGTGCCAGATTCCTCCCCAACTATCTTCAAGGCAATGGAGAATCTGCAAGTCCTTAGTTCAGAAGTGCATGTTCCCGAGGGAAAGTGGGATCTTAGCGCTTGGTTCTGGGACTTCTTGCAATCATGGGGTTGGAAGGTGCTGTCGTTCTTACTGATCATTTTGCGAATTCTGTTTCTTTGTTTTTGTATCCAGTGTTTACCTAGTATATATTCGATGCTAGGGGGATGTTGTGCACAGGCGATAGGTACGATAGGACATAAGATACATGCCCCAGATAAAAACTCCAAAGAATATGTGTTAAAGGAAATTTTAGCAACTGATCTAATGGCAATATATATTTCCGAGAGTGATTCAGGGTGCATGGACGATGATACATGGAGTTGTTTGCAAGTAGATTAGCACTTGGCATATGCCAAAAGGAGGGTTTGTCAAACGGGAAATTATATCGTGCCTCCTATTGTCATGAATATATGTATATTGGCCTAAGCCAAGCTGCTTGTAAGTCACTTGCAAAGAAATCCGTGTTGCAAGGTCCCGACCTTAGAATCAATGTAAGCCGCCATTTTAGGTCAAACCGCCATTTTAGGTTCTCTCTGCAAAGTCACCCTGTGAGCTAAAATGGTGGACAGTGTCACTCCGAAAAAGTAACATGGCCATCTTGACCTCTATGTATAAACTAATGTGTATCTTGCCTGCAGGCCACTTGTTAGGGTCATGAACTGAGACCTTGTCCTTTGTTGACCTGTGTGTAAAGGATTACTTGTGCCAATGAAGCTAAACCGCAAGCATATGTTATGAACAATGTATCCAAATACTGAACTGAGAACACTTGTTTAAACTACATTGTATTAATGTTTGAGAAGGCTCTATGAGAAATCCTAAAATACACTAGTATCGTTTAGGCTTGTTGGCAAATGTATTAAAAGTAAACCCTAAGCGTATAGATGTGTGAACTCGGCACGAACCCTAGATCCGTAATGTATGTTGTGGGGTTAGACAACATGTTTTCAAAGGTATAAAAGGTGTGACTATTCTAATGTACAGCCCCACTCACTGAGCACACCCAACCACGCTGGAGTTTGTTGTGTTGCACTGAGGGCCGATAGCTATCTGTTACTTTTGTCCTTTGAAACTGTTCAGTATAAAATAAAGAACTTTGTATGTTCCTTTGTAACCCGTGTTTGGTGTATTTCCTTTTAGGGTACTCAGCCTCGATATTTCTCTTTGCTTTCACAATGTGTGCACCTTCTAAGACTATAGACATTAACCCTTTGCACTTAAAGTTACTTTTAGAATGTGCGGGCAAGGATAGGATTAAAGCACAGGATAGTTTTGCTTTGGACATCTGAAATTGGACAGACCCTTAGTTTTGGTTGATGTAGGGAAATACCTCCTAGAAGGAGGGACAGTGAGGCATTTTCCAAACCCTTATCATTTAATAAAAGGCTGTCACCAGAAATATGACTTCTCTGTGTCTGCATCTCATTCTTGGCTCCTCATTGTCTGTAACAGTATTTTATCCAGTGTGGTTTGGTTTGGTCTTAGTCCCTGTAAGTAAGGATGGCCAACCATCAGGCCTGTGACCAACTGGGACTGAAGCAAGGGCTATCATCTAAGACAAAATCCCAAATAATTAAGAGTAGTGCAATGGCAAAAAAAAGTCCCAAATGAGGTTGAGGGAGAGAAAACAACAGATAATGCCATAAAGAAGTGTGCAGTGGAGTTGTCAGAACGGCCTGCACTTTTGAGTGTTTCATCAAATAAGCAGTTGGTGCTTTGAAGGCCAAATTAATACAGGCTGAATGTCAATTGGCTCTATGGAAAATATCGAGACTACCCCTAAAGATTTGGAGGCCGCTGTCTGTGTAGTCGATAAGATGAGTAAATCTGTAGACCCCACAGTCTGTGGCTTAAGGGGCCGTAACTTTGAGGAAATGATGGGTTCTACTCAGCATCAAGTAAATGGCCCTGGAAACAATTTAGAAAAAACTCAGCCATGAAGGAAACATACCTGGAATATGCATGGGGTAAACGTTTAGCAATAATGGAGAAGCCCGTATTAAACATACATGAGGTTCTAGTGCCCCTAGATGCCAAATTTGAGGTGATCTCAAGTGCACCAAAGTGAACTCGTCTAGCATTATTATTATCAAGGGAATCCTAGAATACGGGCAACCTGTGTTGTTCCCACCATCCGGGTTGAATGGGTCTACTGTTGTTTCTGCTATAAACGAAATTAATATCCCTAAATTTAATAATAACACAGTTTTGTTACACAATAAAGAAATTACTGTAAAGTCAGTAAGAACCTGGTTACAAAACCAGGGCAAACTGCAGACAAACTCATATTCGATTTTCATTGGCCAAAATAATACTGAACAATAGGTTTGAAAGAGTAAGTGTCCTCAAAGAAGTTGGTTGACAATCACATACTGATATACTAGGGGGACAACTGGCCCCTCTATATACTAACGCACAGGGTCTTAGTGAGAAAGAAATAAAACACAGAGGAGTAGGAATATTATTCTAGAGGTTCCCAGAAGCAGGGGTGAAGATATATTCAAATTTGCTCTGTCAATAATGTGAATCTTAGTATTCTAGTGTGGAGTATTGCTGGTCTTCATAGCAAGCAAGGTGGCCTGAGGTAGCATGACTTCATCAGGAAACATCAGGTTGTTATGCTCCAGAAAACATGCACCACTGAGCCGACCCATTTACAAGGCTTCCCCCTGTTTCACGTACCAGCATTTAAAACAGTGATTAAGAGTAGACCATCTAGGGGCCTGGAAATCAACATAGCAGTGACACTGGGCTGGGAAATAGAACATTCATTCCCGCTCAATGCTAATATTATGATGTTTACTTTCCTATTTGTGGTTCTAAACCACTTTGTCTTATCAATTTATGTAATAACAGCAATGGGAACCAATATCTCAAGCTGGTTAAAATCTCACATAGGTTTATGGTAAATAAATCTGCTCTCTCTGGTCTGGACTTTCCCCTAATTATTGGAGAGGATTTTAATCTTAGATTGTATGCTACTGGTGACATGCCTACGACAAAGCGGAGGAATGGGTGTTCTCCATTCCAAGCCCTTGCTTGCTGGACTCTGTTACTTCAAATGGTGCACTTGTTGTATGGGACATACTGATTGAAACAGGCTATAGAACTGTAATGGGAGTTTTCAGTCAAAATATACCAGCGATATTGCATTTAATAATGGTCGCATTTGTAGCATTATTTACTACATTTTAGGCCCAATGCACTGGTGGAAGAATAGCAGTGGATTTGAAATTATTGATCACCATAAGAGCGACCAAATTCCCTTGGTTCTTAAATGGTTATTGGGTGTGCCAGAGGATACTTTTCTTAGTGACCTCTACCCAGAACCTTTGGTAAAAGACTCAGGAAACAGTACCTTGGTGGAAAGCTAATAGGGATGCAGAAACTTTAAACTGAGCGTTAATAACCAACACAGACACCATATTGACCTGTTTAAGTCCAGATAAAACCCCACTGAAAATGATTGAGGCCTTTAACAAATATGTTCAAAATTGAAGTGAGCATTTTAGAAGAAATAAATCTACCCACCCCATAAAACAAAAATTGCAGTGATCAGTTATATGCAAAGAGAAAGAAAGAAGCTACAGTTATTAGACAGAGGGGAAAGGATTATAAGAAAGAGTTAGCTAAAAGAAACATGGCGATAGAGTAAGTAGAGGGAGAGAGGGAGAGAGAGAGAGACCGAGAGACTGAGAGACTGAGAGACCGAGCAAGAGAGAGGGTGAGAATTTTCGTACAATGTATGGCCAGAGGTATACTCAAAATCGGAGGGTAGTAGTAGCAAAAATGCAATTCCGATATCTATGGCTTGTGACATTTTTGAGCCCTTTACAATTAACAACTTAAATTTGGCCATTGGATGGCAGATGCCATTGAAGGCAACCAGGGTTGATGGCATACCGAATGACTTATTCCATTCCTGCATTGATTTATGGGCTCTTCTTTTGATTAATGTGTTCAATGCCTTTTTGTCAGACAGCCACATTCCTGTCACCTGGGAGATTGGTACCTTAGAGTCAATCTACCAAAAGAGGCATGAAGTCTCTCCCTTCCTCCTATAGTCCCATCACGTTGCTAGATGGGACGTCAAAACTCTTCTCGGTAATCTTAATTCACACATCTAGCTTTCAGGCTGTGCCTGGGCCCTGTCTACCAATGTGTTAATTTATACCCAATCCTGGACATGTATGTTTATCTCCTTGGAACCCCTGTCTACATGAATTTTATGGACCTTAGTTCTGCTTGGGACCACTTGGACAGGGTTCTACTTTGCAAGACTCTTGAGGAGATGGGTATTCCGAGACCATTACTCTGGATGCTGCAATCTCTCCATTTCGGTTCGAAGATTTGTCTGTCTGTTACGGACAGTGAGGGATTGAATAGACTCATTGAAGTAGGGAACAGCATCAGTCAGGTGTGCATGCTTGCACCCCTCCTGTTTACCTCTATACAAATTCCTTCCTGCTTAGCTAGAGAGTCTGTACGCGGCTATACCTAAATGTTGCAGCAGAAGAATTGCAGTGCTGAGCTATGTTGAGGATGTGACTCTCTTAGCAAGAACTCCAAAGTCCCTGCAGGGTGTGGGTGAGGGCTGCAATAAATCCATGACCAAACAGGGACTTAAGGTATATGATTGAAAATGTGCTGTATTGTGCTTTCCCAGTGAGCCTCAGCGACTCCCAAGAATTACCTAAGAAAATGAACTCCCATCATACTGCCAACATTTGGAGTATTTGGAAATAATTTCAAATAATATTCTTTCATGGAATGTAAGTATCAACAAGTGTAAAGATTGAGGAAGCAATAGCCAGTCTTTTCAGACTCTCAAAGGTACTTTGACAACACTCCATGGATCATCTGTTGACAGCCTAGGGGGAAAGATGTATCAGCAGGGTCTTATTGCAGTGAACTGTGGGGCATGCGTAATATGGATGCCCCACAATATGTCCATCTTTCTACATCTGTATATGCTACTCCTTTGGAAACAGGACTTGCCCACATTTTAGATAAGTTTCTTCTAAAACCCATTTTATTTTGGAATTCTTTGTTGGCAAGTCAGGATAATAATCTAACTAAAATAATGATAAGTACTGAAACCTCTGGCTCCTATGTGTCTGGCAGAGCAGGAAGTGAGGGAGGTTCCCTAAACTCCCCTGATCTTAGACTCCTTGGTTACCTGAATGCACCCCGTCCTGATTGGCTGGCTGGCTATCCTTGTGTGAGTGACAGCTAGGCTGTGCATGAATGGGAGAAACCTGCTTAAAAGTCATGGCTTCTTGGACTGAAGACAGAGTCGACCACTGGACGAAACATCCGACGAAGGAATTGTGACGAGGAGCTTGCTGCCTCCTCCCGGACTGTTGGACTGCCTGCAAAGCCCCGCTGCTGTGCTGAAACTCCTTTTCTGAATTGACAAGAGAAGCTCCTGAAAGGATGACTTATTCCCTTGGTTTAGTGGGACCACTAAACCAAGCTGTTAGCTGTTCAGGAGTCCTCCAGACGTCTTCCCTCTTGTCCCAATGACTGAGGGCCATCTACACAGGATCTGCAGCATTGAAACCAAGACAGAAGCCAGTTGGATCCTCTTCTTCAAACCAAAGGTACTGTGCTGACTCAGGGGTACTTACCTCTTTGTCTGTAGCTTGCTCTTCTCAGTTGAGACTTTCAGTAGCTGCGATTCTAGAGTTGATCTCAGCTCTAACTTTCACAAGTGCAACAGCTTGTGGCCTAACAGTGATTTTCTGCAACAAACTCTCTAAAGTTGTGCAAGATGTGTTTCTATCTAAGAAGTGCCTCAGCTCAATAGACTTTGCTCCAACTGACTTTGGCTGTCATGGCTCCCTGCAGACTCTTCTAGCCCATTGACTTTGATTCTAACTCTCCCTCATAGGCGATACATTTGTTTTTAACTAATATTATTGGGAAAGGTTTTATCTAGACTTTATTTGGAGATTTAAAAGTGCTCACATCCTCTGAGAACCTGTTAACCTTTTCCTTCCTCTAACCTTTCCTTTTTACCAACTTTAGAATTTACAAAGTGCAAAAGTGATATGTATATATAGTTTAGTTTATTATTTGATAATGCGCACCAAACCCAGGGGTAGCCGGGCGTAACAGTTACAAGAATACTTAAATTTAGGTTACATACATAGAATACATACGGAAAGTGCAGTGCATGTATTATTGATGAATTTTCGAACCAGGTATACAGAATGTACAAGCTATTAATACAAGATACAGAATACGGGTCCCTTACAGGAGATAGTCTATCAGGTATCAGAGGTCTTGAGGTCGTTGACTGTGATAGTCGATCCAGGCTAGCGCGCAGGCGCCGATTGTAGGGTATCATTGGTCCAAAGGCAACTTTTCACATTAGATCTAAATCTAGTGTAGGGTAGTTTGGCTCTCAGTGCGGTGGGGAGTGCATTCCAGGCGCGGGCAGCTCTCACAGGGAAGCTTGCCCCCCAGTTTTGGATAGTCTAAATCTAGGTATTGCCAGTAGGCGGTGGTTAGAGGCTCTAGTGTGGTGAGTAGAGAATGTTCTTGTCAGTTTGGCTGATATATAAGTGGGCGCAGTATTGTTCAGGCCTTTGTAAGTGAGTGATAGTGTCTTGAGGAGAATTCTGTCAGTGATTTTTAGCCAGTGATGGTCTTTCCTGATGTTGGATATGTGGGCTCTGCGGGGTATGTCCACAGCTGCTCTAAGAGAATTGTTCTGCAGTATTTGCATTTTATTTGTGACAGTTTTGCTGGCGCCTGCACATAGGGCATTACAGTAGTCCAATTTAGACATTACTAAGGCATTGGCTAGTGTAATGCAATTAGTTTTGGAGAGGTAAGGTCTGCAGGCCCCGATTAATTTGCAGGTGTAAGCTGTGGAGGACGATAGGGAATTATCTTGTTTTTTGAGAGATAATGTAGAGTCGAGGTAGAAACCTAATGTTTTTACCTCAGTTGCCACTTTGATCATATTGCCATCTATGTTGAAGGTGAGGTAATTCGGGCTAAGTTTTTTGAGGTTAGAGTCGGAACCCAGGATCAGTATCTCTATTTTGTCATCATTCAGGCAGAGGCCGTGGGGGGCCATCCATGCCTGAATGATGAGGTAAATCTTGTTTACTAGAGCTGTGTCTTCGACAAAGTTGCCAGATAGTGGTATAAGGATCTGCGTGTCATCCCCATAATTAGTATAGGTTACCCCCAGTCTGTCCAGTTTGTCGAAGAGTGGCTTAGTGAAGATATTGTACATAGTAGGTGAGACACATGAACCGTGTGGGACGCCACAGGTGATTTGTATTGGGTCCGCTGAGGCTAAGGGGGAGAACACTCTCATCGTACGGTTGGCTAGGAAGGATTGTACCCAGGCTATAGCTTCACTTGAGAAATGGGCGACAGACGCTAGGTGGTTGCATAACACTGCATGGTTCACCAAGTCAAAGGCCGCTGATAAGTCAAGGAGGAGGAGCCTATCTGTTTTACCTTTATCCTTCCACTCGTCAATTTGTGTTTTAAGATCAATAAGGGTTGTTTCAGTGCCATGTAATGGTCTGAATCCAGAAAGGCGAGATCCTAGTAGTTGGTTTGTCTCCAGATAATTTTGGATCTGGAGGTAGGCTACTCTATCAATGATTTTGAGGAGAAATGGGACTGTGGTGATAGGTCTATAATTAGTAGGGATAGCTGGGTAAACAGTCTGTTTTTTAAGGAGGGGCAGTACCCATGATTCTTTAAGGTTCGTGGGTAAATTGCTGGATCTAAAGGAAGCATTAATTAGTTTAGAGATGAAGGGTACTAAATCTCTTGCTGCATCCTTAATGACTTGTGCTGGGCAGTTGTCACCTTGGCAGTTAGAAGGCTTCAGTGATGAGATTACCTTTTCAGTTTCCAGAATGGATATATTGGTGAAGCTGAAGGGTTTGCAGTTGCTTTGGGTAGGTGTTCTATGTGTGTTGGTCAAGTGGGTGGTATGGGTTCTGGTAGGGATCAGAGATGCTTTTTTCTTTGCAATTTTGGTTGTAAAGTTGCAATTTTATTGGCTAAGGCATTTTGGATGCTAGTGCACCATTGTTTGTCCTTGGGGACGTTGTCTCCGTGGGCAATAGGGTTTTCCATTTCCCGAAGGATGGAAAAAGAGTTCTTTTAAATGTGTCTTTTTTAGTTTGGATTATTTCCTTCTTATATTTTTTAGCAAGGTTGTCAAGAAGGGATTTGTTCTCTGCCGACAGTGTATGCTTCCAGATAGCTTGGAGTTTACGTTTTTGGATTCGTAATTCTTTGATTTGCGGGGTGAACCATGAGTTAAGATGAGATTCTCGTTTACTTTTACGAAGTTTGATAGGGGTAATTATATCCAAGGCTTTGGACATAGCGTTGTTAAATGTCTTAACTAGCGTCTTAGGGTCTGGGTTAATATCGCTAACAGTGAGGGATGGTAGGAGGAGTGGGAGCAGTTTTTCAGGCGTGATATCTTTTTTGCTTCTAGTTGGCATAGATGGTACTATTTCCTGATTATTTGGTTTGGGCAGGTCTATAGTTGTTGAGAAGCAGGTGAGGTGGTGGTCAGTCCACGTTTGTGGTAAAATGTTAGAAATAGTGGTGGTACAGTTTCAGTTGGCTATCCAGTCTAGTGTCCGTCCTTTTATGTGCGTAGGGGCTAGAACTTTCTGGGTGAGGCCATGATCAGCTAAGATTGATTGAATGGCATAAGCTTGTTTGTCCTCATTATCATTAAAACCCAAATTAAAGTCACCTAATAGAAGGACCTGGGTAGAGTCTTTGATATTAATGGTGAGGAGGCTAGATAAGTCTTCCTCAAAGTTACCTAGTGGGCCTGGTGGTCTATACACCAGGAGGACAGTTAGTGTGCTGTTATTAGAGATAGGTTTTTGGCCGAGAGAAGTTCACAAGATGGTATTTCCGGGTGTGAGGTAAGTCTTACATCTAGCTTAGTTTTGGCAATGATGGCCAGGCCACCTCCCCTGGAGTTAGGCCGATCGACTCTTAGTATGTTGTAATTGTCAGGTATGGCAATCATGAGTGCAGGACCTGCGGCATCATGGAGCCAGGTCTCAGTGATTGCGAGGAGATGTAAGTTGTCCATGGCAAGTATGTCAGCAATCTCAGTATTGTGTGCTATGAGGGACCTGGCATTGATGAGGGCTCCTAATAAGGTGAGGTTGTAGTTTTTTCTTGGGTGAGTCTAGGATTGGGAATGTTGGGCCTCTTCTCGTTATGGAGGAGGTCAATTTGTGTTTTATGGCGTCTTTCTGCCTTTAGGGCAAGAGAGTTAAGGCCGGACGCAGTTAGGGTTAAAGTCGAGCCTAGTGGTCTAGTTCTTTTGTTTGTTAAATGACTCAAATCAAGCAATCCCACTAAGTCAGTGCCTGGTCTGGAATGCCCAAGGGAAGCCCTTATTTATACATTTGTATGTCCAGTTCGTGTACTCTGGGTGACAACCCTTATAAAACACCCCTCTCTTTGAATCCCCCTGACCCCACTGAGCCAAGAAGTAAGTTTGGTTTGCAAATTTAAAAGGTTTATTTGAGAATTAAACAATATATATATATCACACTTTTATAATAAATTAATAATTGATATCACACTTGTGAATATGAGCAATAATCAGCAATAGGTAATCCTACAATAGCACAGTTCTGGTGACTTATGACTAGGAACAGGGGAATAAGGTATCAGAGAATGCTTTATGGTTTCAAGGAGATGCAAAGATGAATACAAGGCAGTACAGAAATAAACTTGATATGATTTCAGCAAAAGATAATGTGATCACTTTTTCTTTGACAATTCACTCCCCCCCTATGCAATGTAAGGAGATGGAAGTAACACACACAATTCTCAGGAATACACACAATTACAATACAAACATCCAGTTCCCCCCAGCGAGCTTAGAGGAAAACAGGTATGATTTTAAACACAGGCAAAATCCTTTTAAATGTGGTGGCAATGAAGTGAAAAATATGCTCAAATTGCTTTTAATTCCCCATAGGAGGTTCAGGGTGAGTGAGAGATACTTTAAATCAGTTCAGGGCAGCCCTATCAATGATTCAGGGATGGTTATCAAGTTGAAAACAGAATTCTGTGATGGAAGCAAAAGACAAATGTTCTTACACGTGGCTGGAATGAAGCAAATGTCAAATTGCGGCAATTTAGTCGTGTGCGTCGAGTGCAATTACGGAGGAAGTATAAGGAGTAGAAAGAGGTTTTAGGCTCGTTGGAAAGCTTAGAATCTTAGCTTTAAGATGAAAGTTAAATTTCGTTCCTAGGACAAACGGTTCAGGAGATACGGACGATTTTGTGAAGGTGGATTCTCAAAATTAAAATAAAGCTCAGAACGACAAATGACAGTTTTGCAGCTTTAGAATGACAGAATGACACGATTTCTAGGATGCAGTTCTCAATAGGTTAAAATAGTTTGAATTAGATTATATTAAACTAAGAGATTGGGTTTTGCACAGTTCTGGCTGAGTACTCACACTATATTTTGGGCAGGAATGCGACTTTGTCACGGATCGAGTCAGGATTGGCTGCGGTTCTCTCGCCACTTGGTACTGGTTCTGCGCACAGCGATCTGGGTCAGCTCTGCTCTGCTGGTCTGGTCTGGCACTCGGCACTGTACGGATCTCTGGACCTCTGGTCTCTCTGAATACAGCACTGCTTTCTGGGTCTGCTACCGGTTCTGGCAAAAGTTCTTGGCAAAGAATTCAAACAGCTCGCCCGGCTGTGTATAGTTTGGTTAGGTTTTGAGGCCTACTGAAGAGAACTCAGCTTGTGGGTTAGGCCTTTGCTTTAAGTTCTGGAGTCAGAGTTCTAAGTTCTGGTCTCTGTCTAGCTGGAGTCATTCTGGATCTCTGGATGTGAAGTCATCTGTCAGCATGCTCCACAAGGAAATGGAAATTGAATGTTCCTACCTGTCCTGCACAGTCTCCTTTTATGTGTTTAGAAAGTGGGTGGGTCAGCTCATTCTGCATGCCCAACCCTCTCCACTTATCATTGGCCAGTTCCTCCTCTCTCCCTTGATTGGGGGAACTGAGTTGTGAGTCAGAGTGATGCTGCCATTTACAATCTATTGAAGAAATGCCGCTCTAGCTTTTGCTTTACAAAATCATTCTCATAACTAAACATATTTCCCAAACGCACAAGTGGTTGACATTACATGTACAGATTGCAGATGGCTTAAGGTACATTCTTGTTCAACTCTGATCTTCCTAAGAGCTTGCACTCAAAAATGACAACTTATTTTTGTTTTTAGTTGGTTTATCAATATCGGACGTTTACCAAAAATGGCACAAATGTACACCGCCTTTCTACACATATTCCAGTAAATTTCCATGTATCTAGCTTAAACCCAGTGTCTGCAACATGAATATATTGTGGGGTTCGGTCCCAGAGCATCGTACGGAATTGAGTTTAGACTCAAATTGTAAGTACATATTCCATTTTAAGGATCTCCAAATTGTACATTCCTGTCATCTGGTTACAATTAGTTATCAGTGTTTTTATGAAACCTAATTTTGCATTCAATTCATTTCGCAAAAAGTGTCTGGGTCCGCCCCCAGAAGCTTGGAGAGTCCGGGATCACATGTCTCTTCTTTCCCAGAGCAGTGTGTTGACAGTAAACACCCAACTCAGCATATCCTATTCAATGGATAGGGTCTATTGTGTTGTGTCATGCAGGCTGGAGGAGGAACTCCTCCCTCTCAATCAACAGGGCCATGTGATATCCTGGCTTCTTTTGTGGGGTTCTGAGGTGAGAAGGTTTCTCAGCCTCTTGGACTGTTAATTGAATCAGCCTGTCTTCTGTGAACAGCAGGTGTTTATGAATTTTAATTAACCAAAAGGCTTTGAAGTTTCCAGCTGGCTCAGGATCCTTTGGCAACTCCTGAAGTACAGTTCTAAAGTCAGAGTTTAGACCGCTAGCGCCGGTTTGTGGAAAATGCCGGTACTGCACCCATTTTTGGGATCTGTCTTGAATTAATGCATTTCAAAAAGGGGATTTTGCTTGATAGTATATGATCCTTGCTTAACATTGTTTTGATGGGAATCCTTACAGTAGAATAAAGTAGAACACTCAACCAGGGTTGACTTTTTGTTTGGTGGTTTCGTGGCCATGATTTTAGCAAATTTTTGACATCAAGAAAATTAATTCCCAACAGTTATGGGTTGCTTTTGGCAATCAGCATTGCCAGTCCCAATGGTTTCAGGCTACTGTGTGTGTAGCCCAATGGTGGTTTTAGGCAGTGCCCTCCTGTGCTCACAAACATAGGCAAAAATGGGTGACAGCCTATTCTTCATGTTTTCCCTGTGCACTTTCTGGGGAGTTCTGGCCATCATGATGTTTTCAATGCCAGTAATGCACAGTTTTGTGGTAGGGCTTGGATGCATGGGTAAAAACATCCCACAAGCCCCCCCTCTTACGATGGCCCTTCTGAACTTTCAATGCTGGAACTCGCAAGATCTGGGATGTTCGCCTCATCTTCTTCCGATTTGTAGATGGCACAGTTCAGCATCTTTCCTCCATCAGGGTGGATCGATCGGTTCTCCTCGCCGGTCCTGATGGGAGTATTGGGCGGTACCCCGGATTGTTCTCTTTGGTCAGTCTCCATGGTTTCATCTCTCCTAGGATGATAAAGCAAAAGCGGCAATACCTATTTGTAGACATTTCTCCCCCACTATTGATACAGTGGGGCGGCATATACATTTTATAGTCAAAAACATGAACATATACATTTTTTTAAATCAGGAGGCAAGAACATATTCAAGAATCATAGAATTGTATAGGCTATATGTGGAATATTTTAGGGTGGAACTGAATTAATCTGGAGCGGTCCCCTCTGGTATTGCAGAGGACTCCTGCAGTTGCTGCAGAGTGTGCCTGGGATGGGATGCAACACTTTAGCTGATTGATATGGACCCACTTATCTTCCCCTTCCGCCAAACTGCCTTTGGGGATGCAGATCTTGTATGCAACTGGGGAGATCTTGTCTATAATTTCAAAGTGTCCCTTCCATGTAGGCAACAATTTACGCCGCTTGGACTGGTTCCTTTGGAAATTGTATAGATAGACCCGGTCTCCCACATTATATTCTTTTCGGGTAGTTTTCAAATCATAATGCATTTTCATGCTATCAGCTGATCTTTCTAGATTCCGCTGAGCATAGGCAAAAGCATGTTGGGGGTGTTTCCTCAAATTCTCCACATACTCATGAGTTGTGGAGGCATTGATCAACGTCTGCTCTTGGGTCCTGTAGAGCAAATGCTAGGGAAGCACCATCTTGCGTCCAGTCATCAACTCAAATGGTGACATTTTGGTTGCAGATGAAAGGGTAGATCTGATGGCCATTAGGACCAGACGTAATCGGATATCCCAACTTGGCCCAGAATCTGCCACAAACTTTTTTAATATGCTCACAATGGTTCGGTTGTATCTCTCTACTGCTCCAGAAGAAGCTGGCCGGCAGGCAATATGTAGCTTCCTTTTGACACCCAGTATCTCCCACATCTTTGGCATCACTTCACTGGTGAAATGGCTACCTCTGTCAGACTCAATCCTTTGGGGTAGTCCAAAACGTGAAAAGATGTGATTGATCATCAGGGCAGCTGCAGTTTCTGCCTTGCAATTTGGGGCTGGGAGACATTCCACCCACTTGATAAACAAGCATGTGACCGTCAACATGTACTTATTTCCCCGAGAGGAGCGAATCACAGGGCCTGTGAAGTCGATTTACAAATCTGACCATGGAGGTGTCATCCCCCTCTTTTGGATAGGCGCATGGTGTGTGAGGGATGTCGGCTGAAATTGTGCACACACAAGACACCCCTTCAAGTATTGGTCGAGGTCCTGCCCCATGTGTGGCCAGTATGCAACCTCTCTTAAGATTTCCAGTGTTGTGTGAAACCCCCTATGACCGCCTGTGGCTGCATCACGGGCGTGACTAAACATCAGGCTTCGGAATGAGGTAGGAACCACCCACTGATCATGGCCAGCTTTGGATTTCCTTACCAACAAACCGTCTTGGATTCGGAACGTTTGTGGACATTTCATCAACACTCTTAGGTCCTCTTTCCCAATGTAATCGGTATCCGTCAGGGGAAAGTTCTCAGGGTCCTCAAGGTGTTGGTAAAACTTACCAATGATTGGATCCCCCTTCTGATCTGTAATTAAATCAGCATCAGGGGTCGCCTTACTCCATTGTGCAGTTGAAAGATCGTTGTGAGCATTTTTCTGGGACCCAGTGATAGCAGTGACCTGGATTTCCCGCAACAGGGACTCTGTTTCTATTAGATCCCCTTGGATGGCCCCGGTTTTGGCCAGGTGATCAGCTAAGTCATTTCCAGTTTTGTCTGGTCCCTCTACTTTGGAATGACCCTTGATCTTTTTCCAGTAGATGGACATCCCATTTGAGGTGACCAGATCATCGATGTTTTGGATTAACTTCCCATGTTTCAAGGGTTTGTTATTAGCACATAACATGCCTCTGGTTTTCCAATTAACCAGGTGATCCACGAACCCGTTCTGTACATAATCCGAATCTGTGATTATGACCAGTTCGTGGAGTTGATGTTGGACAGCAGTGAGGATGGCCTGATACACAGCTATCAACTCTGCCACCTGACTACTTCGGGGACCAATTTTGTACCCAGCGGAGGGTTCTGGAAACTCCTTCAACGGCCACCAGTTCTTTCTCCCCATTGTTGTCAACATGGTAAGAGCATCCATCCACATAGACAGTGGACATTCCCTCACACTTGTCTTCTTCAAAGACTTTGTGGGGGAAATTAAGGTATGCCTCCATGTTGTCCTTGATTTTTAGACTTTCGTCCTCAAGAGAGTTTTCTCTGGCACAATCATGCAAGTCAGCCAGACCTTGCGTGAGGGGACTCTTCTTTTTTTGGCCATATCTGACCTCCACAGGCTAGCCTTGCATTGACAGAATCCAGGAATTAATTCGGGAATTACTCACATTTTCATGTCACTTTGGAGATATTGCAGATGCTGGTGTGGAGTCTCCACTATGATGTGTTCTCCCTGGATGAACGGGCGGTAATTCTTGAATGCCCACACCGTTGCCAGGAGTGCCTTCTCCCAATCGTTGAATTTTTCCTCCACAGAGGATAAAGTTTTGCTCGCATAGGAGATTACTTTATTGACCTTGTCATGCTTTTGGTATAATACTGCCGCCAAGCACGTATTAGAGAACCCTGTCTCCAGGAAGAACTCCTTGTTTCTGACAGGGTAAGCTAGGCAAGGCGCTTGTGAGAGGCTTCTTTAAGTTGTCTTACTGCCTCAGATTGTTCTGGACCCCATTTCCACTTGACCCTCCCTTCAAAAGATGAATCAGGGGTCTGTTGATCTCTCCGTAGCCCTCAATGAACTTTCTGCTATAATTAGTCAGTCCAAGGAGGCTCCTTAGTTCCCGCAGAGTTGTGGGATCCTTTAGTTTCTGGAGTGCTTCCACTTTCTTTTCCTGGGGACAGAGACCCTGAGGAGTAATCTCATGCCCCAAGAAATTAACACGTGTTCTACACCACTGTGCTTTCTGAAAGGAAAGTTTTGCTCCGGCGGCCCTCAACTGTGTCAGAACATAACGGATCTCCGCTATGTGTTCTTCCACAGATGAACTTTTGATGAGGACATCATCTACATAAGCCAGGTTACCCCTCGCACCCAGGTCGGGCATGGCCTTATGTAGGAAAATGTTGAACTCATTGCCGGAGTTGAGGTATCCGAAGGGAGTCCGGTCCATGTGTGCTGGCCCCCAAAGGTAAAAGCCAGTTTGTATAGGTCCTCCCTACTGACAGGTATGGTCCAGTATCCATTGGTCAGGTCTATTGCAGTGAATACCTGTGACTCCTGAATCTGGGCCAGCCCTTGGTCAATGTAGGGCAGAGGCCATCGGGAAGTATGGACCCGTTTGTTGAGCTCCCTAAGGTCGGCGCAGAGTCTCCACTGGCCGTTTGGCTTCAATATTCCCAGCACCGGATTATTGAAGGTGCTGTGTACTGGACGGATTATTCCCCGGGACTCAAGGTTCTTAATTATTTCAGTAAGGGACTCCATTGATGCGAGAGGCAAGCGAAATTGCTTCACAAACACGGGAGTCATGCCAGGGTCCGTGGGAATTGTTGTTGTGTGGATGTGGGTGCGACCAGAGTCATATGAGTCTACCGCAAAGGGATCTTGGAAACCCAAGAAAACTTGTTTCAACTTTTGCTTCTGTTCCAGAGTCACACAGGCATCAGCTAGGTTGACTATCTCTTCCACCATCTGCCTGAAGCCTGGAAAGACTTCTGGTTTTGCTATCTCAGCGGCCTCCTCCAGCTGGGTGGAGAAGTCCCTGGTCAGAGTGCTGATTTGGACCGGAGGCTTCAGGTGGGAAAGGCAGCCCTCATGGACCTGGAAAATCACCTCATCCCTTCTGAAGTCACAAGTCACATCCTCCTTATCATAAGGGCAGGAAGTGTACACCAGGAAGTTTCCCCCATGCCGGGTGAAGATCCTGTCTGGTGTTGTATTGTCATCACTGTCACTGTCAAAACAGTCCTTGGGGATCGGTCCTAACATTTCATTTCCTAGATCAATGGAGAAATGTCGGTCATCAACCGCCATTCCAATAATGGTGCCTGCGGCTAGAGTGATACTCTTTAAGTCGCTGTTACCCACCTCTATTGGAATGGTGTCATGCTCCTTATTGACTAATGGTGTTGGGTTTACCCCAACCCTTGCTGTTGGAGAGAAGCATTTAGATGTATATAAGCATCAGGGTTTTTCAATTTTTGTCCTCTTTTAACTTTCACTTCCAGGGAGAATTGTCGGGTCCTTTCTGGGATGGTGACTTCCTCTTTAATTTGAATTTCAACTGCATAAGGTAGCAATTGAGCTGACCTAAATGCTTTTTCTGGATCATCAAAGCCCATGGGATTATCCGCTAATCGGGACCAAGCTTTGAAGTTTATTAGCTCCAAACTAATGGCAAAGCGATTGAGAATGTCACTGCCTAAGTAAAAGGCGGCAGTGACGACTTGCACGACCCAACAATTATGGACTATGCTCTTGTTGCCAATGGAGATTTTGAGCATACACCTGCTTGGCAGGAGATGTTTGGAGTTAGGTGCTTCCAGGTCCATTTCCCATTTGTCTATCAGTTTGAATGTGGGAATGGCTGGATCTTTTGGGAGTTGGCGGAACATGGCTTTGCTAATGAAGCTCTTACCGTTGTTCACACACACTCGGGCGAGAACAGAGTCCTTCCCATCATTTAATTGAACAGGGATGAACAACTGCTCTCCAATTTGCTGAACATCAGCCAGGCTCTGAGCTGATTTCACATCTTTCTGGACTATTGGAGTGGGAATGTCTGATTGTATGTCTGATTGTGAATTAGTAAAGAATTTTAGGGTGTTTCCCTCCAGTGTGGAATGCCACCTTAAACTGGAAGGAAGGTTGATTTTCAGAAATAGAGAGGATCCCCCATCACCAGTCTGTTGTCCTACTACTATTACTGTCACGTCTGGAATTTGGTTGTTCTGGAAGTGAAATTCTACTTGATCAGATTTTTGTTCAACCATGTGGCCTGTGCCGTTTAGACTAACATGGTTGACACTCTGTTTTAATTTTCTTGGTCGGCTAGTCTGGGTCCAGAGGACCCTGTTTACGCAATCTATTAGGGGTGACAACCTTCTCAGGAGGTCATTCCCTAGTAAACAAGAGGTGCCCTCTGGAGTCACAACTATGACCGGATGTTTCACACTGTGTCGCCCAATTTTAATGTCCAAATCTGCAGTCCCCTCGACATGAATTTCCTTCCTGTCAAAGTTCTGAAGTTGTCCAGGAAGAGAGGTGAGAGGAATACGGTAATTATCCCCCTTCCTACATTTAGTGCATCAAAGGCCCTTCTGGACAGGATAGCTTGGGATCCAGTGTCCACCAGTGCCACAATTGTACCCTGCCCCTGTACTTGTACCGGGGCATAATATCTTCCCTCCTTCTTCTCAAGGGGGCACAGATAATGCACATTTTTGGACAACTGGTGGGCTAACTTTCTGGTTTTGGACATTGCGAGAGAAGACATTTGGGCAGAATTCTGCGTAGGATCTCGGGAATCTGAAAGAAAAAGTTGGCAACTGGAAATGGGAGTGTTTTTTGGTTCCCCTGGTTCCAGTTCTGGGCCACCCTCCTCCTTCTGGAGGCAGTCATCAGGATGGGTTTGACCCATGGGATTTTGGTATTGTTGGTTCTGGGATAGGATGATGGGTGGAGACAGCTCGATCCCCACCTCTACCCAGTCTATTGATGCGGTTTTGTTCTGGGATAGAATGATGGGCGGCAACAGCTCAATCCTCACATCTACCCAGTCTATATTGGACACCCTTGGGACCCATTTTTCCTTGGGAGGAGTTCCCCCATCTCTGAATGAGAAGATCCTCTTCCCAGGATCCTCTTGGAATCCCTCTCCCTCAAATTGGAAGATCTGTACCTCCTCCTCAAAGTGGGTCTGTTTGGGTACTTTGTTTCTCCTACCCCCCTCTGCTCCTTGGGAGGCAGACTTTCAAGGGCAGGGGATTTTGTTTCCAGTTCCTGGGCTTCCAGGGGCTGTTTACAAGTGGGGAAGGCAGCTTCCTCCAAGGCCTTACACCCCCCTTCCCCTTGTGCCTCCTCCCTGGGAACCGGTGGGCTATCTGGGAGCTGCCCCCGTCATTGTTCTGGAGCACCAGGTCCGGAGTTTGGGGCATTCTGTGCCGGCATTTTTTATAGAACCCTCAGATGGGCATGCCCATCTGAGGGTTCTGTTGAGCCCTCAGCATGCGGCCCAAATCTTGTGCCATGTTCTGAACCTGGCGCTCAAGTTGTGAAACCTGCTCAGGCTGATACGGGGTCCTGTTTTCTCCCGTGTGTTGATCCTGGGAAGGGTAGCTATCCCTTCTCTGGTAATACCCTGGGTTGGGAAGATTCGGGTACCCCTGCACCCTTGGCCTCCCCTCTCCCGGATTAGGCTGTCTGGGCTCAGGGAATTGGGGAAAGAAGGATGGATGGTTTTGGGTTTGGAAGTTGGGTGGATAACTGGGGAAAAAGTTCTGCCCAGGATTTGGTGAATTTCTGCCCTCCTGGGGGAAGTTAGGAGGTAAGTTCCCCGGGTTAGGTGCTTGGCTGGATCCCCCCCCTTGGGCTGGAGGAGTCCACACATAACCCAGGATGGGTCGGTTTCCCTTGTAGCGGGGACTGACAAAATCAGGGGAGTGAGGGACCCCATTTATGGGACTACCTCCTTGGCTCCCTGTCTGTGACTAGCCCGAGGGCCTTCTGGGCTTAGAATAATTTTGTGCAGGCAGGTTTTTAGGCCCCCTCATCTCCAAATCTAAAACGTGGGAAACCTTTACCTCTGCCACCTTGGCAGCAGCAGGGGTGCTGTTGTTTTTTTTTTTTTTGGCTGATTCTTGTTTTCCACCGGTTTCTGCACCTCATAGATGCGGGTGGCTTGCTCAATAACCCAGTCTAAAGATCTTTTCTCATGAAAATCTCTCACGAGCTGGGTCATTATGCATTTGGGGAGAGCATGGAAAAATGTGTTGATGAATTCTCTGCTGTCCGTGGGCACCCTTCTGGTGGTGTGCGCAAAGGCACGCTTCAATTCTTGCACAAATTCTTGTGGGGCCTGATCCTTCCCACATTGCAAATTGTAGGCTGACTTGCAAGCCTCTTGGGTATTTCTATGCACAGAAAAGTGTTTCAAGATGGCCGCCCTATAGGTGGACCATCTTGAATGATTTTGGTCCTCCAGCCCCACAAAGAAACTGGAGTATTCTGGGGAGAATGTCCATTTGACGTACTGGATGCAGGTACTGCTGTCCTTCAAGTGGAAGGTCTCCATCATTTGCTCAAAGAGCTCCAAGTGTTCCCACACAGAATACTTGGAGTTCTTGTGATAAGGCGTGATGACACTCCTTGTTGCCTTAATCTGTTTTAAGGGATCCTTAAGCAAGCCCTTTTTGCCTTATTGGCCTTTTTGGTTCGGGTAACCCTGGTCTATTCATCCTCCGACTCAGAAGCACTGCTCCCAGAGGTGCCCGTCTGATCTTCCAGGTTTTCCCAGATTCTGCGAGCCTGGGAATGGCTGGCAGAATGTGGGGACCTGGTCTCCTGTGTCTTGTGATGCTCACAGGAGTCTTCAGATCCCTCCTTGCTACCAGGATTTGCTGGGTACCCCTCCCACTGATATAACTGGGCAGAGGTTTTCAGGATGCCCTTAGTGGGCCTACTCTCCTGGGGTTCCCCACTAAATTGCACTGTGCTCGGGTGCCCATACCCAGATGCCCGCCCATCCATTCCTGGGTGGTACTGGCCTATGAGCCCCATCCTTTTGGCTGGATAGTAATCTGCCATCCCTGTGTCCCTGTGCTCATGTGCGCCAGGGGACATGAGGGTGGCAGAGTCCAGGGACTGGGAGAGATGAAGGCCTCTGGCACTAGGGCTCCTGAGGTTATGCTCAGGTGTTTCCCTTTCCCAGCGAACTTCATCTCTATCAGCCCCTGCTCCTTGTTGCAATGCAAGAGCCTGGGCTTTCAGTTCCTCAACCAAGGCCTTACTAGACTCTATCAGTCTCTCCTGCATGGCTACCTGTTGGTGGAGCCTATCATTGTGTCGACAGAGAGCCTCATTTTCCCTCTGTGCTTCCTGGTTGGTCCTGGAGTACTGGGCCAGTCTTTGCTGCAGGAGGGTTACCTCTTGAGTCCCATCCCTACTGGCCTGCTCCTTTCTTGCCAGAGCATCTTCCACCCTCCTGGTGTGCTCCAGCAAGTCGTGATGCTCTTTTTGGAGGTCACCCAGCCCCTGGAGGGCCAGGTGATTTTCTTCAATTGTATCTTTTAATTGGCAGACTTCCTGGCCTAAGGTGTCCCTTTCCTGACTATGAGCCTGCATCTGTGCCGCCAGGTCGTCCCTCTGCCTTTGAAAGGCACCAGCTTTCTGGCGCTCTTCTTGAAATTCTGTCTGGGTGTCCAGGTCTTTCAGAATCAGTTTATTGCTCTCCTCTTTTTCTCTATCCAATTGGCTTTGCAGGGTGGCTACCTGCTTTTTGCATGCCCTGTTGAAATCTATCTGTTGCTCCAGCTTTTTCAGGCTCTGCAGTAAGGAGTACAAACTGTCTTGGTGCTCCTTCTGCAAAGCCAGAATTCTGGTATCCTGGTCAGCCTTTTCCTGTTGCAGGATATCCATGTCCTCCTTCATTTTAATGATGTATTGTCTACTCTCGTTTTTTGACTCCTGGCTTCTGTGCAGCCTCTGGCCAGAAGAGACCAGTTCAGATTGGGCCTTTTCTAACACCATCTGTTGCCTATTTGCCAGATCTTGGCCTTCAGCACATTCGTCCTGCATGGCTCCCATATATAGATACACATATGCCGCTATCCTGGCAATCTTATTGTGTTCATCTTTGGCCTTAGGAGCCATATATAGTTCACTCACGGCCACATGTAAGGGACCCTGATCTCTGACCCAGTTGTAGTGACCTGTTGTGTGATCGCCTGCAACCATACATTTTAGTCCTGTTCAGACCATTCACCTCTCACAAACAGTTTATGTAAGAGGTGCTCCCAGGCTATCTTCATATCTACCAAGGTCGTCATTCTGGAGATTGATTTACTTCCTGACTTACAGACGTTTGTATTTTATTCTGCAAAACAGACCGTTTCCTTAGAGCGTTCCTTTGAGGAGTGCTTTACAGTGTAACGCAGCGTGGTGATCTAACCGGATATGTATCCTGTCAGTTGGCACACTGTATTAATCTGCACAAGTGATAGATATAATCCAGAATCTCCCGGCTCGAGCCCCCACTCTGTTAAATGACTCCAATCAAGCAATCCCACTAAGTCAGTGCCTGGTCTGGGATGCCCAAGGGAAGCCCTTATTTATATATCTTTATGTCCAGTTCGTGTACTCTGGATGACAACCCTTATATAACACCCCTCTCTTAGAATCCCCCTGACCCCACTGAGCCAAGAAGTAAGTTTGTTTTGCAAATTTAAAAGGTTTATTTGAGAATTAAACAATATATATATATATATATATATATATATATATATATATATATATATATATATATTGCACTTTTCTAATAAATTAATAATTGATGTCACACTTGTGAATATGAGCAGTAATCAGCAATAGGTAATCCTAAAATAGCACAGTTCTGGTGACTTATGACTAGGAACAGGGGAATAAGGTATCAGAGAATGCTTTATGGTTTCAAGGAGATGCAAAGATGAATAAAAGGCAGTACAGAAATAAACTTTATATGATTTCAGCAAAAGATAATGTGATCACTTTTTCTTTGACAATTCACTCCCCCCCTATGAAATGTAAGGAGATGGAAGTAACACACACAATTCTCAGGAATACACACAAATGCAATACAAACTTCCAGTTCCCCCCAGCGAGCTTAGAGGAAAACAGGTATGATTTTAAACACAGGCAAAATCCTTTTAAATGTGGTGGCAATGAAGTGGAAAATATACTCAAATTGCTTTTAATTCCCTATAGGAGGTTCAGGGTGAGTGAGAGATACTTTAAATCATTTCAGGCCAGCCCTATCAATGATTCAGGGATGGTTATCAAGTTGAAAACAGAATTCCGTGATGGAAGCAAAAGACAAATGGCTGGAATGAAGCAAATGTCAAATCGCGGCAAATTTAGTCGCGTGCGTCGAGCGCAATTACCTTGGAAGTATAAGGAGTAGAAAGAGGTTTTAGGCTCGTTGGAAAGCTTAGAATCTTAGCTTTAAGATGAAAGTTAAATTCTGTTCCTAGGACAAACGGTTCCGGAGATGCGGACGATTTTGTGAAGGTAGATTCTCAAAATTGAAATAAAGCTCAGAACGACAATTGACAGTTTTGCAGCTTCAGAATGTCAGAATGACACGATTTCTAGGATGCAGTTCTCAATAGGTTAAAATAGTTTGAATTAGATTATATTAAACTAAGAGATTGGGTTTTGCACAGTTCGGGCTGAGTACTCACACTATATTTTGGACAGGAAAGCGACTTCGTCACGGATCGGGTCAGGGATTGGCTGTGGTTCTCTCGCCACTTGGTACTGGTTCTGCGCACAGCGATCTGGGTCAGCTCTGCTCTGCTGATCTGGTCTGGCACTTGGCACTGTATGGATCTCTTGTCCTCTGGTCTCTCTGGATACAGCACTGCTTTCTGGGTCTGCTACCGGTCTGGCAAAAGTTCTTGGCAAAGAATTCAAACAGCTTGCCCGGCTGTGAATAGTTTGGTTAGGTTTTGAGGCTTGCTGAAGAGAACTCAGCTTGTGGGTTAGGCCTTTGCTTTAAGTTCTGGAGTCAGAGTTCTAAGTTCTGGTCTCTGTCTAGCTGGAGTCAGTCTGGATCTCTGGATGTGAAGTCGACTGTCAGCGTGCTCCGCAAGGAAATTGAAATTGAATGTTCCTACCTGTCCTGCACAGTCTCCTTTTATGTGTTTAGAAAGTGGGTGGGTCGGCTCATTCTGCATGCCCAACCCTCGCCAGTTATCATTGGCCAGTTCCTCCTCGCTCCCTTGATTGGGGGAACTGAGTTGTGAGTCAGAGTGATACTGCCATTTACAATCTATTGAAGAAACGCCCCTTTGCTTTTGCTTTAGAAAATCATTCTCATAATTAAACATATTTCCCAAACGCACAAGTGGTTGACATTACATGTAGAGATTGCAGATGACTTAAGGTACATTCTTGTTCAACTCTGATCTTCCTAAGAGCTTGCATTCAAAAATGACAACTTATTTTCGTTTTTAGTTGGTTTACCAATATCGGACGTTTACCAAAAATGGCACAAATGTACACCGCCTTTCTACACGTATTCCAGTAAATTTCCATGTCTCTAGCTTAAACCCAGTGTCTGCAACATGAACAAATTGTGGGGTTCGGTCCCAGAGCATCGTACAGAATTGAGTTTAGACTCAAATTGTAGGTACATTTTCCATTTTAAGGATCTCCAAATTGTACATTCCTGTCATCTGGTTACAATTAGTTATCAGTGTTTTTATAAAACATATATTTGCCTTCAATTCAATTCACAAAAAGTGTCTGGGTCCGCCCCCAGAAGCTTGGAGAGTCAGGGATCTCATGTCTCTTCTTTCCCAGAGCAGTGGATTGACAGTAAACACCCAAATCAACATATCCTATTCAATGGAAAGGGCCTATTGTGTTGTGTCCTACAGGCTGGAGGAGGAACTCCTCCCTCTCAATCAACAGGGCCATGTGATATCCTGGCTTATTGTGTGGAGTTCTGAGGTGAGAAGGTTTCCCATCTTCTTGGACTGTTAATGGAATCAGCCTGTCTTCTGTGAACAGCAGGTGTTTATGAATTTTAATTAACCAAAAGGTTTTGAAGTTTCCAGCTGGCTCGGGATCCTTTGGCAACTCCTGAAGTACAGTTCTACTGTCAGATTTTAGACTGCTAGCGCCGGTTTGTGGAAAATGCCGGTACTGCACCCATTTTTGGTATCTGTCTTGAAATAATGCATTTCAAAAAGGGGATTTTGCTTGATAGTATATGATCCTTGCTTAACATTGTTTTGATGGGAATCCTTACAGTAGAATAAAGTAGAACACTCAACCAGGGTTGAATGTTTGTTTGGTGGTTTCGTGGCCATGATTTTAGCAAATTTTTGACATCAAGAAAATGAATTCCCAACAGTTCTGGGTTGCTTTTGGCAATCAGCATTGCCATTCCCAATGGTTTCAGGCTACTGTGTGTGTAGCCCAATGGTGGTTTTAGGCAGTGCCCTCTTGTGCTCACAAACATAGGCAAAAATGGGTGGCAGCCTATTGTTCATGTTTTCCCTGTGCACTTTCTGGGGAGTTCTGGCCATCATGATGTTTTCAATGCCAGTAATGCACAGTTTTGTGGTAGGGCTTGGATGCATGGGTAAAAACATCCCACAAGCTTTTCAGGTCCTAAAGGCGTGGTAGTCTTGCTCTGAGTAGAGTATTTCTCTCTTGCAGGTTGCAAGGTGTGGAGTTGGTGTGGGCCATTGTTATGGTGATGGTTAAAAGGGCCCAGAGTATGGTATAGAATATGTATTTTAGGCGGGTTTTAGTAGTGTACATGTTGGGAAACAGTTAGCAGGGGGGCATCTAAATTTGACAATCCCAGCAATGACTGAGATGCAAACAGCAGACTGTACCTAGCTTTGGCAATTCCCATCAGCGACTAAAATGCGAGCATCAGAGGGCACCTAGATTTGACAATTCCCATCATTGACTAAAATGCATACATCAAATGGCACCTAGCTTTGGCAATTCCCATCAGCGACTAAAATGTGAGCATTAGAGGGCCCCTAGATTTGACAATTCCCATGAGCGACTATATGCCATTACTGTCCTAGTTAGTGACATCACCTCAGGGTGTAGTTTTATGAAGCATCTCTAAAGAGTATCTACTTGCTTTGCCTTGATTTAGAGAAAGTATTTTGAAGTGTATTTTATTGTTGCACATTGCCCTTTTTATAGAATGCTTATTTAAAACTGACCATTAAATAACTAAATAATTATTTTACTAGAAAACCTTCAGTGTAAGTGTTATTTGGATACTTGTATTTGTGGATTTCAATGCTGCAGCTCTACAGCTCACATTTACAGCTCTTGAGATTGGCCTGGCTGCTGAGTCACACTACCAACTTGTATAGTACAGACCTATACCAATAGGTGGGTTACCAAATACCAAGAGAACAAGGGTGGTGTAATCTCCCACAGGGTTACTACTAAAATTCTTGCCTAACATGAGACACCTGCTTTCTTTAGGCAATTGTGATCAAATTTGCTGGTCGGCCTATATAAGAACATGCGTAAGGGCAGTGTGCATGGGTCAGAAATTCGAGAAAATTGAACATATCAGATTGTCAAAGGGGCTTCTGAAAAGGAAATTGTTGACATTCTTGGATAACTATAGGGAAGACACGAATGTGTCTAAACCCTCATGAGGAATTATCTACCTCTCCTCTCACACCTGTAATGGGAGCAGTGGGCTACTTAACATCAGTCACAAGCTCTTTCCACCATATACGTTTGACTAAGGCTATATTAAGGGGCTGATTCATGGAATTATATGCGTCGAAAAACGGGCTTTGTGCGCCATTCTGCCCGCAAATCCCTGTTTCACAAATGGGGATTTGCGAGCAGAATGGCACACAAAGCCCATTTTTCGGCGCACATATTTCCATGAATCAGCCCCTAAATGTTTATCCTGTTAAGGCACAGATTGGCAAATGGAGGGAGCCAAGGCTTACAGAGGATGTCTGCTGCCTATGTTGCTCCTATGAAACTATGATACACTTTGAATTGTTCTGCCCACTCTATAATGATCTAAGGACATTTGACTTGCTTGACTTCCTAAGGAGTTGTGATATAAAACAGAGTAAGCACGCCTTCTTATTGCTACTGTCTATTCCAGGTGTAAAAAAAATGCTTTCAAATATGCAGTTATATGAAAATTACCTGGCAAGACAAACTATTTTTTTTAGAACTGATTTTATTAAATCGGATTTTAATCAAGATTGTCATGCCATTTGTCTCTGCTATATGGTATATGTATGGGCCTATATGGTATTTGATTTTTCCCAGCGCAGGCTATCATTGTTAGTATTGATTTTAACGAGTCTATTTAAATCGGAGATTATTATGGTGTCAGTTTTGTGCTATATGCCATATGTACTGGTTTCCTGGGTTTCTGTTCTCTTCCAATGTGTATCCCCTTGCCAAGGGAACAATTGTCCTATTAAGGATTCCAGCTTTGTTTATTGATTGTACTGTCTTTATGAATTTTGGTGTTTTATGGATTGGATTATTCCGAATTAAACTGTTTCGAAAACTGAATACACTGAAAAAAGTGAAATGTTATCATTGTTCATGCTGTGTGGATCATACTCCTTTAATGAGTGGCTATCCCTCCCATATTGTCTTTACGGAAGACTGTAATTTCACCCATGACCTTTCAGTGATGCTTCATATAGGAGAAGCCAAAGGAAGCTTAGAAGTTATGCAGTGTTAAGATTGTGATATATTTGTTGTCACTAGAATCTGCCCTATATGGCTACAGCACGAAAATGAAAGTGTCACTCTTCTTCATATAGTCAATGAGGAGGCTCAGTTGGTTAATGTGCCTACATCAAGGATCTTTGTGCTTGAAGAGGTTTACAAGATTGAATTCTAGGGTTGATGAAACAGTTGATCCCTCAGAGGGCAATAAAATGAGCAGCTTATCCCTGTATTTTTAGGAAAAATGCCATGCACCTTTTTCACACGCCCTTTACACTTTCAATTGTTTCCTCCTCTCCTGGCATTATGCCAACTCTCTCAGATGATATCTTTATTTCTCAGCTTTGTACTTGGAAATAGCAGAAATTGATGATGGAATGATAATGTATCCCAGAAGTACCTATCCCTTAATTAGTAATCATTGTGACCTTAAAAAGCCCTTGCACTCACATTCCTCGAGAGGGAATGTGGTCACATGACTCATAAAAAAATGTACAATGAAACTGGATGGACTTGGCAGCAGTCTATGGTGATGAGTAAGGCAGTTTATGCAAAATTGGAATGAACAACTTAGAACAGGTAATAAAGGAGGAACAGAATGGCGGGCGTTCTGTTTGATGCCCAACACGGTATGCCTTTAGGTACACAGAGGGAAACAATAGGTAAGCTGACTTCATTTTTATAGATTGCAAACAGTTAACACTGTAGGAGCTCTGCCCCATTTAATACCCTGTCTTATTTCCCACAGATAATTGCTTTTCACAGTGGTGCAACTGACTGTTAACTTGGGGGATCAGAAACCAAAAAAGATAACTCAATTTCTAAGTGAAATAGACGAAGAGGACATTCCAAACAGTATCACGGCATAAATAGTGATCAATTTGTTTATACAATGTTTAATTAGTAACTGGTTCATGCTACAGAAGCACGGTGAATTAACATTTAGACAACGTTTGTGTAGTTTATTTTAGCTCGGGAAAAAGTTCCAAAATTCATCTACATGTAGCCACATTGAGACTGGGATTTTAGACAGGTATTCAACCCACATCTCAATATGTGTTCAACACTGGATAGCACCAACTTAACAACAAATTACCAAAGGTTCTAGAATCACAGCTGGGTATCACTGTTCTTGAAAAGATATCCCACCATGGTATAAAAGATATCCCGTCACAGCCATATTCACAGTTCCAATACTGCCCATTTGGCATAACTCTTCTTTTCATCTGGCAGGTAAATTGATTTTCATCACTACAAACGGCTCCTGTTGAGCTGTTTTGCAGTGAAACAAAACGTAAGATCTTGTGAAGTGATGTCTTCTACAGCCTGTGTGGGTGTTTAGAGGACTGCACAGAGAGCTTGCTCTGCTCAGAAACATGCATTTTATGAAGTATAGTGTACAAGTGGAGCAACACATCCATCTCATTACACATGCATTTTGTTCTTCTTGAAAGCTAAGCCAGACCCTGATGGCCAAAACAAATACTGTATTAAATCCATGTAGCTTGCTTTTAATATTGGAGCGCTTTCTGTTTTTCTGATAAGTATCAGAGCACCGAGGTCAGCCACCCGACTCCCATATCTGTGACTGATGGATTGGCATCTTCCAAGGCGATTTTACCGCTGTACCATCTTGTGCACTTGGTGTCGGTGCCCCATGTGGCACGGTGCAGTACCGCTGTCACGGCGCTCATGGGACGTCACTCTGCTGCACGCAATGATGTCAGAGCTCTGCCGGTCTTCTAGGATCAGATGGCTCTTAGGATGGTGGTTTCTCCCACTCTACGCTCCTTAATGGTCTACGTTCGGTTAGTAGCTTGCGTCTTGTTCTTTCTTGTAATTGCTATTTCTGGATTCCTGACTCAAACTGCCTATGGTTACTCTTCTGTATTTCCCTTTGATTTGGTTGCCATGGATTGAGGCTTGGTTTTTGAACGTGTACTGCCTTTGGTTACTCTCTTGGATTTCTACTGGACTTCCTCACTCCTAGCGTCCGCTGTGGATTCCGTGCTGAGCATCATTCTTACCTTCCTTCCAGGTAAGGCAACATCTGCATGTGTGTAGGATGATTGGCATGCGTCTGGGGACCCTTCTGACTGTCTTTCCTTTGCATATTCCTGTAGAGGGACTTGCTTGCACCCCGCTAACGATCTTTCAGCGGGACCCTTTTAACCCCTGTGTTGTTGTTATCTGGAGGCGATTGGGTGGTGAGGAAGAATTGTTGTTTCCCGATAGAGTGATCCTTGCACTCTCAAAGCACCAGGGTTGCACAGCCTATGTCACAATAGCTCAGGTTTGACTGCACCTGGAGGTACTTCACAAATATCCAATTACATTCAACTCCCTTGTCTAGGTGTAGAACAGTCCTTGGAGGTGACCTTCACAACCTTGCAATACCAGAGGGTATAAGAGAAAGGAAATCATTGCGTTTATTTTACAAAAGCATATCAAAACATTTTTATAAAGAAATATATTTGAAACAGAGTGTATTCTTGTGATAAGACAGGACACGCTATCGCTGAGACATTTTCGAGGTGCCATTTTTGATGTCAAACGTTAAAAAAGCATATTGACGGAAATTTTATTATACGATAATATTATCTTACTTTGAGGGATTGATGCAATATTCTACGTAAAAGATGTTGACTTAATTAGCCCGGACAGCTTCTTTCGACTAAACTAGATTCTACTTCCGCATTGTAGATTTCCACACAAGAAAAACGTTTAAGCAAATAATCCGATAGCGCTGACCGCAGTGGGCCTCTGTCAAGAGGAATCTATGGCTTTACTTTCAAATATTTAATGAATTATGATACGATCAGCGCGCGAGCTGCGGGTCTTTGAAAAACCTGTGTTTGAAGAGATATCGCTGCAATAATGCGTCCTTCTATCGATTCACCGGAGGGCACAAAGAAGACAGAAATGATGATCCGCGAGGCGCCGAGCACATTTTGCAGAAGTGCAGAAAGTAAGATGGACGCGCTGGCAGAAAAGGTTCCGTACATCAACACTGGGCTGGGCAAATGGGTCATTTTATATTCGAGTCGTAGCAGTACATTGCTCTATAGATGTGTGCCTGAGCTGTTCATTAAGTTCAAGTTCGAACTTTGCTGCATTCTTTAATAAGAGTAGCACATCGTAACTGCATTTAATTAAACATATTTTTGAAAGCGTATTTACATTTTATTTTGTTTCATAATATGCCTTTGCAATTGAAGGTGTTGTATCTTTTATAGTTCATTAGGTAACATCCACGATCACGCCCACAGCCATTCCTACGAAATAGATACGGCACCATACAACACTTTGCCGTGCTTCATCCCCTCCCATGCCTTGTAGGTACCATCTTCAGCCTCAGAGAGCCAGAATAAACCCTAGACATCTTTTCCACAATCGCCACTTTATTTCAGTTGACACAAGGATCCTAATATGCTAATATGTAATTGCAATGCTGGCAGCATGAAATGACTGCCCAACTGATGTTAATGGCCCGCCAACCAATCCTGCTGGTGGCATTGCAATTAAATATTGCCACTGGCGGTATGGCATTACAGCTGGTGTAAACACGACCAAGGGTAATTACCACCCACAGTAAAAAATCTGCATGTGGGACACTCTTTTCCAGCAGGTATGCAAATACTACCAGATAAATATTGCTAGGACTAATTACCACCAGCGGTAACAATTAAGCCAGTCAAATATTTCAAATATTTCAAGTTATAACACTGCGTGTGTATTGTTCAGACAAGGCAGATTAGTTATAAGGCAGCAGCTAATTCCTCCTACCTTTTTGAAGATCAGCTGAAGTTTGATCTTATTGTGGGTGGTAAACGGCTGATTGCATTTTCTTTCATAATGGTGACTGATGGTAATAGAATTGTGTTAGCTGTACTTTGCTGTATTTACTGTTAAAAAAGAGGACAACGTGGCTCTTGTTTAGCCAATCTATTTACTGTTGTCAAATACAAATAAATATAATATGTCCACCTTCTCTAATGAGAATTCTAATGGAGCTGGTGGTAATTGACATTTAAAACTGGTGGTATTGTATTGCATTGTATTGTAGTAGTCATTTATATAGAGCCTTTCACCATTTGTATGTAGGAACGCCCTCAGTGACTGAAGTCCAGTTATGGAAAAGTTCTATGAGGAGGCTTAAGATGTGTGTGTGCATCTGGCCAAGATTAGGGCTTAGGAGGGCTGGCTAGGCTCCAGTAAGCAACCCTAGAGGTCAGGCACATGGGTGGGTGCTAAGGGAGGTCACAACAGAGCGCTAGTGCTTGACACTCGATATGTACCCAGCGAGACCGAATTTATCGTAGATTGACACTTTATTCTAATGGCAGAGGTGTTGAGGAAAGTCTGGTATTTCAGTTCGAAAAGGTTATGTGACCAGCTAGACTGAATTTGTCATAGTCAATAGCTGCATTGTAGAGTGTGTGGATGGCTAACCATGCCTGTGCCAGATGTCCACCGCAGTGGTGCGTTTATATATTCCTTAGGCTCAGAAGGAGCATATCTTTGATGTCGCTGTGTCATCCGGTCTTCTGTGAGGAAGAAAAAAGCTAGCTACCTTTGTAGGCTTTTCTAGGCACTATGGACTCTCTACCCTTAAGTCGACCAAGTGCAATAGACAGTTTTTTCTAGAACATTTTCTAGCTGGGACAGACAGGCTACCATAGAAATGAGGCTAGGTAGCCCGCGGGGATCAAGGACGTGGTTGTTGCACTTCCTGTTTCCCCTTTTTTTGGCCCAGTAGGGCCACCGTGTACCGTGGGTCTAGGCCACGCTAGTCCACACCCCCTTCAGCCTTAAATTCTCCCGCATTTCCAGCCAGGGCCAAAGCCCGCAGGGATCACGGGTGCAGGTGTTGCGCACCCACTGGTTGTTCGGTGATCGCAGGGGACCCCTGCCTGTGTCGGTGCCCAGTAGCACACTGTTGTTAGCCACGACTGCACCTGAGCACATTGCTGGACCCCCTCTCTTCATCTTCACAAATTCTTCCTATGTTCACCCCAACACAGAGGAAAAGATTGACTGTAAAGAGAAAACGTCCACCCCTGTTAGCAGGCGCTGATCCTAAGACACTGCCTCATAGCCTCATCAAGCTCACTGGGACGCCTATCAGTTGATAAAATAAATAAATCATTTCATTGGGGGGGAGCTAGATGCCTTGGAATTTGGACTCTTGTCTACATACTGAGTACACTATCAACTCCACTCTTGTGTGTACTCCATGTCTGTGCCCCACCACTGAGGAACCTGAATGCCTTTGTTCTGTAATCTGATCAATACTGAAGCTCCTGTCTATGAAAATCATGTCCCCCCTTCAATCACCTCTTCCTTAACCAGGGGGTTGCCTTTGCTCCTGTCTATGCACGCTATGAAGTCATAAGTAATCTCCCTCCTAAAACTTTTCTGAAATTAACTCTGCTGGATTTATAGTCCTATATCTCACCACCTCTATTGTTGGGGGTGTCAGCATGATCTCATTCCCTGAGGATCTCTGAGTTGTCAATGTTGATTTTGTTTTTTCCAGTATTGCAAATAATGCATGCTCCACATATAAAATTACAGGGCACCCCACAGTTGCTGTGGAATCCTTCTCAACTGCAAATGCAGCAGAGGTGCCTGCTTACATGGGAAATATCCCTGGTTCACTGCATCTACGATCCACTGTAATATGCAAGTGGTTTGTGTCCCTGTCCTTTTTTCTGTGTCAGCACGGCTGTTTATTACTTTTCCATCTGAATGGGAAAACAGATGACACTCCTCTTTGTAATTGGGGTGTAGCCAGTACTGTGCTAACTCATTTTTTAGTTCATCAAAGTTCTCGCCCATTTCAGTGGTCCATTTTATGTTTGTTTTGTGTTTCTGAGCTTCTTTTAATGCTTTTAGCAATGGTCTGGTGTAAGTGGAGTAATCAAAAACCCATGCCCTGCAGTAGTTGCATAGGCCCAAAAACTGGTGCATCTCTTTCACTGTTTTTGGTCGTGGAGTTGTATGTATGGCTTCTACTCTTTCTGGTGTTATTTTTCTCCCATCTGCTGACACAATCTGACCAACGTACAACACTTTCTTTTTACAATATTGCAATTTTTCTTTCTCCACCTGGTATCCTTTGTCAGCTAGCAAAGTCAGTAGTGTCACTGAGTCCTTTCCTCATTCTTCTTCTGTCAAGCTACACACCAATACATTGTCAACATACTGTATCACTGTGTTTGCAAACTGTAACTTGCTCAAATCTATTTGTATAACTTTGTTGAAAATGTTAGGTCCCTCACAGTACCCAGGGATGTCATTTCACCAAAATGCCTGGGGTAGGGGAAGTGACATCACACAACCCTTGACCTCTGATGACATCACAGGAAGGGATGTCATTTGACCACACCCTAAAGTAAAATCACAGGAAGTGATGGAAGACAGCCTTTCACCCCTCAACAAAACAGGAAGTGGCATCACATAGCATTGTTTCTAAGTAATCCCCAAAAAATATGGTTACGATATCACTGTAAAGTGATATACATTTCATACAAGAATGGATCACCATATATATCGTTAATATCAGTGTGTTTAGGCCCATATTACCAAATCACTGTGAATGGAAGCAGACTTCGAAGGCCAATCAATAATGATGTGTTATTATACAACACTTACGCTTAAGCACTTCATATAGAACAAATATACAGACAATGGGCCTCATTACGGCTTTGGTGGTAGCCATGCCGCTATTGGCGGCATGACTGCCACCAAAACCGGGTCCGGGGTCCCAGAATGGGGAATTACTGGGCCATTATGAGTTTGGAGGGCCCGGTAATTCCTCCCACTGTGAACCCGGGCCCGGACCTGCCCCATTCCCATCTGAGCGCCAATAGGGCTCAATGGGAATGGGAGAGCGAGCTAACAATGGGCCGATTACGACCGGCCCGTTGTTAGCTCCCTGGTCCCCTCGCGGGACCCGGTAATGACGCCTGGTTTTACCAGGAGTCCGTACCGGGTCCCGAGAGGGGTCCCCGTAATTTTGCGTAATGGGTTTAATGGGTTCACCTCCATTAGCGGAGCCTGTTAACCCATTACGCAAAATTTGTAATGAGGCCCAATATCACCCAACCTGTGTTGGTACTTATTTATCAACCTCAGCAGGATGAAAGGCTGAGTTGACCTTGCTGGGAGTCGAACCTGCAATCTGCAGATCACACACACATTTCAGCAGCCAATGCTCAACGCACCGAGCTATCTTACCAGCTATAGCTATCAGAAAACAAGCCACTCCAGAAACAAAGAGCTATGTGCTGCTGGCCACAGCCCATTAGCCTCAATTAAAAGAAAAAAAAACAAAACTGGCCCTGCTACTGTCGGGGGGAAATTCTGCCGGGGTCGGCTGGGCTGTCCGCGGACCTCCGGGCAGGGAGGCCCCAACTCCTCCCGCGTATCACAAAAATGAGTATGAGGCACACGCAAGAAGCAAGGTGGTTCTGCTGTTTATTATACAAACGGCAGGGATGGGTCAAGGATCGTACGCGTCCGTCCTGACACACACACAATCGTGGGGCTCGCAGGCCCTTTTTACCTTGGTATGACGCGCTACTTGCGTCACCTCGAGAAGTTAGCAAAAAACCTATCTCCACTCTGGATTGGTTACTTGAGTGGTAGGGTTAGTATAGCATACATATAGAGAAAGGTATTAGTGGCTGAGTGTCATGATGCCTACCTCCGAGGAGCCAGGCCGGGCCCAGCAACCCCAGAGGCAGACATCATTTTCCCCAGGGAAGTCTCAGCGGGCCCAAGTCGGGGCCCTTTGGACTCAGTCCTGGCGCCTTAGGTGCCAGGCTCATAGCGGACCCCAGTACTGGCGCCTTAGGCGCCAGGCTCATAGAAGAGGATATGTGTTTAAGTGCTTGGGTGCACACTTACCTGATGCAGACCTTGCTGCTTCATCCAGGCCCTCTTGAGGCCTGAATGGGACTACTTTACCTGTAGGACTACTTCACCACCCGGGTGTGGTCGGGGAAGGATACATACCTGATTGGTGGAAGGATACATACCAGGAACTTCTTCCAAGGCTATTTAAACCCCACCCGAACAGCCACACGTGCTTCGCGTTGTTCTGCACCTAGCAGCTGGACGCTCACCGTGTCAGCTCCTGCATCCTGACTTCAGCCACGCCTGCCAGCACCCTGGAACACCTGCAAGGGGAGAAAGGAAGAGAATAGGAGAAGAAAAGCCCTTACCTGCTAAATCTGCATCCCGGAGTCATTTCTCCAACGGCCCTGAAAAGGAAGACATCATTTTAAAGGCATTTTGTTTCGATCGCTGCAGCGCTGCATTTTACTCACCTTTGCAAGGCGCTTCCATCTTCAGCAGCGATCTTCCGGATTCAGCTACGCCCCGGCGCCTAGAGGAAAAAAGACAAGAACAAAGGTGAGAGGGAGAAAAGGAATAAGGAAAGCTCAGTTTCCTTTTAAGTCTTACCTGTTGGATTATTCCCACTGCATTTCGGGTCCTGCCGCTTCCTGGCATCTCCGGACCCCGGCCCCTATGGGGAAAAAAGACAAAGACATTGAATGAGCGAATGCAAAGACATTACCTGAGTGCTCATCTAGAACTGTTTCACTTCGGGTCGGCGCCATATCTCCGGCACTCCAAACCCCGGTCCCTAAGGGGAAAAAGACATAAGCATTAGCGCTTGCTGCAATTAGACAACGAACATTATTATTAAGCTTGAACTTTTGAACAGAACTTTTACAGCGCCTTACCTGAACAGTCAAGCTTACCTGAACTCCCATCAATCCTCAATCCAGTGAAGTAACTGGGTTTCAATGCGCCCCTGCATCAGAAGCAGGATGGAGAGCTCATCCTTCCAAACCCTAAGGTGAGGCTTCACGGGGAATCGTGGAGGAGGTATCGTGGAGGGTTGGAAGGGAGTGGGAGGCTTGAGCATTGTTCCACAGTTGGTAATACTCCCTTTTCACGCAGAGGAGGGTATCCAACGAGCCAGGGAAGCCAGAATAGAGGGGACCTTCCTGTACATCTTCAGAGTTCTGCGCCTTCGACGCCGCGCCTCCGTGGGAACCAGGTGAGCGTTACACTGAGGGTCAGTCAGGTGGTATACCTGGGTTGTCCCTACAATTAGATACATGAGAATTGTTACATGAAGACCCCTGAGGATTGGTCAATGTTAATGGCGTCAGTGATAAGAGCCCCATGTTCTGATTGGTGCGCTCGCGAGCCTCCCAGCCTGGGACCATCGCCGTTCCCAGCTCGCGGTGTACCTGTCATTTGCTACAATGTTTCACTATGGGTACGTGCAGACAATGCGAGGATTTATTCATATGCTGGAAGGCCGACTACTCCCACTGTCGCAGATGTCCATTGAGTCTTTTATTTGTATCTGCCTGTGTCTTGTAACGAGGGATCCAGGCGCCTCCGTTCTCCTAGCCTTGGTATCCTTTCAGGTTTGGCTTGGTCACGTGAGGCGGGACCGTGTTTGAGGCCGAATTCTGCACAATTAATATTGTTTTTCCCACTGTGTGCCTTGTTTAATTTGCAGGTGCGACCTTGACGTTGGTGTGCGGCGTGCGAGATTGCAACATTGTGGCTTGGCTGTCTGCTTTTCGCCGAGCTCATTCTGCAGGGTCAGCAACCGGACTCTTGTTCATTTTAATGTTCATGGAAGCTCTTGCTTGCGGCCTACTTGAATCAGGTGCATAGATGGAGCCGTTGAGTGCACAGGCGCTTTAGGTTATAGGGTTTATGTGAAGCTTAAGCAAGCCATTTAGATAAGTTCATCGTGTGTCTTGCGTTTCTGCATCTTAAAAGCCTATGTGAAAAATAATAAAGATGCACGTCCGTGGATGTGTTCGTCACCTACGTCATAGCGCTGAGTATATTCTTCGTGTAGGTTGGTGTAGGAGTGTCCAGTGTGCATGGTCGTACAGGTGTGACCGTTGGCTAGGTCGTCATGGCATCTCTAACGATGTGTTGGTTTAGTCGAGTTGATCCATGTCGCAGGTGTCGGCATGGGTAGGGCGAGCTGCTGGGCAGGTAGGGCAGGTAGGTGGGCACATCCGTAGGTTCCTGTACCAAGGTATTTGGTCGTCTGGTAGATGGGCAAACTCAACTCGTGGCGGGTGCCTAGGCCGTGATCCTCTAGGCCAAGCGCGAGAGGGGATTGGCGGGAGCCTGTTGTTCCATTCTCCCACTTCACTACACATACATGCAATGAGATACCTAGAGCCTGGGTGCAGTGCAATGGAGAAAAATGTGTTCTTAAAATCTACCACCATAAAGAAAGTGTGCCTCTGCTGGAATGCTGCAAAAAGTCATTGCGGTATTTGGGACAAATGGATATTCTGCCTCAAAAATATTGTTACGAGGTGCGTAAATCCTGTATAAAACACCACGACCCACCCTTTGCTTTCTTGATCGGATAGATAGCCATGTTGCAAGGTGATGTGCTCTCCTGTATTATGCCTTGCTGACATAGGGCATGTAGTGTCTCATAAATGGCTCATCGCTTCTTGAGAAAGGGGGTTCTGCTTTAGTCATGGCAATAGTGCTCCTTCTTTTAATGTGATGCGTACTGCCCCTGACCCTTTTAGTATCTCGTCATCTGTTGTCCGTAAGCTTTTTTTTACTTTTTCCAAATCCTCAAGCAAATATTTTGTATTCTTCTTTGTTCTCTGAGTAATCTGGGAAACAGCCCTTTCGTATATAAGAGCTGGACACGGTGTGCTCAATTCAAGCACTACCTCTCCTTCCTCATTGTCTCTTGTTGAGAACACCTCTGTGTCACTTATTCCTTTAAATGTCAGTATGGGCTCAACACATAATAACGAACACCATTCCATGTTGTCTTTATCTGTGATAACCAATATGATCATGTCCTTTCATACCATTACTTCATCTAGGTAGAACTGCGTGTGTGTTCCTTAACAAACTGAGGAGGGACACTGGCCTGAACAAAAACACACTGGAGAGCCGAAACACCCTTCTTCCAATTGCTGGAAACTATCCCAACAACACGTGCATCCCATACAAAAGCACATCCATGTGTGTGGGTATCCCTCTCCTTGTGCTGTGTGCGTAATATGCCTGAATCAACACTGCCACCCTAACTGGATACATTCCGGGTGTGGAGCACACATCCCTTTCTCTGAAATGAAATTGTGGCATTCAATTTGCTGAGTAAGTGCCTTCCAAGAATGTTGATGAGAGTATCTTTTGAATACAAGGGTAAATCATTTGTCAGAGGAAATTTCAATATTGGCCCCCGAAAAGCCTTGTGTGTCTTTGTTAGATAATGGAAATAATGGAAATATTAGAAATATTGTTAGATAATGGAAATCCTTCTTCCTTTATGCATGATCTGCTTGCTCAAGTTTCTGTAAGAAAGAAAAATCCCCTCTGTCCCATCTGAAATGCTACCTCCGGTTCCTCCTCAGGGTCCTCAGTTACTGCTAGAACAGGACACACTCGCACTCCCCGTAGGCACCCCTTTTGGGAAAATGTATTGGCAGATGATGTAAATGGATTACCGCCCACCACTATCACCCCTGTGTTTTAGGGCACAGTGTTCTGTCCCAATAGTGTTATCCCTTCTTGTACTTGTCTCTGTGCTAATGCCTGCAGTATGCTTACTGTACCTGGGGTTCCTGCCATTGCTCCACCATGCACTTGTCCCTGCATGGATATACCCTGTGGTTGTGTGGACTGCATCTGTAATTGCTGCTGCGGAATCACCTGTGTGTGTTGGGGTGCTGGTGTATAAGGTTGCTGTTGTTGCCCTGATTGTGCTCTTAGTGGGCATGTCCATGTTAAGTGACCAAAATTTCAACATGCGAACTACTGTCCCCCCAAACCATGGTCCATGCCCCTATACCCCATTCCCCTTTCTCATGTGTAATATCCTCTCCCTGTCTGATATGATCCCATGTAACCGTTTACTCCACCTGTCTGCACAACCCCTGGCTGTAGCTGCATGTTCACAAATGCAGGCTGTTGCTGCATCTGCATCGTTCCCCACTGCTGATTGGGTGTTCCCTCCTGGTTGCATTACCGTTGCCACAGGGAACTCCCCCCTGCTGCGTGTGTGGAACAACAACTGGCCCTGTGAGCACTGCTCCTTCTATATTTATTTTAGCCCGTTGTTTCTGAAATCATTTGTTTTCAGCTTTTGTTGCATTGTCAGCTGTCTCCTTATTCTCCTACTATATTTTGCAATAATGTACGATTTTCATCTGGATCTCAGGCCTCCCGTTTGCCTCAAATATCTTCTCTAAGGATGTCTGCACATCTGCAGGGAGCTCCCTCACTAAGATGTGATAATACAAAGGTATTATGTCATACCAAGACTGTTTATTTTTCCTGTGCACACATTTCTTGTATGGATCGTATATATTCTATGAGGTGCTCAACCGGCTTCATTTTAATAATGAACTCATGTCTGGCATGTCTGCTCCCTTAGAGACTTCCAAACATGTGCTTGATAGTTATTAAAGGGTGCTCCATCATGTATGTTAGAGCTAAATTGTAACCCGGCATATCCAGCCTTTTGCCATATTGTGCCATATTTTGTCACTTTTCTCCCCAACCAACACTTCCAATAAACTCCCGCCATTAATGAACATAAACTGTACAACAAATTGTCTCTATTAATTGTCTGCCATGGTATGTAGTATACCTCCCCCCTTGCCTTCTGCAAAAGGGGCATCTGTGTGCGAACCCTGTGTTTATTACAACGTTGTGGTCTTGTCGTGACTGCTGTTCTCGTTTTTCAACTCCAAAGCATATTTCCCCAATCTCCCAAGGTTTCCTCTCTTTCCTCCTCCTTTCTCTCATTTCGTCTCCTTCCCTTGCTCACGTTCGTCAAATTGCAGGTCTCTAACAGGTCATCCCCATCATTTCTGGCACCACTGTCCTCCCAATCTGATGCAGTGTGAACACCTTCTGTTATGTCATCTTCACCACTGTCCAAGTCCTGTCCCCACTTGTCATTTTTAAATTGTATGCGTCCTGCTGTTCATGCCTGTTCGTCAGCTGCCTTTCCTTGCTCTTTTCCTTTCTTCTCTAATTTTCCATAACTTTCTATGCTTTCCTGAACTGAGTCAAGTTGCTGCTGGATGTTCTTTTTATTGTCTCTTAAATACTTTTGCATCCTCTTGTCATCCTTACTGCTAGCACTCACTTCACCCTCATCTTTCCTTTTATGTGTTCCTTCCTTATCTTGAGATATTTGTTTAGATTTTTGTATCCTGAAACTTGTTTTAGTAATGGGTATATAGTATATGGAGCGGCGGGGCACTGCCCTGCGCTTCTTCCTCGTTCCATTTCTCCGTCTCTTTATCCTTTTCTTCGTACATCTTCCAAAGTCCTGCCTCTTTTTAAGCTTTGCACCTTTGTAGGTAGCTGACATGTATGAATTCATACTTTTGTTATGTTATGTTATGTTACTTGGCATTTATATAGCACTCTATATATCATTGGTATGACCTCAAAGCGCTGATAGGTTGAATGCCCTTGGGAACCGTAGTTGTGGTCAGTAAAGAGAGGTAGAGTCGTAGGGTGCGTGGGTGCACCAGATATGTGTGCAGCTGATGTAAATGTCAGATGGCAGCTGCATCCTAGCGTTAGGTGTGGTGCTGAAGATATCAGTTGGATATGTGCAGTCTGGTGGGTGGACACCCAGACTAGGCTCTGGCTGCGTTAGGCCGGAAGAACGCATATGTGAGCAACAAGTCCGGAATGTGCTCACGTAGCTGCATTTTATTAGGGTGATGAGGTGTTCATGGGGTCGTATTCGTATGTGAACAGCTAGGTCGAATTAATCAGGGGTATAGCTGTGTTCTAGTTGTATGATGGTGTATAGTAGAGAGTAAGCGTAGTGATGTGATGTGATGGTTATCTTTAAAGCACCCGAGACCAGGCACGTGAACAGGATGACAGGGAACACAGTGACTCACGGACACATAGAGACAGGGAGCTGGGCTTACAGTGACAGGAGGGTGCAATGCTTTTATTGAATGATCCCTCTCCAGGCCATTCCTTATAACATTTCCCCACTGTGGCATGCACCCACTCGAAATGGTACTTTGTTATCTTGTCCCGATATTGGGTCTGTTTCCTACACATGTGATGAAGTGGCGCATCCATCCAATAGGACGTCATTATCGCACCTATATCCTTATTATCACAATACTCTTCTCTCCCTTCTTCCTCTTCTCCTTTACAATTTAAAGCTTAAATGCTAAAACCTTATTTAATCAATCCCATTTGCTCAATTTTAAACTTACCACTTACTTGTTCACCCTATTTTCCTTCACTCTGACCCTCTCCAAAGGCCCTGTCCTTTCATACATTGCACTTCACACTTGCATACACTGGCCTTCTCCACAGGCCTGTCATCTTAGGTTGTATTAGTACACAAATGGCCTTCTACCCAGGCCCAACACCTTAACAAAATGCCCTACGTTAGTGTGTTAAAATAACAGTTACTCCTCCTTTCACTCAACTGCACCTTTAACTTGTACTATGCAGGTACATACATATTTACACCTTATTTCGGCTATGGCCTTTCCGTCATCTCCATAGCCACATTAAACAAATGCTACAAACACTTTCCATGATGCTAAAAAATAAACTGCTGGTACTCACAGAAAACAGTAACAAGCATGTCTCTCAAAAGATTATTCCCCAAGGAAAATAAAAATGACGCAAGTATACCAATTGCCCACACTACGAGAAACTCTTGTCTAACAAGGGCTGCCACTTACTACGCAACTCTCTGCTCTAAGGCAGATGTACAACCATTTTCCAGCTCCCTATCGGATTGGCAGACCTAAAATCTAGGACTAATATGGTCAATCACCCTCCACCACTATGAGGGTGCGCCGCTATACACAAAAAATGGTCCCTCCCAACCCTTGAACTTTCATGCACAAGTACACTCATGTAGCCTTTTAAGAGATTCTTCACTTCTCTCGACCTCAGAGTCTCCCTTTAAAGGCCTGCACTTCAATCAGAGTGAAGGCAGCGCTCGACCAAACAGACCTTTGGGAAATTGGTGTCAATGGACCTCCTCTTGCTTGAGCTGTTAGTACTGGTCAATGGACGCTGTACCGCAGACCTCCAGGAGCACAGCTGGAATCCTCATGCCTCGGTCGAAAGGCAGAGATATCTTGCTGCGGCCTCCAAAAATGTGTTGGGGGTCGCCTTGGAACTCACCAATAGTGTATGCAGGCAAGAAGTAACGCAGGTTTATTCAGGGCCCAGACACAGCTGGGACAGCAATATTCACAAAAAAATGAAATGCTGCTGTCACAGAAACACCCCTAAATCTAAGACTTTTATATCAATCAATCTAATCAACCTTTGTAACTTTGCAACATGAAAAAGTCTCCCCACACTGAGCTGATTGGTGCTTGCAAATTTACCCTTATAGAAAAAGATACATTATGTTCTGTAATTGGGTCCATAAACCCTCCTACACCTCCCTCAATGATAATATGTGACTTCACAGTCCAACCCCCACTTCCCACATTATAATAACAATTCATTGAAACTTTTGAGATGGCCAGCAGAACTTTATTCATCTGTCCCGGTCATCTCATCATCTTTCTCATGAGAAATGCTTTGTACCATGGCACTGTCTGAGCCTTGAACCACGGACATACTGCTATACAAATGTAACATATTAGAAACTCTCCAACCTTCTTCCCAGGCGGAACCTACTAAGGGGCAATTTGTAACCGCTGTGCTTCTTTTGACTCCATTTAAAAATCATGTTTTGCAAATCTTCTTTCCTCTCTGACCGACCCTCCTAGGTCCAACTTGGGTCCTTCCTCTCTGCTATCTTTTTCTCTACCTGCGGTGTCCCCCAGGGGTGTAACCTCTCTCCCTGGCTGTTTAACCAATACCTAGCACTTCTTGCCCACCGCATTGCTGCTCTCTGCCCCAACTTTTAGGGCTATGCGTATGAATACTCAGCTCGTTTTCAGGCTACCTTCGACGACCTCATCTCCATCTCTCATCACTGACTTTCTGTCTGCTATTCAAGAGTGGTGTGCCGCCAATGATCTCAGCCTTAATGCGAGTAAGACTGAGATTCTCCTCATCGGCATACCCGTTCCATCCTTTCCTGTCGCTCTCTGGCTGTCCTCTCTTGGCCCTCTTCCTGCTCCCACCTGCAAGGCTAAAAACCTTGGGGTCATCTTCGACTCCACACTCTCCTTCTCTCCTCATATCTCTAACATCTGTAAGAGGTCACACTACCAGCTGCACCTCCTCAGAGGTATTCTTCCTTTCCTCTCCTTCCCCCAGAAGCTTACTGTCTCCAGAGCTCTGGTTCTCTCTAAGCTGGTCTATTGCAACAGCCTCTTTCTAAATCGACCTGCCTCTACTCTCCGCCCTCTACAACTCATCCAGAACAGGACTGTGAGACTTGTCCTTGGCCTCAAGCCCAGGCATTGTATCTCTCCAGGACTGAAATATCTGCACTGGCTTCCAGTTGCTGCAAGGATTATGTTCTAAACCCTCTGCATGTCCACAAGGCCTTCTGGGGCCTGGGGCCTCCATACCTTCAAATCTCTCTTCCTAAATATCTTCCTTCCCGAACTCTTCACTCATCCGCCTCCAACTCCCTCAGGGACAGGAGCTTCTCCAAGCAATGAGCTGGTGGTAGATCTCTTTATTCGGCTGGGGCCTCCCTCTGCAATAGCCTCCTTGCCTCCCTGAAAGTTGAGGAGAACCATCTCTGGTTCCGGAAGCACCTCAAAAACTTTCTCTTTGCTTCTGATTTTTCTCCTCCTCTCCCCTGCTGACCTCCTGGCTTAACTGAAACTGCACTGGTTCCCTGGCCACCCTCTGATCTCAGGCCCAGGTCCCTCCCCCACCAGTCACACACATCTGCACTGCCAGACTGGCAACCCCTGCCCTTGTGTACTGTTTCTGTATCCCTACAGTCCGACTACCCGCACTTCACACCTGATGTCTGCACTTACCTTTGCACTTGCCACCTGCTGGCCATTACTTTTACGTATTGTTATTACTCTACTCCCATGTGCTGCACTGTCCCTTTCCCCTCCCCCCTGCACTCCCCCCTTCCTCCTTCCCATGCACTTGCATGATCTGAATGACACCTGGCCTATTAAGATTGTTGTCTGTCCTCCCTTTGATTCCCCTCGGGTTCTAATCTGTGACCTTGAAAACCTAAAAACTATTGTTTGCTTCTTACTATACCAGCCTGGGATCGTGGGACCTGAGATGTGTTTCCAGCCACTGCAGCTTTGTTGCAAATTAATAAAAAGCTAACACAAGTTTGCTGCAAAAGTATGCTGTAAGGCCTATTTACTGCGTTTTAGCCTACCCTTAAGTATGGTCACACTTACCAGTGTCCCTGCATTTCTTTTATCTGTAAGTTACTTTTATTTTAGCTTTAATTATAAAATTATTAAAAGGATCACCCTCCTCTTTAACAGTGCTCCTCTCGCAGTGAGAAGTGTGCACCCTTTCTCCGCGCAGAACTTGCATTTTTATTACAAGGGAATTCATAGTTCTATCATCAAAGGCACAATTTTTTCACCTATCTGCAGTAGTATTCTGGGGTTCTTTGATAAATATGTTTACAAACTGGCTTTGCCAAGTCATATGTTGCTATTCAATAATACACAGTGATTTGATTCAATGAAACCATATCTTTGACCCAACAAATAGCAATTTTGATACTGTTAACATTAGGTTGAGGAGTTATTATTTGGTAGAACGGTTGATTGCTATTGAACATAAAACATTACCACCTTGTGATTCTAGCATTCAATTAAAGACTTTTCCTTCTGCACTACCATTGTTCCAAGCTTACATGTTGATAATCGCCAACTACTGACAATTGTTTGGTATTTAACCATTTGATCTACTGGCCCAAGCAATGATCAAATTACCCCCTCTACTAAGTTACAGAAGTAAGAATGGGCCTTTCCCATTCATGATAAAGTAGATACTCATTACAACCCTGGTGTAAAACCATGGTGCTATTAGCACCATGGTTGATGCCGGAATCCAGCATGGTGAAGGGGGGAATTACCACCCCATTCCAAGGTTGGAGGGGTGGTAATTCCCCATTCACCATTTGCCCTTCCCCATTCCCATTTCTGCCCCATAGGGCTCAATGGGAATGGAGAAAGGTGGTAATTACGGTACCGCAAATTGCGGTACCGTAATTACCGCCAAGGTCCCTTTGCGGGTCCCTGCTATAATGGCTGGTTTCAGCCGCCGTTATGGGAATTGGGCGCTAAGGGATTACCGGTACCGGTACCCTTACCGATACTGGTAATCCCTTAGCGCCTGGGTTGTAATGAGGTCCACTCTATCAAGAATCAAATTACAGGGAGTAGTTCACATTAGTGAGGCTGACGATAACGTGTATGTTAAGAACAATTGGAGATGGCAAACCCATTCTCTTACTGTGGGTGACCCTGATCCAGATCAAGCTATGAAAATTGCATTACAATCCTCTTGAGAAATATAACACATCCAGAAACACATCTTATGGATGATGACTGTCTTACTTTTGGAAGGAGTGCAGAGCCTCATTACAAGTTAGGCAGAAAATCTGAGGTAAATCCTCCAAAAAATAGCCCTGAGGAATTACTGTTCCTGCCACTTGGTCAGACGGAATTTCCGTCTGATTACAACTGGTGATGGCAGTGTAATTCCCCATTTATTTTGGGTCCATTGGACCCAATGGGGAATTTTTTGCAGAATTACGGCAGCGGAATTACAGATGCGGTAATTCCACCAATTCTGCTGATTGTTCCGCGGTGAGTGTCAAGATTTACCTCCAGGGTTTTGCTGGAGGTAAATCCTCCACTCAACGCACAAACTCATAATTTGGCATAGTGGTAAAATTGGTGGCAACTCAGTTGCAGCTAATGTTATCACTTACTGCCCAGCTCGTAATGAGGCCCGATTTACACAGAAAATATGGTGCACTAAACAAGCAAATAAAGAACGTCATATGACCTTTAACATATTGGCTGCGATAAGTGATTGTGGCCACCGAAGTGGGAATGTTTTGACTTGGTGTAGTGTAGGATGTTATATATCTGGTTTTGATTTGCCTACTAACTCCGAATATATAGAGGCTACTATTATTTTTTTTCCAGAGTGATGTATGGTTTATTGTGGTAAATGTGTAAAATCTGCCACATCTAGAAGGTTTGATGGAATCTTAGCACCAACATCCTTTAGTTGACAAGGTGATGACATGGGTGAAGCCCAGAGTGATAATTACACAGTATTTTATTTTTCACCTGAATTCACCAACTAATATCCAGGGTCTTATCAAGGAAGAAGATGACAGGTTGGGCCTCCCATCAACATGTGTGTGAAAACCGAATTGATAAAATTCCCTGGCTATCGAGAGTGCCCAATATCGGATCAGGAAGGACTTAAGAGCCTCCAATGGCCGGACGAATGAACATACACATCTAAAATGAGATTTTCATTGGAAAATAAAGATTTTTATAGACTATATTGTTATCAGCATTGTTGATTGGTGTCAGATTTCGTCATTTTCTCTTGAATATGGACTGGAAAGTGATCATATATCCTCGAACAATAAATTAAGATATTGAGCAATTATTAGTTCTTACTTAAGTAGAACCAGCGACTGGTGGTATCATCAGCTACTCTAATGGTGTAGTAGGTGGTCTAGTCTTGATCATACACCAGCTATCCCCCAAATATATGAGAAGTTTCTCCCTATTTTAGAACCTGTGTTGATCAGCACAAAGGAACTTACTGAGTCGATCTGGAACTCCTACAAAAATAGCAACTGCAGTAAAATTGCTTATTGTGAAACCAGCACCAAAAGTTGCAGTTAAAACATTACTAAAATACTTGGTGTGATGCGAAGCATGAAGACTACAAAAAAAATTATCATCCTAATAAAAAGTACGAGGGACACAAAAAGTGACCCTAAACAGAAAAGGAGTGGACACCATTCCTATGGGCAACAAATTAGAAAAATACGAACGATTTTTGGAGGATTGTGACAAAGGGGACAGGTCGGTTTTACCACTCTATCTCAGGAAATCAATGGCACACATACTTGCATACCCTTTATCTAGAGGACAGAGTAGAATTTCTCGAAGCTGGCAAGCAGGTCAACAATGATAGCCTGCTACCGATGGACATTGAACATCTACTTGCCTCAACTACTGAAACGGAAAGAGCTATACATTCCCAGAAACTCAGCAAGTCTGCGGGTATGTCAAGTTACTTTTTTAAAATATGAGGTGCAGATCTGGACACTGTACTTTGAGAAGATCATTCTATCATTGATTGGTCAAAATCTTACCATCATGGTTAATAGCTACACGTGTTTCAATTTTCAAAAAAGGGCTTATGGACAAATCTAGCAACTACCAATCTTGCTTCTGGATTAATCTGGGAACATTTTGGGAAAGGTGATCCCCCAGCATCTCAAGGCCTTGGATAGAAGAGAATGGCATCATATCAGATTTACAAGCAGGGACTCAGAAAAACAAATCAAAAAGGATAGTTTCAGGCAAACATTGGCACAATAGGCCAATGTTTTAGAATGTGCCTGCTTACGGAAAATTACGGAATCCTGAAAACGCAGCTTTTTTATGTTATTGGTTTCTTGCAAAACTGCATTTAATGGTGTCATGAGACAGCACAGTTGCTGAACCCTGAAAGTTCTGGACATTGCAACTCTGCCATTATTCGCCATCCAAATATTTTAGAGCAAAAACTAGGCATCTGTTAGGTGCAGACTTTGAGATTGGTGTACTGAATCCATCCAGCAGGCATGAGCTTGGCCCCGGCATTGTTTTGTTTACATATCAGTTACATCACCACTAACCTTGTATATTATCCATTGGATGATCCTTGCTTCTGTTGCGAAAAGACCAGAACCTTCCATTTTATGGGGACAATGTATGATTTCCCAAACTCCAGGTGGCCTAACATGACAGCTCGCAAAGGTCACTATATCCTATGAAAATAAATGCATGGAAATCAATCAAACCAGAACCAAATCAATGGTCTTCACGAGGGACATACCACAAAGTAAATGACCAAATATTGGCATCAACATTTTATGCACTGAGGAGGTCACCTTTTGATTATTTGTATTTACACTTCTCGAGAGGTATACATTAGAATGACCGTATTCAAATATTTAATTCAAAGGGGGTTTCTGTGGGTTTAATTGCTTTGCTTGTAACTCTGAGAATAGTCATTACTCATAGTTTAGAAGTTTATTAAAAGAAAGCCAGGCAAGCAGCTCTATATTGAGCAGAGGTTGGGGGCCATTGCACATCACTCCTACTGAAAACAACAGATAATGCATTGTTAAAGCAGTCTCTTGGCCCACTACTAAAGACCGCTAATGCAGAAATCTATTTGTAGTTGTATTAGGTTGGCATTTCACAACTCATTTCATTTGAGACAGATGGATACTGGCTATAATTATGGTGTCGTTCATCACTGATCAAATAAATGGAAGCCATGATAGAGTTCCTTAATAAGGAAGTTGGGGCAGGCTTAGCCTGGATTAAACGTGTGGAAACAAGGTTTATACATTTTGGGGTATCTCAGTTTTGGCATAATCCTCAATTAATTGACTGGCATACCAGGGAGCAGGTTAAATAGATATGTTTCTGCACAAACTTCGAGAGATGAATTTGCACAAGTAGCGCTTTATTGAACACTGTTCTTCTGATCAAGCAGGACTGTTTTTTTTAACAATAATTATATTTTATTTGTCATCCTTTGCTTGCTCTCTCTATCACTTGGTATAATCACCAAGCATTTGGTCCACTCCTCAGATAATTCCCATTCATGTTGTTCAAACTTGAAAGAATCTATAAAACACTTTATTCTTCCTCGTTCACTATATGAGAATATAAGGAAAGTTAGCTTACAATATGTCTACTAAATAATTGATTTAGAAAGCTTTATTATGCAGAATATATTTGTAGGTCCTCAAAACGTAACAGCATGATGTTTGTAGCATGTTGCAGCTGGCTTTGTTTTATTTATGCTTAAACGACAAATAATTGAATGTAAAGCAATATTCATTCAATTAAAAGACCTCACTACTTATTTATGGGGAAGCTGACAATTAATTTAACGGATTTGACAAAGGAATCTCCTGTTGTGCTAGACATATTTTATCCATTGCAATTCCAGTATGTGTCGTTATTCATTTAAAATATTGAAAACAAAACGTAATATGCAAAAATACAAGTAAAACAACAAGAATGACATACGTTATTCAAAAATCACACATGACATGTGACATCTTGAGATGTCTGGCTTGTTTTCCAACTTGATATTAATTATGTGTGGATATTAAATACCTTTTTTTAAAGAGGGTAAATAACACAGTTTTAATTAAAAATGAATTAAACTTAAAGAACTAGGCTGCATATGTAAGAGTGCTTTGAGTAACCATGCCAGCTTCCCATTCCAGGAGATGAGATAATGGAGAGAGTTAATAGCTCCCCTCAGAGATATGCGCCAATTCACCATGATTGACTGAGGAACATTATGCTCTTAACCCTTCTCCACTCTCTGATATTTAGGAACAGTAGGGTCGATGTGCAGATGAGCCTATCTGTAAAGTAATAACTACTGCTACTGTTCAGTAGCAGATCATATCTAATACTATGAGATGTACTGACTTCCGTAAATTCTGGGTGATTTGTAAATGAGATTTGGGAAGCTGCAATGATAATATGGAAATATGTTGGATATCTCAATATATATGGGTGAAATACATATCTGAGATACACTATAGAGAGACACCAGAGAATATGACAGTGAGGAATCCTGAAATTACCAATGAAGAGGGTTTGTTAAAATATATTACTCAGAATATTGAGAATTACATTGGGAAACTTAAACTGTATCGGGCACCTGTCCCCAATGAGACACCAAATATACTGTTAAACAAGGATTGGGCTATTATTATCTGTAAAATCTTTAGACCAATTAGAGTCACTGGTCCAATTCCTGATAGTGGAAAGAAATCAATATTGATTCAGATTTTCAAAAAAGGCAAACAGGATCTGTCATCCAACTACTGTTTATTAGCAATTATAGACTGTATTGCAAACATATGTTCCTTCCCTCTTTTAGAGTATGTGAATAACTGGATTGATGATCATGAAATCCTGAAAAGGCAGCAATCATGATTCAGGAAGGCTGTTGGCACCTTTTCAAATCTATGGGCATTGATTTATTTAATTTGTGGTACCCTGAAGTTGAAGGGCAGTGCATTATATCTATTTTTCATAGACTATGCAGGTGTGTTTGATACAGTTAATCGTTGCATTCTCTGGAATAAATTGGAGTGATGGGGTCTTCATCCATTAATTATGTGTTATATAAGATCATTGTATTAAGGAACCTCTGTGCAACTCAGGCATAATCAGGGAGGCCTCCTGAGTAACACAATTATGACCAAGTTTGGACTAAAACATGGCTGCACAGCGGCCCCTGTATTTTATAATTTGTATGTAGATGATCTGGATGAAGAACTACATACGTGTAATAACTTTCCTACTGGCGAAGGACAACAACAAATTGCATAGTTGTCCTATGGTGATGATACTGCTATTTTAGATCAGACACCTATCGGACTCCAGCATAGCTTAACAGCACTGCAAAAATGCTCTGAGGAAAACAACCTATGCATTAACCACACAAAAACAAAGGTTATGATTATTAAAGCTGGAAAGAAAGGTGTTTATAGCTTTGATTGGAAAATTAAAAATGAATCTGTAAAGGAATGAGTCCCCTCTCCCTCTCAAACTGAATGTAATGGAGATAGACCCGCTCCCCCTCAAACTGAACGTAGATAGCTTGTTGGGGTGATCAATGATTCTAGATGTTGTAGAAAGCAGAAATGTAGTGCCTTACAGAAAAGCGCTCTTGAGGACGATCTATTTTATGAAGTCAGAATGTCATGTACAGTAGAGAATGTGTCAGTAGTACTTGTTATGATACATTATCAAAGAATCTAGGTTCAAAACTAAGCAGACCTGAAGTTATGGGTAAAAATAGGTTGGTCAGGCATTTCATAATTGGTCGGCCATTTTGGGGTGCAGGACAAAGTCAGGCACTCTAAGATGGATGCTGGGCATACAAATAAGTGCATGTCTGTAAAACCATGTTGAAATAATACAATAATCACCTCATGGTAGTTCAGTGAGAGTTCAGTAGTCAAGGATCTGGTGTCTGGGCTTCATATCTCTAATTGTGACAGTGACGAGCCGGGAGAGCAAGGTAGCAGTCAAGGAAAGATAGTGGATGATGCATTCACCTGGTTCAATTAGCAGAGAGGATACAGATGATGCCCATATTTGGGCCTTTGGGATAGGAAATCATGATGCCATTGCTAAAATTGTCTTAGGATTGATGTAATTGGTTTTCCCTTTTTAAAGGTCAGGTACAGCACACACAATATAAACAGTTACAGATATGGGAATGGCATGGGAGCTTTTGTGAATTGGCAGCCCGGTCAGCCAACGTTAGAGGAGGCAGGGGCTTGTCTTGGAGTGCCTGAACCAATGAGAGAGTTCTGCATCATAAGTAGGGAACTGAGCCAACTTACAGTGTATAAAAAGAAGGGTCCTAGTCAGAATTGTAGCAGAGTTCCAGAGATTCCCTTGCTGTATGATGTGCCTGCTGGAAGAAATAAAACCTGATGATTTCTTGAAACCAGTATGAGTGTCCTGTTTTGCTTCAGAGTGTCTTATTGACCCCAAAAATGCCAAGGGCCAGAGAGTGGGGGTGGTGGGATGTTTGGGAGAATTCTCCAGAATGGCTAATTTCCCTTACCTGTTGAGTCCCTCAGCAGCTTTGCTGGATTTCTAGGGTTTCATTTTTTTCACCTGGTAAGAGTGTGAGCCTTTTATCCCACTCTTACATGTGTTTTGCTGTGTGCTGTACATGTTTTTGCTCATGGACTATGGAGTCTCACCCACTCCATAGGCATCATCGTTTTACTGTGTGTCACACAGCACCTTTAGTGCAGTGACACAGGGTTGTCTTTTTAGACTTCCCACTGTAAACTCCATTTTCTGGGACTGACTACTGTCTACCAGAACATGTAAAGTTGCCTTTGACTTTACTAGTCTTTTTAAAGTTACAGACCCAGTACACCCTATCTTCCAATAGAGTACTGGAAGGGTTAATAGTTATCCCTTTTTGTCTATTTCTCATGGGACATTTTTATGTTCCCCTTTCTGTAAGATTTGACTGGTGGCAGTGGTATCTACAGTTTTTAGTCTACCGCGAGCTATGAAAATAGCCTCAGTACTGTTAGAGGCTATGGTGGTAGCCTCACACTCTAACCCGCTGGACCCCTTTTATTTTTTTGGTTCCGGTTGGGCTTATTCACCACTTGTAAAGGTCTTTCTTGTGTTTTACTCTACGCGCCAAACCAGGTTTGGTTCCTTTGTTTGCTGTTCTTTGGCGGGCTTCTGCACAGAAGCTCTCCTTAGGCACCTGAGTGTCTGGGTGGACAGGATGTGAGGGAGGGGTATGAAGGCCTCTGCACAGGGTCTCCTTAGAGACCCAAGTTGCACTCTAGTTTAATTGGCTAAGTGGCTGTCCTGCCAGGACAACCACCCTGCTGTGTGATTGACAGCCAGGCTGTGTGAATGGGGGATTTGGTGCATAAAAAGCCAGTCTCTAGGACTGGAAGGCAGAGTCGCCACTGGATTGAGAGAACCGAAGAGAAGCTGAAGGAAGATGACTGTTGCAACTACTAGACATCCCTGTGAAGCCCTGCTGCAGGTCCAAATCGCCCAAAACTCTGACGACAGAGAAGATCTGCAAGGAATCTTCTTCCCTTGAGCTTGGTGAGACCAACCAGCTCACCAAAAACACCAAACGCTGGTCTCCCTCTCTTGGTCGAATTTGCTGTGCATCGCTGCAGTGAACCAGATAGCCAGGAGGAACGGAACCTGTTTGGGTTTTAAGGAGCGCACCATTTATTCAACCTTTTGCTCTGCTGCTGGCTTCTTCCCTGGTCAGTGCAGGACCCTCCAGCCATCCTCCTTCTTGTCACCATGACTGAAGCTTCAGGAACCGTGAGCTTGTAGGAACTGCCAGGAACAACTGCCTCAGATACAGCATTCTTCTCCATTTAAGGTGCTGTGCAAATCCAGTCGTTCACTCCGTCTGACCGTGGTGAAAGTGCTTGAAATCTTTCACCTCTCCAAAGGCTTGTCCTTCTCTTCTCCTTTGAATAACTTTTCTTCTGACCAACTTCGTTTTGAACTCTTGGCAAAGACTTAACCGCGAACTACTCGGAAATGTGTGATCCTCTGCAAAGACTCTGAACCATTAACATTGGCCCAGGCCTATGGACTTGAATCCTAGTTGTAGTAGCCCGTTCTAGATTGCCCTGCCTATAACGTGTTGGTGCTGTTGATTTTGAATAGCCTTGTCTTTCCTCCCCTTTTAAATTGCTGGAGTGCCATTTTGCTCACACTTAATTTTGAGCTTAAATTGTCCAGCATTGATTGGGTGTTATGATATGATATATGATATGACATGATAATTTATTTATATCGCGCTCGTACACAAAGTGTTTCAGAGCGCGACAAGGCAAGGGAGGGAAACAGGGGAGAACAAAACGATCTTAGGAACTACAGGAAACATTGCTGTAGTGTATTAAGACTGTGATTTTCTGCTGCTTTATAACCAGTAACTGTTTTATAACTGATGGTGTCAATAAATGTATATTCTTTTACTCAGAAGCCTTGAATCAGTGTTTGCTTGAATCATAGTAATTGCTGTCCTTTGTGTAACTTCTTGTACTGCTCACTTTACTCTTGAGATAAGTCTGGCTACTCAGCCATCGCTACCACTTTAATTTGTAGTACAGGCTTGTACCAAAGGTGAAATTGCACTTACACTTGTAGTCTTAATTGTATGTGGTGTTCCCAAAGGGTAGTGCATATGATTCTGCCTAACATGGGACCCTCATGAACATTTGTCAATTTGGGTGTAGAGGAGCACACCTTAATACCATAAACCTTAACGTGAATTCAAATGCTTACTTGTTAGAATTAAATACAAACTTAGGTGCTAAACAGAGTTTGATTCTGGGCTACAGAATCGGATAAACAATGGTTTGAAAGATCACTTCAGCAAAAATGATCATACTCTGTGCACACTTTAAGGCATAACCATGCAAAACACATTATCTTAGTGCAATTTTTACTTTCACATTTTATTCTTGACCAAAAACAATGACCCAAGAATGTCTGGGTAATGTCTCTATTCAATTTTGTTAGTATTTCAAAAAATACCCATTTTACAACAAAGTGTTACATGCAGTCTCGTGTTTAAAAATTCAATAAACCAAACAATATATCCGTGTTTTCACAGCTTTTTCAATCCGAAAATGTTTCTAATGTCTCTTTAGCACTCTTTTTCTTGCTGTTCTTTACAGTTTAAAGTCCAATTCTCAAATGAAATCAAGGGGCAATTGATCAAATAGTCTCTTATCTTTCCGTTGATGCACAACGCATTTCGGGCTCTCTCTTAGCCCTTCATCAGGTGCGACCAAATTCTATACTTCAATCTGATGTATCTGAAAAGTAAATATATATTTCTATTTAGACCCTCAGTTCATGTTACATATACCTTCACAATTCCTTTTGACTAGATTGACCAATGTACCTGTAATACTGTGGATCTCTTCCATCTGTCAGTCTCTAATACTTGTGAATTTCATTCCAGTATTGTTTATTCATCCTCTCTTATGTTTGTCTTGAGTATTACGCCCAATCTGTAAAAAATGAATATGACTTTGTTTTTCTACATGGATTTTGAGTGTTTGTAAGTGGGTTTGGTGCTGGGAACAGTCGCTACATCATCATCATCACCCAACCCTAATTCAGCGTTTTTCCATGCTTTCCTTTCATACCGTGCCCCAGTTGTCTCACCTGACTGTGCGGACCACTGCCGGCTACTTTCTTTTGGCTTGCCGTGCGTGCAAGCTCGTTGTCATCAGCTCAGCACTGCCGCGAGCCGCTCGTGTTGCTGTCGCGTGCCGCTCGGTATCCTGGTTTTCTCCTTCCCTTAGTCCTCACTCTCCTGTCCAATTCACAGCATGTGTATCTCCTTGCGGTAGCTCCACGGTTGCCTTGATTGTATTCCTTTGGACTCTCTAGGTGTAGTCCCTTCTTGCTTTCTACCAAGCTGTCAAATGGCTAGTTTCCCGTGATTGCATGGCCACCATCTTGGAATAGTTTCAATAACTGTGGTTTGAATCCCTGTCGTGTGGTGGTTGCTTCTAGGTCGTCGCTACAGAAGTCTTGGGATGTTACTAAACATGATGTTTATTGTTTTAAATGTTAAATGGCTCATTAAGAAACACTCAAAAAATTGTTTGTTTCATATGTACTTTTACGAGCATTTACAAATACAATTCTATACGCGGGGTGCTGTTTAGATTCTTGCTGTCCAGCTGGTGTTTCTGTGCACTTTCATAGAAAGCAACTTAAATCCCAATTTGCGTTCATCCCATTGGGTTGCATTGAGTTCAATTTGTCGACCCAGTATGTTTCTCTTTGCAGAAGAATTTTGTTTAAATTTCCACCCCTTCTTGATATTTTTATCTGTTCCAGAATAATGAATCTTATCTGAGAGATATTGGCCCTCATTACGACCCTGGCGGAGTGGGATACCGCCAGCGGTAATCGCGGCGGACCCGTCCGCCGTACTACGAGTTCCCTTAGCGCCATGGAGGTTTTCTCCGCCTGGTTTTACCGGGCGGAGAAAACCATGGCGCTAAGGGACCTCGTTGTTAATTACGCCGCCGTACTTTACGGCGGCGTAATTAACTCCTTCCCCACTCCCATTATACCCTATGGGGCAAGAATGGGAATGGGGAAGGGTAAAATGGGGATTGGGGATTTACCGCTCCGCCAAGGTCAGCATGGGGTGGTAAATCCGCCAACCCCCATGGCGCTATCGGCGGCTTTCCGCCATGCTCCGCGGTGCATTTTGCACCGCGAAATCCGCCAGGGTCGTAATGAGGGCCATTGTGTCTTTCTTTTTTGAAATGTTGAGTAACTGGTGATTTTATTGCTCCTGTCCTGATCTTTGACTTGTGTTCAGACCGCCTTATTTTCACCTTCCTCATTGTCATGCCTACGTAATAAATTCCACATGGACATCTTATGCCATAAATTACATTTTTTGAATCACAGGTCAAAGAATGATACAGATTGATTTTGTAACCTTTATGAGGGTGAGAGATGGTGTTGCCCGTTATTAAGTTATTGCAGTGAACATTTGCCATTGCCAGGAGGCTTAGGATGATATTTCTTCATGCCTAAAGAGTCTGAACATTCAACATGCAAGAACATGCCCGCTATGATTGTCTTGGAGATAGGTGGAATGGATGTTGGGGCAAACTGCAGATGCCCACACAAATCATTAGGGAAGGGATCTCCCAGACCTGGTAGCATGGATGGGAACCTTGGCACCTGGGGGTTGGGGACGTTTTTTGTGGGGTATCCCCTTGAAAATGTTTGGGGATCCCTTTTGGAAAAAATGTAGGCTTACTGTAACGCTCACCTGATTCCCACGGAGGCGCTGACCCAAACTGGACTGCTACAGTTGCTTCTATGACTATGATGAGGCGTAGAACTCGGAAGACGCTCTGGGCAGGACCTCCGAATATATTGACTGTTTGGCTTGTAAGGTGAGTTTTCTGCAGGTGGAAGAAAAAGGGGTAATTACAAGCTGGTTGGATAAGTTCTCCCACCAATTTTATGCTTTTCCCACTTCTTGGTTCTCGACTGGTCTCCACGAACTCTCACCTTTGGTTTAGTAAAGCCGAGCTCTCCATCCTGCTTCTGGTGCAGGGGCGCGTGGAATCCAGTTACGTCACTGGATGATTTCATTGTTTAGGCTCAGTGTCCTTTTGTGGCTTGAAATAGTCCTTCAGGTGCCGAGGAGCTGTTGGCGACACCACCACTGCTGTGCAAGAAGAGGCTCGTGAGTATAGAAGATCTGAGGCCGCTTCTGAAGGAGCACCCTTTTATAATGTCCTTTTCTGTCTTTCAGGTTGCGAGATGCTGTGGGCGATGCCGCCGCTGTTGCACGTGCGATGGCACGTAAGTATAACTGAATTGTGGCCGTTTCAAAATGGGCACCTCTAATAATGTCTTTTCCTTTCTTTCAGATGCCGAAATGCTGAGGGCGATGCTGCCGCTGCTGCGCGTGAAGAAGCGCGTAATTATAACTGAGTTGCGAACCCTTCGGCTCGGCCACCACTAACAATGTCTTTTGTCTTCCAGGTGCTGGGATGCTGCCGAAGCGAAGGCCGCGGTGAACTCCCGTGTGATCACGGATGGATAAGGTAAGCGAGCGCAGCTGCGAGCGTGTTGCCCGTTTTCTAACCTTATGTCTTTATTTGCAGGTTGTCGGAGACTGGACTCTTGTGGCTGAATTCTGGTGAGTAGATGTTCCTGTGCCTTTTCTTCATCCACAGGTTGCTGCTCGAGAAGCTGAGGGTGTGTCTGGACCTGGAATGCAGGAGCCGACTCGGTGAGCGTCCTGCTGCTGTTGCAGAATAACGCGAAGCACGTGAATTCTATCGGGCGTGGTTTAAATAGTGGAGAAGTGCTTTGGTGCGTATTCTTCCTCCAGCCTCACCCAGGTAAGAAAAGAGTTCCAGTGTCAGAGGATTAGCATCAGCCCCACCCAGGTAAGAAAAGAGTTCCTGTAACAGAGGATTGGTCCCTCCCAGCCAGTGGCTGGGACTTCACCCAGCTTGGATTGTTCTAGGTGAGTATGCAGCATGGTCTGCCACAGGTAAGTCCACCCAATCACTACTGCACACTTTAAGAATATGAGCCCGGCGCCCATGGCGCCGGGACTGTGGTTCCTTATGAGCCTGGCGCCAGAGGCGCCAGGACATGGTCCAAAGGGCCCCTGTAGGGGTCTGCTGGAACCGGGGGTGTGGATGATGAGCCTGCTTCCGGGGACGCTGGGCCAGTCTTGGCTCCTCGGGAGTAGCGCTCATGAAAGCACCCTCCTCAAGGCCCCTCCCAAACTTGTCCTCCCCGGGGGTTTTGGTTTATCGGGAAAGGTTCGGTGGAATTTCCTGACTAGACGAGGAGCATGGACGTAGTCATAGGGTTCCCAGGATATTTCCTGGGGTCCGTAGCATTTCCAGTAGATTAGGTAGAATAGTTTTGATTTGATGATCTTGGAGTCCAAAATGTTTTTAACTTCAAATACGGGCTCTCCATTCACCTGAATGGGTTCTGGAGGTCTGGTCAGTCTGGTTCCAGGTTGCATGGGTTTCAAAAGAGATATGTGAAACACAGGATGTATTCTCATATGGGTTGGCAAATCTAATTTAACGGCCACTGGATTAATTATGGCCTTAATTGAATATGGTCCCAGGTATTTGGGGTTGAAGGTGCGAGGTCCTTTTAGCGATAAATGTTTGGTGGACAACCAGACTTGATCCCCAACCTGGTATTGAGGGGCATCGCTTCGGTGTTGGTCTGCTCCTTTTTTGTACCTTTCTTTAGCTTGTTGTAGATGTGTAGTCGCTTCCTTGAAAGCTTGGGTAATAACAGAGTGCAACTGATCTACGGCGGGTGTTCCAAGATCTTGAGGTGCGTCGAGGTTGGAGGTTCGAGGATGAATTCCATACAAGATGTAGAAGGGACTCTTCCCGGTTCCCGAATGAACTGAATTGTTGTATGCATATTCAGCTATCCAAAGGATGTCCTTCCAGTTGCTTTCAGACTGTTGTAGCATGCATCGTAAATATTGTTTGAGAGTCTGGTTTGTTCTCTCGGTTTGCCCGTCGGTCTGGGGGTGATGGCTGGTTGAAAGTCTTACATCGATTTGAGCTGACCGACAACAACTACGCCAAAAGTGAGAAATAAACTGGCTTCCTCTATCAGAGATTAGTACCGACGGGAAACCGTGTAACCGGACAATGTTTTCAAGGAATTCTCTGGCTAGTACTGAAGCTGAACGTAAGCCTTTTAGCGGAATGAAGTGGGCCATTTTAGAAAACAAATCCACAATAACGAGAATAGTGTTGTACCCGGAACAAGAGGGTAAGTCTGTGATGAAGTCCATGGAAAGGGTATGCCAGGGACACAGTGGAATATCTAATGGTTGCAGAAGACCAGCCAGCCTTTTCTTTTGACCCTTGTTTTGAGCGCACACACCACAGGACATCACAAATTCTTTTATGTCTTTTCTCCATGAAGGCCACCAGAAGTGTCTCTTCACTTTTTCTGTGGTTTTGGAGATGCCAGGGTGACCCTCCATTAATGAATCGTGATAACAGGAGATTACCTGTTTTTGTAAATCGGCGTGTGGTAGGAATAATCGTCCTTGGAAATAAGGCAAGTCATTGTTTACAGTGAAGTTCTCTCCTCTTTGTAACCAGCTCTGTAAGTCTGATGGGGTCACAAGTTGTTTAGTTTTTGCCTCAATATCCTCGATGGATTGCGTAGAAATCAGACCCAAGATCCTTTGTTCAGGAATTATTGGTACGGGTTCGGGATTGACAACGTTATCTCCCATTCCAATTCGGGAAAGAGCATCCGCTTTGCCGTTCTTGTTGCCCGGGCAGTAAGTGATCACGAAGTCAAATTCAGCAAAGAATAGAGCCCAGCGAAGCTGTCTGGAGGATTGAGCTTTGGCGGTTTTCAGATACTGTAGATTTCGATGATCGGTGATCACCGTAATGGTGTGTTTGGCCCCGAGGAGATAATGCCGCCAGGCCTTAAAGGCGGATTTAATAGTTAAAAGCTCTTTGTCCGTGATGGTGTAATTAATCTCAGGCGCCAAGAACTTTCGAGACCAAAACGCCACAGGATGCAGTTGGTTAGTCTCTGGATCCCTTTGTGATAGAACTGCTCCCATTGCTAAGCTGGAGGCGTCGGTTTCAACGATGTAAGGGAGATCCGGGCGTGGGTGTTTCAGTATTGGCGCCGAGGTGAACTTGGCCTTTAGCTCTTGGAAGGCTTGTTCAGCTTCTGCAGACCATTCAAAGCGCTTATTTTTTCTTAAGAGGGATGTGATGGGTTGTACCACTCGTGAAAACTCTGGAATAAATCTGCGGTAAAAATTGGCAAAGCCTAGCATGCTTTGAACGCCTTTCACGGAAGTAGGAGATGGCCATTTGAGGATTGCGTCAACTTTTCTCAAGTCCATGTGTACTCCTTTGGGTGTCAGAATAAATCCCAGAAATTCGACCTCAGTGACATGAAAGGCACATTTCTCGAGCTTGGCAAAGAGTTTATGTTGGCGAAGTTTTTCAAGGACCGCCCTAACATGATTTCGATGATCAGCTTCCGAAGATGAGTACACAAGAATGTCGTCTATGTAGACGACAACACAGACATCAATGAGCTCTCTGAGGACGTCATTCATGAAATATTGGAAGGCGGCCGGCGCATTGCATAGTCCGAAGGGCATCACTTGGTATTCAAATAGCCCATACTTAGTGCGAAATGCCGTCTTCCATTCATCACCTTCCTTGATCCGTACCAAATGATAAGCTCCCCGGAGATCAAGCTTGGTATAAATATAGGCGTTTTTCACCTGGTCGAGGAGTTCCGGGATCAGAGGTAAGGGGTATCTGTTTTTTACTGTTAACTGATTCAGAGCACGGTAATCAATACAGGTTCTGAGGTCATCTTCTTTTTTTGGTACGAAGAACAGAGTTGAGGATGCAGGAGACTTTGACGGACAGATAAAGCCATTGGCTTGATACTGGTCTAAATACTGTCGCAGATGAAGGTTCTCAGGCTCGGTGAGGGCATAAATCCTACTGCAAGGGGGAGTTGCACTGGGTAGCAGATCTATCTGACTATCGTATGATCTGTGAGGTGGCAAGGTGTTAGCCTGTTCCTTTTGAAAAACATCTTGGATCTCTCGATACTCTTGAGGTAATTGTGGACCGTCAGTCGTTGCTGACGCTAGGCCAATGCTGGGTCGTGGATAGCAGGTTGGCGTACACTCAGGGAACATTATCGTCTTTGCTCGCCAATCAATCTGAGGGTTGTGTTTCTCCAACCAAGGGATTCCTAGGATTACTTGGAATTGAGGAGCCTTGATCACGTCGAACACAATTACCTCCGGATGCCCGTCTTGGCCTAGTAACGTCACTTCAGCAGTGGTATGGGTTACCGGTCCGGAGGCGATTTCGGTCCCATCCACCGTGGTAATGACGTCTTTAACCGCCTTTGGACAAAGAGGTAGGTTCATCCTGGAAGCCAATTCGCGGTCCACGTAATTTCCTATTGCTACACTATCAATGTATGCCTTAATAGCATGCAAACGTTCTGGTTGCTTTGGGTTTACGAGGAACATAGGCATTATGAAGTGCGAGGTCAAAGAACTGGTTTTTAAGCTCGGCAAGCGGACCTCTACACTTGTCGGGCGAGGTCGTTTCCCGGCTCAGGCTTTTCAGAGTTCTTGTCAGAAGCTCCTACTGTCTTTTTAGGTGGTTTTACCGGGCAATCTCGAAGAAAATGTCCAGAGTTTCCACAATAGAGGCACAATTGCATTTGTCGTCTTCTGTCACGCTCTTTCTGGGTTAAGGGACCCTTTACGGCCCCAATCTGCATAGGTTCAACGGTGTCGACCCCTTTGGCGTTGCTTTGTGTTTTCGTGAATACTCGGGTTTCAAACCTGGATCGGTCCGCCTTTCTGTTTTGGAGCCTATGATCCAATTGGACCACCAAATCAATATATTCCGAACAGTCCTGAGGAGGATTCACGACCTGGGCAAGGACGTCTTTAAGTTCACCACGCAGACCTCTGTGAAATTACGTGATCCTTTTATCCTCGGGCCATCTAGTTTCCACGATTAACCTATTAAAAGATGCAATGTAGGCTAAGAGGTCCTGGTTGCCCTGTCGCAGGGAGAGGAGTTCGTTGTCCAGGGCCTGCCTTGGGAATGTCTTGCAAAAAGTCTCTCCATACTCGCCTGGAAGGCTGAGAAGTTCTGAAGAATTGGGTCATCCTGTGTAACCAGAGGGATCGACCAATCAGCGGCGCTGCCGCTAAAATACGAAAGTACAAAGGCTACCTTGGTCTGGTCAGTTGGAAAGGCTGCGGGTCTACAAAGAAAATGCAGTCGGCATTGATTTATAAACACTGCAAATCTTTTAGGGTCACCAGAAAAGCGTTCAGGTGGTGCCAATGGCACATTTCCAGGTAGGTTGATTTGAACGGGATTGGTTGAAGTAACTGGGGTATAATTCCCTCCTGAGTTAGGTAGAGGAGTTTGCCCCGCTTGACTCTGTAATAACTGTCTGGCGAGATCGTCAGTTCGTTCTTTTGACATTATCAATTCCCTCTTAAGGGCGTTCGTTTCCTGGCGAGCAGCATGGACTTCAGCTCTTAATTCCCCCAACAACTGGGCCAATTGGTCTGTGTCGGAAGTTTCTATAGCGCCTGGGTAGGAGATTATGGGTAGGCTTCGCGTTCTGTAACGCTCACCTGATTCCCACGGAGGCGCTGACCCAAACTGGACTGCTACAGTTGCTTCTATGACTATGATGAGGCGTAGAACTCGGAAGATGCTCTGGGCAGGACCTCCGAATATTGACTGTCTGGCTTGTAAGGTGAGTTTTCTGCAGGTGGAAGAAAAAGGGGGAATTACAAGCTGGTTGGATAAGTTCTCCCACCAATCTTCTGCTTTTCCCACTTCTTGGTTCTCGACTGGTCTCCACAAACTCTCACCTTTGGTTTAGTAAACCGAGCTCTCCATCCTGCTTCTGGTTCAGGGGCGCGTGGAATCCAGTTACGTCACTGGATGATTTCAGTGTTTAGGCTCAGTGTCCTTTTGTGGCTTGTAATAGTCCTTCAGGTGCCGAGGAGCTGTTGGCGACACCACCACTGCTGTCCAAGAAGAGGCTCGTGAGTATAGAAGATCTGAGGCCGCTTCTGAATGAGCACCCTTTTATAATGTCCTTTTCTGTCTTTCAGGTGCCGAGATGCTGTGGGCGATGTCGCCGCTGTTGCACGTGTGGTGGCAGGTAAGTATAACTGAATTGTGGCCATTTCAAAATGGGAACCTCTAATAATGTCTTTTCCTTTCTTTCAGATGCCGAAATGCTGAGGGCGATGCTGCCGCTGCTGCGCGTGAAGAAGCGCGTAAGTATAACTGAGTTGCGAACCCTTCGGCTCGGCCACCACTAACAATGTCTTTTGTCTTCCAGGTGCTGGGATGCTGCCGAAGCGAAGGCCGCGGTGAACTCCCGTGTGATCACGGATGGATAAGGTAAGCTAGCGCAGCTGCGAGCGTGTTGCCCGTTTTCTAACCTTATGTCTTTATTTGCAGGTTGTCGGAGACTGGACTCTTGTGGCTGAATTCTGGTGAGTAGATGTTCCTGTGCCTTTTCTTCATCCACAGGTTGCTGCTCGAGAAGCTGAGGGTGTGTCTGGACCTGGAATGCAGGAGCCGACTCGGTGAGCGTCCTGCTGCTGTTGCAGAATAACGCGAAGCACGTGAATTCTATCGGGCGTGGTTTAAATAGTGGAGAAGTGCTTTGGTGCGTATTCTTCCTCCAGCCTCACCCAGGTAAGAAAAGAGTTCCAGTGTCAGAGGATTAGCATCAGCCCCACCCAGGTAAGAAAAGAGTTCCTGTAACAGAGGATTGGTCCCTCCCAGCCAGTGGCTGGGACTTCACCCAGCTTGGATTGTTCTAGGTGAGTATGCAGCATGGTCTGCCACAGGTAAGTCCACCCAATCACTACTGCACACTTTAAGAATATGAGCCCGGCGCCCATGGCGCCGGGACTGTGGCTCCTTATGAGCCTGGCGCCAGAGGCGCCAGGACATGGTCCAAAGGGCCCCTGTAGGGGTCTGCTGGAACCGGGGGTGTGGATGATGAGCCTGCTTCCGGGGACGCTGGGCCAATCTTGGCTCCTCGGGAGTAGCGCTCATGACAGCACCCCCCCCTCAAGGCCCCTCCCAAACTTGTCCTCCCCGGGGGTTTTGGTTTATCGGGAAAGGTTCGTTGGAATTTCTTGACTAGACGAGGAGCATAGACGTAGTCATAGGGTTCCCAGGATATTTCCTGGGGTCCGTAGCATTTCCAGTAGATTAGGTAGAATAGTTTTGATTTGATGATCTTGGAGTCCAAAATGTTTTTAACTTCAAATTCGGGCTCTCCATTCACCTGAATGGGTTCTGGAGGTCTGGTCAGTCTGGCTCCAGGTTGCATGGGTTTCAAAAGAGATACGTGAAACACAGGATTTATTCTCATATGGGTTGGCAAATCTAATTTAACGGCCACTGGATTAATTATGGCTGTAATTGAATATGGTCCAGTCTTGGCTCCTCGGGAGTAGCGCTCATGACAGTTACCCCCCTTGAAAAATGTTGGAGGACCCCTTTCTGAAAAGGTTTTCCGGAGACCCCTCTTAAAAATCTTATTTTAGATTATTTTTAAAGATTTTTTGGAAGAAACTATAAAGTTAGTTTGGGAGACCAATCTTAGAAAACATATGTTTGAGTTAATGTTTACACAGCATTTAGAAACAACTTTAAAAGCACTCGTGGGGAACCCCTCTAAGAAATGGTTGTTTGGGGAAGTCTGTTGACAGTGTTTCAAGAAACAATTTTTACAATTTGTAAGGAACCCCCCTTGGAATATTTTTGGGGGATAGATTAATATGTTTTTAGAGTGTAATATAGTAGCTTAGAAGTAAACAAGATTGGAGTTGGAGTAAAAGTAACTTAATAAAAAATGAGTGTTGTATATATTCAGCAATTGACTTGTGAGAGGGCAAGCAATTGAATTATTGAGAACTTGACTCTAGTGTGGCCAAGCAAGTAAGAGGTATTGTGAGAAAAGGCCATGATAAAAAGAGTACGCCCTGGCCTGCATTTTAAATAATGTACCAAAGAAATCTTAACCTAAAATCCCATAGTGGAAGCATAGATGACGGGTCTGGTTAAAGACAGACTTAAAGAGGTTGATTTAAACTCTGTATGGGGTATTGATTGGGGCAAGACTGGTCTTAGAGAAAAGACAGTAGAGGAAAATATAAGTGGCCGGCTGAATGTATTTGTGCGTCTGTCTTGTTTTATGTGGCATGTGTTGTGCACTGTACATTTGTGTATACATATTGAAGTATAGCAGAGAATGCATTTCACTAAATGAGAATGCATTTTATTGCGTTTTAAGAAAAGATTTGCACCAAGCCAGAAAACTGAAATGATCAAATATGGAAGAAAAAAAATGAGATGACTATATGCTATGGATAAAAGTGTATAGGTGCGTGTTGTTTAAAAGTTTAGAAAATACAAATGAACTGAACAAAATTAAGAAAAGGTTAAAAAAAAGCTCTTCACTTCGAACCATTATAGAAACCAACATCTAGTAACTACAGAGTTATTAACTCACAGAGTTAATTCTTGTATTTGTCAAAACTAGACAGGTTAATTTACCTAATGAACCTCATATGGCGAAAAACTGAATCGATCTTGATAGAAATGAGCAAAAGATAAAAACTGACACAATTTGAGAAATTGTGCTTTAATTTAAGGTGTGTAACTCACAGAAGAGAGAGCTGTAAATGTGCTAGTACCTTCCTTTCATTAAAGAATAGGAGGTGAGATATGCACAGGGCTTAAGAAGGAGCTCCTGTGCAGGAAAAAGAGATTTATTTAAGAACTACATAGCTGTACAGTTGACTAAGATAAGACCCACACTATGCGATCTGCGCAGTTAGATGTGGTGAGCTATGTTCACAGTAAATGGTCTTGTGATGGAATGTGATTTTAGACTGTGTGCAACACAGTATTTGAAAGTTACAGAAGCTGTTTTTTGGAATCATGAAAAAGTGATTAATTATGTAGTGAAATCATGATTGAAGTCTCATGTTTTTTTAACACTTGTTGCATAAACTGTGTCTCAATGTTAGGGCAGTACGTTGATTATGTTACGCTAGCTGAAAATTAATGTTTTGATGGGTGCATTTTTTGAGAAATGCCCATGAGTTATTTGGTTTAAATAAAGTGAATTTCATTTTGCGCTATGACCAGGAATTGAGAATAAAAGACATATTGCCATACAAATGATAGCATGATGTGCAAAAAATATGTCAATTTATAAAATTGCACAAAATTAATTTGCACAGAAGACAGATATTAAGTGAGGGAGAGGTGTTGCCAGTGATATGTATTATGTCTACCAGCTTTGAGGGTATTTTGGAAATATCATGGAAAAAATGTGTCCAAGAGCACAGGTGTAGTTGAGATCCAAATTGTGTTTTTTGTGTGCAGAATATAGCAAAAAGCAGGTCATAATGTTAGTGAAGGTCATTGGGAGTAGGCACAGCAATTATCTATTGGAGAGGAAAAGGATAACATTGATTGATAGGTATAATTTTGTTAGTTGATGAAATATGATAAATGTAGGCGGAAATTACATTGTTATATTTTAACACAAGATAAGCAGTGAACATTGAAAGAAAGCATGCAGAAGCATGCACATCAGAAAGTATGTATATAGATAGATGCATACAAATGGAAAGATATGCATGTAGATGCATGAAAATTGGAAGCATCTATGTAGGTGCACTGACATGAGAAAAAAAAACACACATGCACATTTGCAAGCACACATTAATGAGTAAACAGAATATTTTTATTTTACAGTTAAATTGGTAGCTGGCATAGACAATAGTTGCGCACCCTTTGAAAAACTAGGAAGACCAGAGTTTTGCGTATTTATATTTAGAAATATCAAGATTCTTGAGGTATGCAAGCAAGAATGAAGGGCAGCAATTGTCTCTTACTGTGGGCATAAGGAAAGACTGTTTGAAGCAGATTTGAAAGCGGTTTGAGAACACAAAGGGGTACTGGTATGTTCGGCTGAAAAAAATCTGGCAGATAATGCACATTCTGTGCTGACGCGAGGAAAATCTTGCACAGGTCAAAACTGATTAAACAGAGAACATATTCAGGAATAATGGGGAAAATTACAAATCATAAACACGTGTGTGCATCGCTGGCAGGCTTCGAAATCCACAGCTTGCACCAATGAAGATTAACAAATATGAGTTGCTTGTTCTGCCTCAAATATGAGATCTTTGTCTATGAACAGATTGATTTAAAATAGAAATTTAAATGATGAGATTCACACGGGGCCAGGCCATGTCAGACGAGAATAGAGATACCTTCCATGGAGAAGAGAGAGGTGACATATGTGGTCCAGAGGGATGTTTTTCAATGGATAAGGAAGTAAGATGTTCTGGTCTAAACCTACCCATATCTCAGATGTCAGAATTAATGACATGGCTAGACTGACCTGAAGGGCATCCTTATGGTGAGATGGGGTAGTTGCCACCTTATGTGAGCAAAATTGAGGTTGTTGCTAGGAAGAAGTCAGTGTGTGAATATTGTCTCTGCTGTGGACAGACAAGCAATGCGAAATGACAGCAAGTTTGAGGCTTCACAGTTTCCCTTGCTAGAGAAAGGGTGAGCCAGATCACAGTATGTCCCTTAACCCCAGAGGGGTTTTGTTTTGTGAAATGCACCATTTGAATATGGGTATATCCATAGGCCCATGCACAAGGTAAAGGCCAATGAGACGGTTCTGGTAGAGATTAAAGGGTTTTTATTGATGTAGCAAAAGTGTGTTATTATGGATAGCTGTGTGACCTAGTGGAAAAAAGGTGAGAGTATATGATGAATTTAGTCTCAGACCATGGATATTTATGTACAGAGAGTGGGGACAGATGACCTCCATGAAATTAGAGACAGCCATAGAGTAAGGAAAATGATGGAGTGAATAATCAAAATAGATCATGGAGGAGAGCAATGGTTTTCATAAAAAGGTTTAGGTTACGTAATGACGATATACCGAGATTGGGTTTAATGGAATATGAAATGGTGCTTTCTTTAGGGACATCACACATAAAAAAGAAAGGAAAGGAAACATTTCAGTATATATATGACATTGATGTAGCAGCACCCAGTATAAATTAAAGAAGATCAGAGAGAGTGTCAAAACCGTCATGTAGACTTTGGGCCTTTCGGCATGGGTCCAGAAAAATGAATTAGAAGAAGATGAAAATAAATAATTTACCTTAAACCGTATAAGAGTAAAGAGCTCCATTTTTTTAAATAAATAAATAAATGAATGCATGGAAAAATGAATGAAGAAATTATTGGAGAAATGAAGGAATGGACCCTGAATCAAAAGGAGAGCATAAAATAAGCAAAGAATCCAACATTTTTCATAAACACAGCATCAATGAGGGTTACAGGTCAACGCTGAAAAGATTGCACCAAGCAATAAAAAAGCTATGGAGCAACAGAGAACAAAAAAAGGATATGGTTGACCAAAATTGGGTTAACCAGACAAGACCAATTTTACGCAAAAACCAATTCAAGAAGAATATACAAGGGTAAGTAAATTACCATTTTCTGAGTGCCTATTCAGTCTTGGTTTATGTTACAGATGAAAATCAAGGACCTTGTGTGAACATTGGAGGAATGTCCGCATGGGCTTGATAGGGAAAGAAACAGTATGCAATAACACAGGTAAGTGTTAAGTGAATAGAGAGAAGAGAAAAGAAACAAGAGGTAAGTAATGGTTCACACCATAGGGTTGTGGACACACTACTGTTGATCATTATTATAGATAAGAGGACCCAGGTGAGTAACAGAAAAAGAGATAGATAGAGACACAGTGGGCCTCATTACACGGACGGCGGTAAGGGTTAACGGTCACCGTTAATGGCAACGGTGACCGTTAACCCTTACCGCCGTACTACGAGGTCCCTTAGCGGGTTGGAGTTTTAACGCCTGCTTTTTGCAGGCGTTAAATACCAACCCGCTAAGGGACCTCGGAGCTAATTACGGCACCTCAAAATTGCGGTGCCGTAATTAGCGCCTTCCCCAGTCCCATAGAGCCCTATGGGGCAGAAATGGGAATGGGGAAGGGCAATGGCGGAAAGGGGATTTACCGCCCCTCCAACCTTGGAATAGGGCGGTAAATCCCCTTTCCGCCAAGGCGGTGCCGGTATTTCACCGGCATGGTCCAGGGTGCTAGTAGCACCCTGGACCACTGCCTTCCGTGTAATGAGGCCCATTGTCTTCAATTATGTAGCCATTTCTTCCCAAGATAGGTGCAATCAGGTGAATAGAGTAGCATATAGATGCAAGAATGGCCACTTATAAAATAGAAGACCCTGAATGGAAGGTGGGTAACTTTTTTTATTTGTGGGACGCCAAAAGGGATAGACTTGGCGCGTGTATAAAAATGTTTAGAATAGGCAAATAATGTAGTTTTATGTTATAATATGAAGGCACATAGTAAGACTTGGTACCATAGTCTATAAAAACAGGGGTAGACTAGATTAAGCATAGTGGAGTAAAGAGGAGATCATGTACAGCAAAGCGTTTTAGTTTGTCTCAACAGGATAAAGACACAGCACAGAAGAAAAAGACCATGGTCCATCACGATTGGGAAAAAGATGGCAAAGCAAGGCAGAATGAAGCATTTACAGCTAAGCGGCAAGCATTTGCAGTTGAGCGGCAAGCATTTACAGCATAGCAGGAAGCATTACAGCATAAGCAGGAAGAAGTTACAGCAAAGCAGACAAATATGGTTCAGCCAAATAGAGAAAAGGACCCAGTATAAGCCCTAACATTATGCAGGGTTCATGAGAAGTAATAATTTTGTGCACCAACGAGTTAGGGGAAGCCTGTGACTTAAATAGGCTGAAAAAAGATAGAAGTGAATCTAGAAAGTATTTTTTGTTAGCAGCAAGGAAACAGAATTTAGGTTAAGTAACTTGACCTCCTTGCCAGTACCCGAATGACTTTTGTCTCTATTTCGATTTTTAATAGAGAACAGGTATCCCTGATAAAAGATGTCTTGCCTGATACATGTGTCTAAGAGATGGAGAAAACGACAACGGACCTTTTTATTTATTGTATTGTAACAATGTTTTGTTTTAATGTTTTGAGTACCTCTACATTTGAGAATGTCGATCTAGAGGGAAAATGAACAAGTCCTCTGAAGGGATAGTGATTACGAGACAGGCAAATGTATTGATTGCCTAAAAATATATGTTTATTGTAAACAAATCAGGTTCCAGCAGGCTGACCATATACTGTAAGATAAATGACAAAATGTACAAAAAGGGGAGATAATTAGTAGGTTGGTATGCAAAGAACTAAAATGTTTAAACGCAGCTTTGTTTAGGAGGTAGGGAAGTCTAAAAAATGTTCAAATATAGGTTTTCTAGGAGGCAGGGATATTTAAAAGAATATGGACCAAATTAAGGTTGTTTAGAAGGCAGGTGAATTGTTATAGGATACACAAAAAAGGTTTTAAGGTGTTGGGTTGAGAAAAAAATGTATTGATGAGAGAGACATATTTATTTATCAAAGGAAACTCCTTCAGTTTTATATTAGAGGTGGACAACGAGGAACTTATGTGGCTTAGAGAATTGGAAGAATATCCATGTGAGGAGGGAGAAGTCACACAGGAACCAAACTAAAAGCCCTGCTAGAGTAACCAATTTTCAGAATGTTTCTGCAAAAGACTCCCCCATCCTTGTGTTCCCTTGCTAAAATGCCCCCTCTTGTGAAATATTTCAACAAAAATGTGAACTATGAATATGAGTGCTCTGTGAAAAAAAAGAGACAACACTAAAAAGAGAAGATACGAGCCCTTGGATTAGAGGGCCTAAGGATAAGCACTTGCTGCAGGGCAGCCCAAAAAAGAGGACAAAATAAACAGGACACAGACGGTCCGTGGTTGCCAAACAGAGATGAGTTGGGTGTAAGATGTATTGATGAGAAGAAAACTACACTTTGGACACCAAAAATATGCATGGGCAAGACAATGGGAGCAAGGAAAATATGTCATGGGGTGGGAGTTGAGGAAAGGAAAATCTGAGCCACAATATGGACAAAATGTGTGAATATAATGGGCTAATAGGTTACCTCACAGTTTCACTAATCTCTTGAGTCTCACAGTGGCTGTAAAAACTATCTGAGGCATATAGTTAGTTTCAAGTGAAATGGGGAGTGGAGGTAGGGCTCAAATAAGTAAATAAAAGTAGTTTTTAGGGACACATACATGTTTAGACTAGGAGAGTATAATGTGTTAGCACGGACGTTAAAGAAATGTGTTAGTATACCTCTCAGATTGAAGTAAAGTGTCTATAGAAAAGATGATTAGATCAGAAATGTGTAGGTACTTTGAAAATTAAGGAGTGTAGACATGGGTGTAGTTGCACGTATTGAGTAGATGACTAAATACTATACAGAGGGGGGAGTGTAAAGGAATGAGTCCCACCTCCCTCTCAAACTGAATGTAATGAGATAGACCCACTCCCCAGGAAACCGAACATAGATAGATCAATGACTCTAGATGTTGTAGAAAGCAGAAATGTAGAGCCTTACAGAAAGTGCTCTGGAGGACGATCTATTTTATGTAGTAAGAATGTCATGTACAGTAGAGAATGTGTCAGGTAGTACATGTTATGATACATTATCAAATAATATAGGTTCAAAACTAAGCAGACCAGAAGTTATGGGTAAAAATAGGTTGGTCAGACATTTCATAATTGGTCAGCCATGTTGGGGTTCAGGACAAAGTCAGGCAATCTAAGATGGATGCTGGGCATACAAATAAGTGAATTTCTATAAAACCATGTTTAAATAATACAAAAATGTACTCATGGTATTTCAGTGAGAGTTCAGTAGTCAAGGACATATTGTCTGGGCATCATATCTCTAATCTTGACAGTGATGAGCCGGGGGAGCGAGGTAGCAGTCACAGAAAGATTGTGAATGAGGCATTCAGCTGGATCAATTAGCAGAGAGGATGCAGTTGATGCCCATATTTGTGCCTTTGGGACAGGAAACCATGATGCAGTTGCTAAATATGTCTCAGGATTGATGTCATTGGTGTTCGTATGTTAAAGGTCAGGTACAGCACACACAATTTTAATGAGTTACAGATATGGGTATGGCATGGGCGCTTTTGCAAATTGGCAGCCCAGTCAGCCAACCCTAGAGGAGGAAGGGACTTGTCTTGGCGTGCCTGAACCAATGAAAGAGTTCCGCATCATAAGTAGGGAACTGAGCCAACCTAGATTGTATAAAAAAGCAGGGTCTTACTCAGAATTGTAGCAGAGTTCCAGAGATGCCCTTGCTGTATGATGTGCCTGCTGGAAGAAATAAAACCTGATGACTTCTTGAAACCAGTCTGAGTTCCCTGCTTTGCTTCAGAGTGTCTTCTTGACCCCAAAGATTCCAAAGCACAGAGAGTGGGGGTGGTGGGACCCTCATGAACAAATCAATTGAAGTGATAAGTAAATATACATATTTACGTGTCACCATTTTTAATTCACTTGATTCTGCCAAGTTGGCCAAAGTATTGGTATGAAAGGTTCTAAGGAAATGTAGTGCCATTAAAAGCTTTGTATCCCATATTGGTCGATACTCCACTGAGAACCTGGTAAACATGTATATAACTAGTATTGTTCCATGCACCCAAATGGCCTGGCAGTGTTTCTTAGTAAAGAAACATCTTAGCTGCATAAGCTTGTGGTTAAATTATGGCAAATGGCTCTTGGATTATCTAATTATCTGAGTACATTTGTGGGTAAAATATGGCTCTTGGACTATCTAAGTATTCCAAAGGATCCAGAAGTAAAAAATATTAGACAGTGAAAATAATAACTATATAAGCAATGGGCGGGATTATCCATTTGTAAATGTCAGCTAATTCAAGCCGTTTTGGTACATGTCATATCACATGAAAAGTAGCATGAGTGATTGTTTGGTGAGATGATTCAAAAGAATTCTTTTCTCAATTGACTGTGGCTTACATTACATACATATGCTTACTCACATCAGATAGTTTTTGCACCTCTGGAAGTAATTTGTTGAAGTTCTCCAGTCACTAAGGGATCAGAGCAGTCCAATCAAAATTCACTTCATACTGAAAGTGCATTTCATAGCTTACTTCAGCAGGCCAATAGATTTCATGACTCTCAGTCAGGGTAATGTAAGAACATTTCACATCAAATTTGAGCTGGTATTTGGGGTGCAGACAGGTATCATTTAAAGGGAACTTAGCATGTCACCCCAGCAAACTCTTGCAAGTATTTAACTTTTCCATGTATTGGATATGTATAAGTTCGTTAAACCACAGCTTGAAGTATTTATATAGTCTGATCTACTAGTCTGGTTACATTTTAGGTACACTCAGCATGTAGCAATTCCAAATGATTGGAATATGAACCTCCTAGATGTATTCCCATTAACAGCTTGCACAGAGTCCTAGTGTCATGTGATATTTTGTAGCCCACACCCCTTGCACGGGCCCATAAAATGCAAAATGAGCATCCCGCTGCTTTAATGTCAGATTGCCAACTTGTTGAACATTAGATTAAGGGTAACAAGAAAGCTTCCCAGAACAATAAAAATGAGGAACCAAGTTCCGATTCATACAGAAGGGAGCAGGGAGAGCAGAATATGTACACTGGCATAAAATGGATCAGAATAACGTATTGAACACTTTGCACTCCCTCACAGCAGGTGCGATCAATCGGATGTATGCCTTGACTTTAGCTGTAGGGGACATGAAGAGTTTGTTCACCGCCCAATTAGGGAAACAAGCAGACAAGGGGCCTCATTACACGGTAGGCGGTAAGGGTTTACCGGTACCGGTATTTTACCGGTACCGGTAAACCTTTACCGCCTTACTACGAGGTCCCTTTGCGGGTTGGAGAATTTAACGCCTGCTTTTTGCAGACGTTAAAAACCAACCCGCAAAGGGACCAGGGAGCTAATTACAGTACCGCAATTTGCGGTGCCGTAATTAGCACATTCCCATTATGCCCTATGGGGCAAAAACGGGAATGGGGAAGGGCAATGGGGGAAGGGGGAATTACCGCCCCACCAACCTTGAAATAGGGCGGTAATTCCCCTTTCCACCAAGGCGGCGCCGGTATTTTACCGGCATGGACCAAGGTGCTAAAAGCACCTTGGTCCACCGCCGTCCGTGTAATGAGGCCCAAGATATGGAGAAAGGCAGGGTATAAAGGAGTACAATTGAGCAGTAATGCACATGATGGTGCACCATTTAACAACTGTCGAGCACAGGTATGGAAAGCTTTGAGGAGCATATAGCCAGACACGTCTGATATAAACCCTATCGTGGCCTGCATGATGAATGCAGATGAGGACCCTGAACACTATATTCACCAAATACAGGGGATGGGGTGGTTAGAGAAGGGAGAGAGATGGAACATGAATATAGCTGTCTTTTATCACATGTTGCTCAAGGGTCTCCTCCCAGAAGTACAAGCAGAATTGAAAAAGGTGGTTGGCATCTAAGCAAAGCCATGGCCTGAAATACAGGCACACATAGTACACTATTATACAGTGCAACAACAAAAGCAGAAGCAGAGAGTATTGAAAACATAGAAGGCTGAAGAAAAACTAGTACAGAAAAAGGCAGCTAAATTTATCATGGAGGGAGCAGTGACTCCTAACACCACGGAAGGGCTGCCCAGCAGGGTCCAATGCAGGGATGAACAGAAGGGCCAGTAGATGGCAGATGGGAGATGGGATTTTTCAAGAGGGGAAGGGGTAGTTATGCGAAAGCAAGAGGGGGTAGATGGGGACAAATGAGACCTAGGTTTGGAGAGCCGTGTTGATCTTGTGGGAAGGTAGGACACTTTATATGAGAATGCAGAAGCAGACCCCCATTGTCCTACAACAACCCTAGCAGACCAATGATTCTAATGTCTTACAACCCACTATCCCAGATGCAGCACCCTATTTTCTCATATGCCCCGGTCCCATGCAGCCACAGCCAATCCAATACCCAACACCAAATATTCCTCAGACACAGATGCAACAGGTACCAAATATCCCTCAGACATGCATGCAGCAGGCACCTGCTCAGCCCTTGGACCAAAACGCCAGACCACAGGGCATGGTAACTCATTATACAGGGGCATGTGTGATAGGGGGTAATCCTTTCCCGCTCCCAAGAATGGATGCTCACTCGCAATAGGACAGCCCACACAGAGATATGACATGCCCAGTATTATCAGTAACTTCACACCCAGAAGAGAAACTCTGAGTGAGAGTGAAGATATGGGATCAAACATTTTCTTTTATGGTTGACACAGGAGCTACCAAGTCCTGCATTACGTAAGGGGAGTTTCCTCTGTCAAGTGAAATAATGCACTCACAGGGATTCTCTGGGGCAGTAGTATCGGTTCCTTTCACTGAAAATGTGCCCATCATCATAGCCACACAAGAATTGACAGCACCATTACTATATTCACAATATATAGTTAACCTTTTGGGCAGGGACCTCATGAGCAAGTTGAAAATGTAATTCACTGATGAGGGCATACTTTTTTCTATCCCAGGCACACACCATGCTAGAGCTACAGCAGTGATACACCCAGAGTCGTACGGACACCCAGAAAATCCAGAAAAAAATCCAGAAAAGCCCTTGCAGGACAAGGCCGCTGTGTTGAGTGACACAGGTGCACAAAGGGCGTTGCCCGATTTCACATAGCATGATATGCTACATCCACGCTTCCGAGCCTTTGAGGTACGGACCATCTGTGACAAAGCCTTTGCAGGATAAGGCCGCAGTGTTGAGCAACATATGAGTACAGAAGACAAAGCCTGATTACACCTAGCACTCTACACTATGTCCACGCTTCTGAGCATCTAACAGCTGAGGTTTGGACCCTCTGCAGCAAAGCCCACGCAGAACTAGGCAGTGGTGTTAAGCAACGCAGGTGTGCAGCAGATGCTGCCCAATAACAAATAGCTCGCTACACTATGTCCACGCTTCCGAACCTTTAAGTACTGCGGTTTGGACCCTCTGCAGCAAAGCCCTTGCAGGACAAGGCTGCAGTGTTGGGTGACAGAGGTGTTTGGCGGCAATGGGGTAGCGGTGCAGACTGTGAGCGCGGATGACTTCAACCTCCTTTCCATGTCCACAAGTTAAGAAGGTGCGGGGAGCGTTAGCACTGCTACACTCTATGCACCCCTCTGACCTTGTGCTCCTCTCCCTCTGCACACACATTTCCCCCTGCAACCGGTCCTCGCACCCCTCCACATGCTTTCCTTTTCCCCTCCTTTTCCCCTCTCTACGTGCACACCCTGCAACTTAAGCTGGGTGCGCTCCCTTGCATCAGGCTGCGTTACTTCTTAGGTCATGTGAGCTCCCTCCCAACCTAGGCCATGTGCGCTCCCTCACATCAGGCCAAGCCACTACTTAGGACACGTGTGCTCCCTTGCAACTTATGCTATGTGCGCTCCCTCGCATCAGTCCGTGCTACTACTTAGGCCACGTGCACTCCCTTGCAAATTAGGCCACATGCACTCCCTTGCAACCTAGGTCATGTGCATTACTTCACATCATAGGCCCCCCACATCCTGTCTATGCTTCCACTCCCAGATTTTCCTACCTTACTCTTGCATCTCTCACCCCTTCGCTCTCTGGCCTGTTGTATTGTCAGCCCCTATGCAGTGTTTCCCCGGTCATTCCACTGTTTTGTTTTCTCTACTGTACCATTGCATTGCCTGCTTTCCTCTATGTCTAGGTTCCTAGGTTGTGTACTGTGCATTGTTGGGTTGGGTTACTGTACCATACTTTTTGGCCTTGCCGTTGTATTTTCTTCTGTATTGACATTGTGTTTTTCTTTACGTTATTGACAGTCCATTGCGTTGCCTTCAATCTTTACCTCTAGGTTTCCTTGGTTGTGCATTGTGCTTTCTTGTTGGTTTCTGTATTGCACCTTGATATTGTAGTTCCTATATTGTAGGGCATTGTTCTGGTCTCTACATTATTGGCATTCCATTGCATTGCCTGAGTTCTTTACCTCTAGGTTTCCTTGGTTGTGCATTGTGCTTTCTTGTTGGTTTCTGTATTGCACCTTGATATTGTAGTTCCTATATTGTAGGGCATTGTTCTGGTCTCTACGTTATTGGCATTCCATTGCAATGCCTGAATTCTTTACCTCTAGGTTTCCTTGGTTGTGCATTGTGCTTTGTTGTTGGTTTCTGTAATGCACCTTGATAGTGTAGGTCCTGGTGTGTCTTGTTCTGTGTTGTGCTTCCCTCTCTGTTGTGTGTCCCCATGTGCCTCTCTCCTGTCTGCCCCCAGCGCTACACCCCCTCCTGCTTGGGCTCCCCCTCTTTGAGCCCATACCCTCTATGATGCTCTCTGTCTCCTCTTCTTTAACTGCTTTTCTATTGACTATCCTATCCCGCTTAAATGTTCTAGCAGGAAGAAGCTCAAAAGGGACATCCTAGTCTCCAACCCAGGCCTCCCTATCGCTGATACCTACAGCAGTGCTTCCTCCAAACAGACCCTTACCGACTACACTCTTTGTCGTTCCCTCTCCAGCCCGATGTACCCCCCATATGGTCTCTGTTCTCTTTCCTTTTTTCTCATCTCCTATTAATGGTGGCACCCGGTGGGAGACCCTCCTGGCCCCCTTCCATTCCTCTAAGTCATCATTAATGTCTACTTAAATGGTACTGTCTTGGCCCACGGCCCTCAGCCTAATCTCCTCCTTTGTGATACATGTGTAACGCATCCTATAAGCTTCCTTTCTTCTCCTGCTATCCCTTCTTACCCCTTCCTCTGCCACCTCTCCAGCACCCTCTGCTACTTTGTTGGCCACCCTGTTGCCTCCTCCCCCCGCCACCTCTCTGGCACCCTCTGCTGCTTCTATGGTTGCCCTGTTGCCTCCTCCCTCAACCACCTCTCTGGCACTCTCTTCTTCCTCTCTGACTACCCTGAAATCTCTTCCTTCCTAATCTGCTCATACTCGGGCACCTCCAACACTTCTGCAGGGTGTACCTCTGGCCTGTATCCCTCCACAGAAGTCCTGCAAAGGTGGTAACCTGTTCCACATTGCTACTCTTAGCTCTTGCTACACTGACATCTGCAGTCTCCTGAAGAGCTTGATTTGGATGTACTCGGTCTCACAAGACTAGGTTCAGGGCCAGATCTGTCACAAGTTTTGACACTCTCCTTTCTGATGGCTACAAGATCCAACTGTCCTGGTGGGGATGGAGGCCTAATTTTCCTGGAGTGGATTCCTGCTTCTGTCATTCAAACGCAGGACTACTCCTTTGAATGCCAGGTCTGCAGGCTGCAGTGGCCTATCTCACTGTGGTCACTATCTGTTTCTCTCTGAATGGGTGGCCCCTCCTCCACCCTGCTTGCCCCTACCTTTCAACTTCTCCTCCTCGGAGACCTGAACATCCACCTGGATGGTACTAGCCCGTCTTCTGGGCTCTTTTGCAACCTCTGGTACTCTCTCTCTCTCTCTCTCTCTCTCGCTCTCTCTCTCTCTCTCTCTCTCTCTCTCTCTCTCTCTCTCTCTCTCTCTCTCTCTCTCTCTCTCTCTCTCTCTCTCTCTCTCTCTCTCTCTCTCTCTCTATCTCTCTCTCTTTCTCTACTCTTTCTTCTGGCCTAACTCACTCTGCAGGGCACATCTTGGATATTCTAATCCCTTCAGATCTCCCCCTCTCCAACCCTTTCACTATTCCTTTCTCTTGGAGTGACCACTTTCTTCTTTCCTCCAACCTTTCCCTATCGACCCATTAGGTCAAGCCGACACCAGCAATGCCACCCACCTCTCGGTCATCCAGCCCCTGAAGTGTGTATCAGTTGAGACTTTCGCTGTTACTTTCTATCCTCCTCCTATGCCTTTGGCTGACTCACACTCTGACACAGCCCTCTCTAACCTTCATCTCTCTATCTCTAACACTCTCGACGTCCTTGCCCCTGTCATGAGGATCAGTTTGAAGCCCACATCCAAGTGCAACTCTTGGTATGATTCTGACCTCGCCAGCCTTAAATGCAAGTGAAGGACAATTTAGGGAAGTGGAGGGCATAAAGCGCACCCTCTGACAAACTGGCCTGCCGCCTGCTCTGAAGGCAGTACAGACTATCTGTCCTTTTCTAAGAAGAGACCCTACATCCAAGGTCACGTGTGGCCTCTAACAACTCGGCTGAAATTTTCAAAATCTGCAAAGAGCTGGCCAACCCGGTCGCAATCTCGACCTCAGGCCCTCTGCATAGCTGGGGCTTTCACCACTAAAACTCAGGACAACCTTTGCACTCTCTCTTTCTCTAGCTCCTCTTCCTCCTCCTCCTCTACCACCCCTGGCCCCTCTTCAGCTGTTTCTCCTCCTCCTCTCTCCTCCTTTCCACCGTTCACCCCTGACGATGTTTCTAGATAAGTCTGATCTATGAAAGTCTCATCAAAGCAGGTTCTCCCCTGCTCATCCATAACCATCAAGGACCACATCGACACCCTTGCTCCAGGCTTGGCTGATTTCTGAAATCAGTCTTTTACCACTAGAACCTTACCTTCCACCTGAAGCACTCCCTTGTGCACCCCTTCTAAAGAAGCCCTCTGGCGATACTTCCTCTCCGGTGAACTAATGCCTGATCTCCATCACTCCTTTTCTGGTCAAACACCTTGAAAAGCTGGCCATCTCACAGCTTAATATGCATACTGAATCTGTTAGGTTGTCTGCACGACCACCAGTCTAGCTTCAGAGCGACCAGAAATACAGAATCTGCTCTCAGGAACACCCATGAAGACTTGCTCTCTAATCTTGATTCTAACCTTCCTTCTGTCCTCATTCTCCTCGATCCATCCTCTGCTTGCGACATGGTCAACCATCCTGCTCAATCGCGGCTCCGACAACCTGGGAATCTCTGTCAGACCCTGGCTTTGTTGACCACCTTACTCACTGACCGACCCTCCCAAGTTCCTCTCTTCTATCTCTCTTTCTACTTTTGATTTTCCCAAGGGGTCTAAACTTTCTCCCTGGCTTTTCAACCACTACCTGGCACTTCTTGCCCACTGCATCGCTATATTCTGCTCTAACTCTCAGTGTTATGTGCATGACACCCAGCTCTCCTTCCGGCTCCCTTCCGCCACCTCTGCTCCTTCTCTCAAACCAGACTGCCTGGCCGCAATTCAGGAATGGTGTGCCCCCAATGATCTCTGTCTTAATGTCATTAGGACTGAGATCCTTTTCATTGAGACACTTGTTCTCTCCTTTCCGCTCTCTCTCCGGCCACACTCCCTGGGCCCTCTTCCTTCTCCTTCCTGTGAGGCTAAGAATATTGGTGTCATCTTCGACTCTACCCTCTCCTTCTCTCCTCACATCTCTGATGTCTCTAAGAGTCATACCATCAGCTGCACCTCTTCAGAGGTATTCCGACCTTTTCTCACTTTTCCCCAGAAACTAGCTGTCTCCAGAGTCCTCGTCCTCCCTATGCTGGATTATTGCAACAGCATCTGTCTAAATCTGCCTTTCCAAACTCTTTGACCTTTACAACTTATCCAGAACAGGATTGCACGACTTGTCCTTGGCCTCAAAACCAGAGATCATATTTCTCCAGCTCTGAATTCTCCCCACTGGCTCCCTGTGGCTGCAAAGTTCAAGATCAAGACCCTTTGCATTGTACACAAGGCGTTTTGTGGCCTGGGACCACACTACCTCCAACGTTCTCTTCCTAAACATCTTCCTTCTTGAGCCCTACGCTCATCCACCTCCAAACTTCTCTAAGCAGAGAGTGGGGGGTAGATATCTTTACTCTGTTGGGGCTTACCTCTGGAACAGCCTCCCTGCCTCTCTTAAACTTGAGCAGAAACACCTCTGGTTATGGAAGCAACTCAAGAACTTCCTTTTCGCTTTTGCTTTCTCTCTTCGTCTCCCTCGCTGATGTCCCTGACTGCTCCGCACTCTGGTTCAACTAGCCACCCACTGAAACTCGGGCACAGGCTCCTGCATGTCCAGTTGTTCGTGCACTGCCTCCAGGCAACCCCAGATCTTAAGGGTCTGTATCTGCAACCCTACAGTCCCCTGTCTCCCTGCACTCTTCGGCCACCCTCTGGCAGCACTTATTAAGTTACCAGTACGTTTCCCTTCCCCTGCCCCTGGAACTTCTCCCCTTCCGCATACCCGCACTTGCGTGATCTGAATGATAGATCGGTGTTCCCAAATTTAAAACCTTCAACAGTATATGGGAAAGATTTTTCATGATTTAAGTTGGACAAATCTTTTTTCATCCTTTTAACTCTCTCTAGAGTAGTGTCATTTTTTAAATCAATCAACCCTTTCAGATGTTGTTCCAACTTCACCTTGAAGGCATCAAGGTCCATATCTTTCTTTAATTCTTCTTGTACTCTGTTGATATCAGTCTCAATTTGTTTAGACACCTCATTAGCTGTATCGATGATAAGCACCAACCAATCACGTCCACACTTGTTGGAAATATAGCTCCACTTGATCTTGAACTCTTTATTGTTCAAGAACAAGCGGGGCTCATTCCTGATGATTAAACCTTGTGGAAGGGCATGGTTCTTTAAATATTCAAGCATAATTGCCCCATGCAGCTCAGTACGTATAAGACGTTTCCTTAGTTGAATTGACTCATCCCATTGGTCATTATTGTTGATGTTAGCTTCATTTTCGTTGGAACCTGACAAGACTGACAGTTAGTCCAACAATTTTTTAACATAATCCTCACTATAAGCCAGACATTTCTCCGACAGAGTTGCCATAATGTCTAATACTATCACTACAACAAAGTCTCTGCACTGTAACCGAATATTGATTGCTAAGTACCTACGAGACTACACAAGCCTCAAAAAACAGTGTTTTAAATAGGTATATAATACAATACCCCTACCAAACACAACATCTATCTCCACCAGCAGGGGAAATGTATATTATTCTATAAAGGAGGTAAGTCTGAACTATGCACCAATAATCTCAACCAAACATCCAAGGTCCCTGATTACCCGGCACACTGCGTTCGTAAAAAATAGACTGTATGCTTAATTATATCACAAAACATAATATAAATGTATTCAAAACAATATATAGTCAAATAAAAACATAAATTGACCCAAAACACAGCACAGTAGAACCAATGAACTAATACCTAAACATTTCATCTAAAACATCCTAACAAAATTTGACAAACACAAAAAACACTCAACTGATACATGCAACATTCTAAATGTGTCATAAAAATGATTCCCGACATGTTTCTGTTCTTCCAAACCCTCAAAAGGGTGAACATTCTTCAGGGGAAACTTCTGTTAAAATAGGTAGACACCTTCAAAACTGTGGGGGTCATTACGAGTTTGGATGTAGCCATGGCGCAGTTAGCGCCATGGCTGCCTCCAAACCCGGGTCTGGGTCCGGTCTGACCGAATGGGGATTTATCGGGTCATTCCGACCTTGGAGGACCCGGTAAATCCCCATTCAGTAAACCATTCCCCATTCCTATTTGAGCCCACATAGGGCTCAATGGGAATGAGGAAGGCGCTAATAACGGGCCCGCAAATTGTAGGCCCGTTATTAGCTCCAAGGTACCTTAACGGGACCCACAGAGAACGACTGGTCAGACCAGCCATTCTTGTTGGGACCCGGTAAGGGACCTCGGAATAGGGCGGTAAGGGTTTACCGGCACTGGCATTCTTAACTGTGCCGGTAAACCCTTACCGCTCAACTCGTAATGACCCCCTGTGTAAAGGGGGTAATTTCTCACATCAAATAATTGGATGTCAAAGTACCTAAAATACAAAAGGGGGGTCCTTCAGAAAAGGATCAAGAACTTACAATACTAAATATGCCAACACACACTGCAGTATACATTTCTGGAGTATGCAGACTGGAGGCATGGCCAACATATAAGCCATCAAACCAACAGTTCTGTAAATTAACCCAACATTACCTTCACTGGGAATTCTCATCACAGGTGTGCTCTTGGTAAGTGCTACACCACATGCACCAATTAGAAGATGCATCTACTTCCACCATAGGCACAAAATGTCACCTCAATATTCGGTTAAAGCCACTGCAGAGACAAAAACATTGCAAATACCCAACTATTAGTACGGGTAAAACCTAGCTCCTATCAGGCCTTATATCACTAGAGAGTATTGTTCCACTCAATTACCTTCAAAAACCAGAATCCAGATGCTTGAGTCAAGGATTCAAGAGGGCCCAGGGTCCACTTGTAGCTCACAGTGACAGCAAGTAAATGTTCAAAAATACCTAAGGTCAAATGATTAATAAAGCCACCATTCCAACCGCAGCCATATAGTGTCATAATTACAGTAGCCTCATAATGCCAACCAGCATGCTGGTTTTGAATCCCCTCTGTAACCCCTACACTTTCAATGCCCACTCCTAATCTTTTTCACCTGAGTCTTTCGTATTTGAACTTCAGGTTCTGGCGGAGGTAAAGAAATTGGAAGGTCAGGAGAGGTCCCTTAACTCTAATTTCAGTAGTGCCCAGAGAGCTCTGAATATGAAACTGGCTAAAGACAAGTCTTTAGTGATTAGAGAAGCAGACAAAGGCGGGCTATTGTCATGATGAATCGTTGTGACTACATCACTGAATGTGACAGATTGCTAGCTGATGAGACGTGTTATCGATGACTTTCAGAGGATCCTCCCAAAGAGCTTATGGAAGTCATAAAAGAAAAAGTCCTATGTGCCTTTGAATCCAAAATGATCTGCAGACAGGAGTATGAATATCTTACAAGGGAACACGGGAGAGTTACAGTATTTTACATCTTACCCAAAATACATAAAACCTGGTACACCCTCCCGGCCGACCCATAGTGTCTAGAGTTAACTCTATTTTGGAACCACTGTCCAAATTTATTGACTTTTACTTAAGAACATTTATTCCTAAAATGCAGAGCTACCTCAGATACACAACTGATGCTATCACGAAGATAGAGAACTTACCTTTTCGTGCATGGCTAGTCCTTACTTATCAGTCTGGACATTCAGTCCTTGTATACGATGATTCCCCAAAAAGCGACCTTGGACGTGGTTGAGGAGATCTTGTTGGGCAGAGAAGGCAGACACCCCGTGAGTAACAGTTTCATTTTATAGTGTACCCAACCTGCACTGATTCGAAACTTCTTCCAGTTTCAGGGAACGTTTTTTCAACAAATTGAGGGTACTGCATTGGGGGAAGCTATGGCCCCCAATTTGGCTAACCTGTGCATTGAATTTTTTTGAGAAGTCTGTTATATATCAAGCCACTAATCCATTTGGCCATCTATTGAGGAAATGGCTGCGTTATATTGACAATGTTCTTATTGTGTGGCATGGGTCTTTGGAACAGGCCAATAGTTTTGTGGACTGGTTAAACCAACAAAACCGGTATTTGAAATTCACCAAATGCTTTAGCGAAAATGAAATTAACTTTCTGCATATCACTATTTTCCCATGGGGATGTTGAAAGTTAAACCTTATAGCAAGACCACTGACAAAAACGCCCTAATTAACTACAGCAGTCATCATGCCAAACACATGAACATCAATTTTCCCTTTGGACAGTTCCTGAGGTTGAAGAGGAACAGTAGCTGCAAAGAACATTACAGTAAGAGTGCTAATATCCTGACACAGAAACTGTTGACTAAAGGCTACCCCTCACAAACTATCAGGTCTGCCTCTAAGAGGGCTTATAACAATAAGCGGGAAGCTTTGTTGGAAAAGACTCAGAAAGAGGCTAGAAAGATTGGGACAGTGTTTGTTAACACTTATTGTAACATATCGTATAAGATCAAGACCATCATTAAGAAAACCTGGAAAAAAGCATACCACGGCAAAGAAGTTCTACCACTGTTGGTTGCTTTTAAGAAGAGCCAGAGCTTACGAAATATGTTGGTCAGAAATGATGTAACAGACACCCAGATTAAACAAGCACGATTAACCACATTGTGGGTGGTTTACCGGATGTAAAGGGGCATTTGTCTTGTGGTAAATGCAGTATGTGTGGGCAAACAGAAGAGGAAAGTACCTTTCAAATTGGACCAGACTTGGTCTGGAATTTCAATGAAATGACAAATTGTAATACTCAGAATGTCATTTATTTGATTACGTGCCCCTGCAGCCTACAATATGTAGGCAAGACAAATAGAAAATGCCGGGTTCGTATGATTGAGCACCGGAGCTGTATAAAGAATAAAATAATTACAGCACCTCTGGTGAAACATTTTTTGCAGAAAGACCATGCACATACAGATTTTACATGGCTGATATTAAAAAAGATACATGGGATCAGTAAGCAAGTGAATGGCCCAGTTTCGAACAAAACATGATTTTCAAACTACAGAGTCATAGAGTAGGTTTGAATGAGGGTATTGATTGGCATTGTGTGAACTTAATTTGAATCACATCTTCCATGTTGTCTGCTGGCAGAATAGTGTGTGACTTTAATTTAAATTAACCTTATGGCGAAGTTTAAGTGATTACATCTGTAACATAGCCAATGTTGTTAAACTTTATTGAATTAATGTGTATTAGACTGTCATCAATGCCTATCATCATTTTGAGATTCATAAGCTTCTGTGACATTTGTATGCCTTACATGATATCTCATACTATGCGAGATGATGGGGGCTGGGTGTATAATCTTCTTACATGAATGTATTGAAATGTATTGGCACTTACCAGTGAAAAGATCGGGTACTCCAAAGAACATTGTATTTTCGTGGTTGGATGTGCGTAACATGATACCCAGTGTGGTCATTGGGGTGCCACTTTTTCATTACACTATGGGAAGGAAAACTTCTGCAAAAGTTATGATAAGAGCTGGTAATATAAATGGAAGCCTATAGATGTATGACTATGTATAAAGTGTGGTTTACCTTCAGTAATACAGCTACAAGTAAAATTCCAACCTCTCAGTACGGATCTTAAATGTATTTCCCTTTATCTGGGGTTGTAGGTTGCTTCAATGAGTACAGAGGGGTGTAACTGTAGATGTCCCCCTTCCTTTAGGTCCCGGGGTGACCCATGGACGTTTATGACTATTTCCCCAGTATATTAAGATGCTTTTGATCACATAGCAGCGCTGACACTGCTAATTCATGCATTGCTGGTATTGGGCTCTGTATTACTACCACCAACATGGCCACGTGTGACCTGGCTTTCAGTGGTCCTTTCTTTGTGTTTACTGGCTTCCATCTTATGGCATAGTCTGTCCTTTGTGTTTTCTACTTGTGCTGTTATGGTTAGCACTAATTTGCATATGGGATACAGACAGTATGTCTATCGCCTGACATACGCAGTTTTGACATTCCGCCTCAGGACCGGTGAGTACACTTTATACACGGCCGGTGTCTCCCGTTGTTATACATTATTATTTCATCCTTGACACAGATGTGACCTAATTTGGCGTTCTTCGTCTTGTTTCACGTACTATGTGCACGCCGTTCTGTGCTCTCCATCAGTGACACAGATGTGACTAATGTTGGCGTTCTTCTGTTGTCTTGTGCTATGTGCACGCCGCTCCACGCTTCCCATTTTGAAGCTACGGCTTTGGTAAAATACTTATTAATGTTTGTGTTTCTAATGTTGTGGGTGGTGATGGATTCACTTTGCTTATCGAACTTTTGCCCGGCATTTCACAGTCCTTGTATTGTGTATGTTGTAGAGCCAATTGGGTGTTGGGATTCAAAACCAGCATGCTGGTTTGCACTATGAGGCTACTGTAATTATGACACTAAATGGCTACGGCAGGAATGGTGGCTTTATTGATCATGGTCCCCTGCTGTGCTGTTGTGTTTTGACCTTAGGTATTTTTGAACGTTTACTTGCTGTAACTGTGATCTACAAGTGGACCCTGGGCCCTCTTGAATCCTTGAATCAAGCATCTGGATTCTGGTTTTTGAAGGTAATTGAGTGGAACAATACTCTCTCTTGTGATATAAATCCTGATAGGAGCTAGGCTTTACCCGTACTAATAGTTAGGTATTTGCAATGTTTTTGTCTCTGCAGTGTCTTTAACCGAATATTGAGGTGACATTTTGCACCTATGGTGGAAGTAGATGCATCTTCTAATTGGTGAATGTGGTGTAGCACTTACCAAGAGCACACCTGTGATGAGATTTCCCAGTGAAGGTAATTTTGGGTTAATTTACAGAACTGTTGGTAGGATGTCTTATATGTTGGCCATGCCTCCACTCAGCGTACTCCAGAAATGTAAACTGCAGTGTGTGTTGGCATATTTAGTATTGTAAATTCTTGATCCTTTTCTGAAGGTCCCCCCTTTTGTATTTTAGGTACTTTAACATCCATTTATGTAATGTGAGAAATGACCCCCTTTACACAGTGTTGAAGCAGTCTACAACGATTTTTACAGAAGTTTCCCCTGAAGAATTTTCACCCTTTTGAGGATCTGGAAGAACAGAAACATGTCGGGAATCATTTTTCCGACACATTTAAAATGTCGAATGTATTAGTTGAGTGTCTTTTGTGTTTTGGTTCTACTGTGTGCTGTGTTTTGGGTCAATTTATGTTTTTATTTGAATATATATTGTTTGAATAAATGTATATTATGTTTTATGATATATTTAAGCATACAGTCTATTTTTTATGGACGCAGCGTGCCGGGTAATCAGCCACCTTGGATGTGTGGTTGAGATTATTGTGCATAGTTCAGACCTATCTTCTTTATAGAACAATATAAATGTACCCTGCTGGTGGATATAGATGTTTTGTTTGGTAGGGGTATTGTATTATATACCTATTTAAAACACAGTTTCAAACAGGTATACCATGTCATATATTTATTGATCAAAGATATGTACCACATACTGTGCTCCTTGCTAAGACACTGCCACCACACCTGAGGAAACATTTAGAGAAGATGCCCAGAGAATTATGTACCAGTAGCCCCGACAAATTTGGTCTCCTGAAAGGGTTATAAGCAGTTTACATTAAGTTGAAAACAGGGGCATTGTTGCCGCGACTCAAGCTGTAGCCCATTACCAAGGAAGCAGAGAAAGGGATTTATCCCACCGTTGCACAAATATGGCAGTAGGGTGTTATAGTGCCATCAGAGTCCCCATACAACACGGCTGTGTACCCATTAGAAAAGCATGTTTATTTAGAAGCATTTTCCAAATAAATAAATAAATACGTCTATCACGTAGGTGAGGTTGTGGTATCGTGCTGTGACTGATGTATGCACATGAAGTATGCTTTGAATGGGACTAATATATCTTTTGGGCGAGATTGTACCGGTTGCATAAGAGCCCTTTATTCTTCCATATCATTACCCCAGGTTATTAACCACAGCTAGTATTCTTTCATCAGAGCGCTAGTACTCGTCCCTATATACATAGTATAGCTAACACTAAGACTGATACGTTTTTGCATGCAGCCTATATCACATTCAAATACATAAAATAAATATTGCATAGAGGTAACAGCTATTTCTTTCTGGTTATAACCGTCCGTACATCACATAATTCATTTCAAAACGTTTGGGACAGTCCCATAACATATGGAAATACCCTGCATCATCTCTCCCACATTAAGGGCAGCCCGCTGAGCCCACATGTGGACACTTTTTCAGCCGAGCTAGTGTATAGTGGCATCTGTGCAGCACCTTCAGTTGAATCAATATGAATCGAGAATTGTATAAGACATTATGTGTTTGCAGACACATATATTTCCAAATGTCATATCTAATGTGTAACTGCATGCCCCCTGCCCACTTTGAACAGACTGTAGCTAACGGTTCAGGCATACAGAGTTGTATCAGTCAATATAAGGTCTAGACCTAGTCACGGCTTTAACTAGCTGTCAGAATGTATTCCAGAACAGTATCATTCTCAGGTTCCTCTGGGAACTCACGCCATGTAATTTTTTGATAGTGCAGGAATCTCTCATGCGGGTATAACGTTTCCATCCAGATTCATATTATCAATACCCTCAACCCAGCTCACACCCAACTGTTTTTGGCAGCCACGTCTACCTGAGGTAAGGCCGGTATGCAACTCGGGACGGAATTTGCTGTGATATGGGTTGGACACCCCCAGTAACTTCCATAGCTGGCGCTAAACCAGCGCTGTCACACTCGCTGGATCACACGGGCAATCGTCTGCAAATGTGGCAGGTAAAACCAATGATCTAAGGTCTGCATCCCCAGCAGAGTACCTTTCTAGCTTGACATGTGGAGAGGGTGACCCCTCCAGAAACCAATACGCTGCATATTGCACCTGCGCCACTATCCAATACAGCTTAAAATCGGGAGCTGCAAAACCTCCTCTTCTGTATGACTTGGTTAACGAGGCCCAATTTAGCTGCACCGTGCCAGAGTGCCATACAAATGTATTGATCTCGATTTCCAACTCCTTATTATACGAATTGCCTTCCTGGCCAAAGCGGTACATTTTGAAAAAGGTAGAAAAGCTTCGGGAGCAGAGCTATTTTTAACAGAGCTATTCTACCAGCAACGGTCATCGCAGGTTGTGCCTAGGCCTTGAGTTTAGAAATCAAATGCCCATTTGCTTCCCATAGTTATGATCATATAAGATAATGATCTGCCTAGATACTCAACCCCTTAATATTGAATGTTAGTTGGCGCCCATGCGAAACCATGCAAGTCGCCCATCTGAACTGTAGCTTTTGTTCGGGGGAAGACCTCTGATTTATTACAATTCACTTGAGGTCCTGACAGTTCCCTGAAATAACTGACATTTGTGCCCGTGAGAGGAACAAAGTGTATAAGAGGGTCTCTGATGTATAAGATCGCATTGTCGGCATACAGTGATATGACTTCGGGAATACCAGCCATTCTAATTCCTGAATATATTTATGTCGTACAAGGTCCACCAAGGGATCGATGATGATGGCAAAAATGAAGGCGACAGGGGACAAACCTGGTGGGTGCCCCTATCGATCTTAAATGATACTGACACCATACCATTGGAGCACACCTCGGCTAATGGTGAGGTATATAAGGGCTGCATATATGACAACAAGTCTGAACCAAATCCACATTTTTTAAGTACTGTGTACATGTACTGCCAAGAGATTGAGTCGAAGGTTTTCTGTACATTCAGCGTGCCAGCTACCGCTTGGGCCTCTAGGTCAATCTGTGCTATTATGTTGAACAGTTGACGTAGGTTCAATGCAGTCGATTGGCAAGGGATAAAGGGACAATGCCCGATTGATGTTGATGACAGTCGAGTAGCCAGAATATTTGCAGATTTTTCACATCAGTATTTATGAATGATAGAGGTCTATAAGACCCACAATCTTCTGTGGGTTTATTAGGTTTCGGCGAAACCACAGCAATTGCCTCTCTAATAGTACCGCGGTGCAACTCAAGGGTCTCAATTCAGATTCTATGTAAATAGAGTATCAGGGATGACACCTAGTGCTTATAAAATTCGGCTGTGAAGCCATCTGACCCCCCAGGGGCCTTACCTGTTGGGTGATCCTCTATTGCTTGGGCTATTTCATCCTGAGGTATTTGGAGATCCATTTGGGCTACAGTGTCCTGTGAAAGCTGCATAAGTGGAATGCACTCACGGAACCTGTCAATCTCTTCTTCTGTGTGGCTATCCTTATTGGCATATAAATCGGAATAAAAGCCCATACTTGTTGACCTCTGTTGACACTCTGTTGACCTCAGCCTGTGTGTCCCCAAATCTCCCATCTCATTTTTAAATTAGTGGGATACAGCCACTGCCACCCTCTTGTCCCACTGTGTGGGCTAGCAATCTTCCAAGCCTTTCTCCATCGCCATAGTGCCTTGCCATTGCCGGACCATCTAAAATGTTAACTCCCTCGCAGCAGTGTCCCTGAATATATCTACTGCTTCCATTATTCATCAAGTGTAGCAGTTGGGGGAGTAGCCAAATGTTCCTTGTTCCAAGCTGCAGAGTTCATCCTCATTAATTTCAATGCCACGCCTATTTTTCTGAAGGACCCCCAACTCAGTGGCCATGGTGATATTCCATATGTAAATCTTAAAGGCCTCCCAGAGTGTGCACACAGATGGCACGATCCCTCATTGTGGTAAAAAAAATAACTGCATGTGCTCCCTCATATTAGCAGCAAAAGCAACATTCAACAGTTCCTGTGATTTAAAACGCCAGCCATTATGGGTATTGGGAAAACCGCTCAACTTGACAGTGACGCAAACAGGAGAATTATCCGAATATGTTCTGGGCAGCATAGAGACATCTGTGACACCGCCAAGGAGCATGTCTGAAATAAGCCATATATCAATGCAGGAGTAGAAACTGTGAACCAAGGAGTAGAAGGAATGTATTGGGTCATGTGTGTTAAGTACTCTACAAGCATCTAACAGGTTCAGACTATTCATCCATCCCACATGGCCACATGCAGTTTTCGTAAGAGATCTATGACCCTGGGTAGACCTATCTAAGTTCTTGTCTACGATAGTATTAAAGTCCCAGCTCCATAACACAGGAATCAGAGGATAACAAACGAGCATATTGGCAAGTTCAGCATGAAACTGATGGTCATCCACTATAGGATCATATACACTTAAAAATAACAGAAATCCATAAACGAACACATAGCATCCCTGTGGATCAAAGATGACTTTCCTGTGTTGAAATGGCAACGATATGTGTGGTAGAATCATCGCACCCCTGGATTGCATGGAAAAAGTGTGTAAAATCTGTTTTACCTTAGCATTTAGCAAACCCTTCACATCCAGCATCCAGGGCATGTGTCAGCTGTAAGTATAGGATCTTGACTTCATGTGGTTCAACATGGAGAAGTAGTCTCCACCTTTTCACAGAGTTTCTGAGCCCCCGCACACTTCTACTCAAACCTGCGTATCCATCTCTGAGATGGGAGACATATATCCCCTCTGGTCCCCACCCTCCCTGCTCAACCGCCATTACTAGCATATCTTCAATCTCCCTGTGCGGAGCACCCCCAACATGTATGTCATCCAAATGAAAGCCAAGTCCATTTTAACCCCCAACTTAACACCCCTCCTTCACCCACACCAACCTCACAATGGGGCAGATGGAACTCCTGTCCAGCAGTCGTTGCAACATTACGTTGCATGAGGTGACTGAAGCACGGGAAAGACCCAGTCCATACAACTGTAGGTTTGTTTGTTTGTTTATTTATTTATATAGCGCACTGAGCCCTGGGGTATCTGGGCACATTACACAGTTACAAATAATATACATAGGCAGTGATAAAAGTTTAGGCAAAATGTCAATTATTTACAATATGATACAAACATTTCCAGGTAATTACATTACAATATAGATACCCACAATAAGCAGACTAGTGGGATGCTTTATACATCTTGAGACAGCAACCACCAGAGATGGTTCAGATCTCAAGTCAACTGGCAGTGAGTACCAACGTTTGGCTGTGAGTACCGTGTTAGGGAGAATTCTCATTGATGGCTAATTTCCCTCAACTAGTGAGTCCGCCAGCAGCTTTGCTGGACTTCTGGAGTTTATTTGTTTCCACTTGGTAAGTGTGAGCTTTTCCACCACTCTTACCTCTGTTTTGCCATGTGTATTTCCTCTGTTTTTGTGATTGTGGACTCTGGAGTACACCACTTCGAAGTAGCCCTCTTATTTTGTGTGTCACTCAGCACCTTCAGTGCAGTAGCACAGGGTTGTCTTTGAGACTTCCCACCGAGTCCATTTCTGAGGCTGACTACCGTCCCCCAGAAAAGGGTAAAGTTGCCATTAACTTTACTTAGTCAATCTACCACAGATCCAGTACTCACATCTCCCATGGAGTACTGGAAAGGGTTACTTCGTATCCCTTTTTATCTGTACCTCCTAGAGCATTGTTTCACACTTTTAACATTTAGACTTGGCTGGTGGCAGTGGTATCTACCCTAAGTTTTCTACCGCGATTAAATTAGATACATGTGGTATTGTTTTAGGCTATTATATTAGCCTCAAACATAAAACCTCTTAACCAAATTGTATTTCTCTTGGCTCCGGTCAGGTTTATTTGCCATTTCTTTTTGTTAAAGTCCTTCTTGTATTTTACTTTGCGCGGCAAACCAGGTTCGCCTTCTTTGTTCACCGTCTTTTGGTGGGCTTCTGCAGAGAAGCCCTACTCTTGGTGCCTGGGTGTCTAGGTGGGCTGAATGTAAGGGAAGGGTGTAGTCACCCCCTGCACAGGGTATCCTAGGAAACCCAAGTTGCACTTTGCCATAATTGGCTGAGGTTGTTGTCCAGGCTGGACAACCCCCCTGCTGGGTGATTGACAGCCAGGCTGTGTGAATGGGGGTTTGGCTCATAAAAGGCAGGTCTCTTGGGCTAGAAGTCAGAGTTGCCACTGGAACTACAAGGAACCGAAGAGAAGCGGAGAGAACGACGACTGCTGCAACTATCCCATCCCGGTGAAGCCCTGCTGCAGTCCTGAACTATCTACCCTTCGTCGACCAGAGAAGATCCAGTCCGGAGTCTTCTTCCCTTGTGCTTGGTGGGGATAACCAGCTCATCTTCCACAGCCAGAGGATCCTCTTCCTTGGTCGGAATCGCTGCACATTGCTGTAGTTGTTCGGATAGCCATCTGAAGAGCCTCTCCTGTTTTTAAGGAGCGCACCTTTTCTTCACCATCGCTGCTGCCGGCCTCATTCCTGGGTGGTGCAGACCCCTTCAAATGTCCTCCTTCACCTAGAAGCTCCAGGAACCGTGGGTCTGCGGGAAACCATCAGGAACAACTGCCAGGGCACCAGCTGCACCATTGGAATAAGGTACTGTGTTCTACTTGAGCAAACAGGGTGAACCCCCTCTCTTCATCTCCAAGGCTTGCCCTTGTCTTCCCTCCTTATTATAACTTTTGCTTCCGAACATTGACAATATCAAAGTACTCTTGGCTACGTTCAATCGTGAACTGTCTGACTCTGTGATCCTCCACAAGAGGCCCCGGTGTCACTTGATCCTGGCTCCGGCCCTCTGACTCTTGAACTCCTGTCAACGAGTGATTCTTAATTCTGTCTGCCTAACTATAATATTGCCTGTGATTTTTGCCTCCAACTCCCTCTGGGTACCTCAGGTGCTAAGTGTGTTTTTGCCCCGGTAGCATTTCATGTTACGGATACATGTTTATTCAGTAGACCGAACTGTCAAAAAGTGATCGCAATTGTATTCACGGTAACGTGTTTTGTTGATAACACCGGTCCATTCAAACACAGGGTACTTACCTTGAGACATACTGTACAAAGTGAATTTGTTAGTTGTAGTATATTTTTCGTGTGGTTTTAAATTTAATAGAAGTGTTGTGTTTATAACAAATTTAAAAAAATAAATGTACTTATATTTTTCTACCTGAAACCTTGAGTCAGTGTTTGCCGGAGTCACAGTAATCGTGGTCTATTTGTGTAATCTCTGCTACTGCTCATATACTCTTGAGATAAGCCTGGCTGCTCCGCCACTGCTACCACTCTGACATAGTAGTACAGGCGTGTACCAAAGGTAAAACTTGTATTACCACCTGTAGTCTTAATTGTTTGTAGTGGTCCCTAAGGGCACTGCACGGGATTCTGCCACTGGTGTACAGCGGTGAGGATTTGAAAGTAGAGTGATTACACTTAGAGTGCTGCTATTGCTTGGGTTCAACTAACCACAAGGCTACCATAATTCAATTTAACTGAGAAATCATGCCAAATATGGGAAACTACACTGAAGAGGGTCTCTTGAACTACACTGCTGAGGTTTTAAGAACCATGTGTAGAGAGAGGAGTTTGTCTGGTAAAGGAAAGAAATCTGAATTGATTGCAAAGTTAATAGGAAAACAAAGTCTGGAGAGTGGGTCAGAAGGGCCTACCCCTCCAGCAAATGTGGATACTGATGTTTCTGATTCTGAGAGTGTTCATTTTGAAGAAGTAGATGATTCCTTGTTAGGAAACCATACAACTCCTTTGCCTACTCAGAATGCACAACCTCTGTCCACAGGGACCCCCACAGGTCCTACACTTACTCCTGAATTTATTGCACTTGAGAAAATGAGACTTGAATTGGAAGTGAAACGTATTGATGCACAGACTGACATGAAACATCAAGAGTTAAGTCTCAGAGAAATGGAGCTGAATCATGAAATAGAAATGAAAAAATTGTCTCTAGAAAATGCTTCTCTCCCAGAGTCTTCTATGTCTTCCAGCCCTAAGAGATCCCATCTGCCAAAGGAAATGATTGGTATGTATGAGACTAATGAGACTAAACTTGATGTTTTGGATTGGTTAGCAATGTTTAAGTACAATCATGGGATTCAAGGTATCTCAGGGAATCAGCTGATTCCATGGTTTTTCTCTAGGTTTCCCCTGTTGCAAGCGATGCTGCAATGGAGTTGGGGGAGGAGGATCAACAGGATTATGAGTGTGTCAAGCTAGCATTAATAGCTAGATTTGGGAAGACCCCTTCCCAGTATCTTAAGAGGTTTAGAACCCTCAAAAAGCATGATGCTACCCCTTGCGCTACCTGGGTGTGTGAATGTTTGAAATTCTTAGATGATTGGGTTAAGGGTTACAAAGTGAACACTTATGAAGGTTTGCGGAATCTTGTAATGTTGGAGTCTATTTTTGATGTCTGCTCTCCTGAGCTTAGACAGCACTTGGCTGTTTCAAAGGAGATAGATCCTAAGAAACTAGCTAAGGCTGCTGATTTATGGGTTGCCAACAGGGCTACTCACAAGGATTCTGGGGCTACTCAGAAGAAGGATGAGGGGAAGAAGCCAAAGGAAGACAGCAAAGAGAATTCCAATAATTCCAATCCAAAAGAGGGCCACAAACATAACCAGGGTAAGCCACAAGGTAAACCGAATCAGGCTAGTGTACCACCTGGTCCCACACCAGATGGAAGTCAGAGCAAACCCCCATTCCAAAGAGCATTTGTGAAATGCTTTGTTTGTGGGTTACCTGGCCATGTGAAAGGAGATCCCAGGTGTAAGGGTAAACCTTCAGGGATCAACACTGTCTCCTTAGCCTTCTCCCAGGTGGATGAAGTACCTATGGCCAGTGGAAACTTTCAGTTATTAGCTGATGAGCTCATGAGAGTCCCACTTAGTGTTTCTTTAGTGTCCTTGGGTCTTTGGGAACAGCAGAACTTAGATGTCTATAACTCAATCCCAGATAATACTAAAGAGTATTACAAAGATAGTGTTCTTGTGAATGGTCAGGAAACCCCTGCCATCAGACACTGGAGCCAGCATAACTGTGGTTGATGAATGTTTTTTCAAGGTGGAGGATGTTGTTAAGGCACCCAAACACCTAACCAAGTTAGCTGGAGGTCCTGTGCAAATGGTTCCCCAGTTACCAGCTCTCATCCAGTGTAATGAAATGACTGTCAGAATACTTGTAAGTGTGCAAAATAACATACCTGGGAGGGTCCTGTTGGGTAATGACCTTAAAACTTTTGGAATTGTGTCCAGTACCCCCAGCCCCTCTGGCAGAAGGAAGCAGGAGCTCACCAGGTCTTCAAGGGAGAGAACTTTGAGAGGCTCTCCTGGGGACATGATAGAGGAAACTATCACCCAAGTCCACAGGACTTACTTACTGCTATTGCAGGTCAGAAAGAGACAAAGGGGATCCCCAAGTCTGCCAGCAAGAAACCAGCAAGCACTTCTGTGCCCAGAAGGACATCTCCACGATTGTTTTGTTGATAACACCGGTCCATTCAAACACAGGGTACTTACCTTGAGACATACTGTACAAAGTGAATTTGTTAGTTGTAGTATATTTTTCGTGTGGTTTTAAATTTAATAGAAGTGTTGTGTTTATAACAAATTTTAAAAAATAAATGTACTTATATTTTTCTACCTGAAACCTTGAGTCAGTGTTTGCTGGAGTCACAGTAATCGTGGTCTATTTGTGTAATCTCTGCTACTGCTCATATACTCTTGAGATAAACCTGGCTGCTCCACCACTGCTACCACTCTGACATAGTAGTACAGGCTTGTACCAAAAGTAAAACTTGTATTGCCACCTGTAGTCTTAATTGTGTGTAGTGGTCCCTAAGGGCACTGCACAGGATTCTGCCTATCTTACAGGAAAGCTGTTTCCTCCCACTTTCTGGAGCTTATGGCTTGGAACTTTGAGGCAGTGTGAATGAACAGTTCTGGTAGGCCGGAAGTGGTTTTGGTAAATTTGTGTATTAGATATTGAGGGGCTGAGTTAGAGAGACACTTGCGGGTGACATTCAATGTTTTGAAATTGATTCTGTCAAAACTTAGAACCAGTTAGTTTTACAACGAATGGTGGGGATATGCTTTGTTCTAGGGATGTTTAACTCAGTTCTTAATGTGCTGTTTTGCAGTATTTATAGTTTTATGACATTCTGTTTGCTAGTCCCTAGGTATAGAGCATTACAGTAGTCTAACTTAGAGAGGATGAGTGCTCTGGCCAGAGTAGTGCATCTTTCTGTTCTGAGAAATGGTTTACAGGCATTGATTAATTTACAGGTGTAAACTGGGGCCGAGGCCATAGCATTAACCTGTCATTCAGGTTTAAGGCTGAGTCAAGATAAAAGGCCAGAGTTTTTACCTCCTTAGTTACTTATATGTTAATGTCATCAATGTAGAATGATTCAACTGGTTGCTTAACTTATTTAGTCTTTTTTGTGAGCCAATGAGAATTAGCTCAGTCTTTCCATCATTGAAACAAAGCCCGTGATTGGCCACCCTTGCTTGGATACTGTGGTAGATTTTGTTAAGTAGAGTTGAGTCTATGTCATGATCACCAGTGATGGGGATGAGAATCTGAGTGTCATCTGCATAATTCGTGTAGGTGACACCCAGATTGTCAAGGTCATCGAAGAGAGGCTTAGTGAAAATGTTGTGCATCGTAGGCGAGACACACAACACCTGTGGTACTCCACAGGTAATTGGTGCAGGCTCAGCTGATGCAGTTGGAGCAAAATCTGTCATTGTTCGATTGTCCAAGCATGATTGGATCCAGGCCGTTGCTTGGGCAGAAAAGTATGCAGCTGTTGTCAGATGCTGGCATAGCACTTTGTAACTGACTAAGTTAAAGGCGGCCGAGAAGTCCAAGAGAAGAAGAAGGGCCATCTTCCCTTTGTCATTTATGGCCGTCCATTTCATTTTTTAAGTCTATTAAGGGAGTTTATGTACCATGTTTGGGTCTAAAAAAACTGACTGGCGTAGCCCAAGGAAATTCTTAGATTCCAGATGAGCCTGTATCTGTAAATATGCTGCTCTATCTAGAATTTCAACAGAAATGGAAAGGTAGTTATTGGTCTGTAGTTCGTTGGGCTGTGTGGGTCAAATTTTTTTTTGTTTTTAATAACGTGAGGACCCAGGCATCTTTTAGGTTATTGGGGACAGTACATGTGTCGAACGATGAGTTTATTAAGGTAGCAATGAAAGGTGCTAGTTCCTGTTCTGCCTCTTTAATGATGGGTGCAGGGCATGTGTTGCCCTGGCATTTAGACGGTTTAAGGCTGGATATGGTGTCTACTACTTCTAGAATAGATAGCGCAGAGAATTCTTAATGCAGTTGCATGGTTTGATGAGAGTACACTGAGACTTTGGCACAGATCGGTCCCCTGAGAGACTTTGGGCCTCATTACCAGTTTGGAGGTAGCCATGATGTTTTTAGCAGCATGGCTACCCCCAAACTTGGGTCTGGGTCCCGCAAAAGAGGATTTACCAGGCCATTCGGACCTTGGTGGTCCTGGTAATTCCCTTTCACTGGACCGGACCCGGTACGACCCCATTCCCATTTGAGCCCCCAATGGGAATGGGGAGGATGCTAACAACGAGCACGCTAGTGACGGGCCCGGTGTTTGCATCCTGTTCTGCTAGCGGGTCCCGCTCTGCACATCTGGTCTGGCCAGGCGTTCAGAGCGGGACCCACTGCAGAACTCGCAATGTGGCGGCCCAGAATGAACGGTGCCGGTCCCTTAACGCACCGTTCATTCCGTGGCCACCACAATCGGAATGAGGCACTTTGGATGGAGCTAATAGCGTGTCTGTGTAGGAAAGAGGCCGCTAACAGTGGCATTTTACGAGTTCGCGTGCACCAGTGTAGCGGCATAGCAGTATCGACAGTACCGGCATGGTGTTAAAGTCCCAAAAAAGCCCCTTAGCGGCATCATCGGAAGCGCAGACAGCACTACCGCCGCCATCTACCTATAAATAATGGGCCCGTCATCAATGGATACGGCATAAGCGGGCACCGCTATTAGCGGTCACTGCTATTAAGTGGAACCAGAAGTAACATCATCACGGCGGAAACGGGAAAGAGCATGTCAGCTATCTTTAAAAACACAATCCATTGCAACCCTCACTACACAGCACCTGGCGACTCATTCCCACAGCAAAAAAACCATCATCAACACCAGCATCATGCCAACGGCAGTGAAAAAAGGGGTATCCCGTCAGCGTAAAAACCGCTTTACGGAGGACGAGCTCACAATGCTAGCAGACACGCTGGCAGAAAATGCTGAGGTTGTCTTTGAGAATAACCTCAAGAGAGAAGCTCAGATCAAGAAAAAAGAGAACTGGTAACTAGTTGCCCACAAAGTGAGTTCAGTTGGGAACACACCCCGCACAGTGAAGGACATGCGCAAAAGATGGGACAACCTGGGCCTCAGAGTCCGAAACATCATGTTGGCTAACCGGAGCCAGGGCCTGGCTACTGGCGGTGGGCCTAGCTCCCCAATCAAACTAAGCCGCTGGGAGGAAACCTGTGCCAGCACTATTGCCATTGAGATTATTGAAGGTGTGGGTGACATGGAACGTAGCGCCACCTCATCGGCAGATGGAGGTGAGTGTCCTAAGAAAACACTGTAATGCAAAGTATGATGATAGTCCAGCAAATTGAAGGTGCCATGGGGCAATGCATGGCCCATTACAAGCAGGAAGTAGAGAAAAAGGTGGGCACCACGTGATTCCTTTCATAAAAAGGGTTTAATCATACAAAGACTTTTCTATATTTGGGTTTATTTAGGGAGCTCATGGGATCAAAATAGCCCTATGACACTGGGGCTATATTTAATAATGCAATAACTGAAAAACTGAGTGGAATCCACCCCGTAAAACCTGGTGCTCACTTCTTGCTCCTCACTGGAGCGAAATTCATTCAAGTTGCATTGCATTCTTTATTCTTAATTTAGACGTCTCTTTTAATTTATCAAATCCTCAAAAAGAATTGTTCAAATAACTTAATTGATCTGTGAGTTTTCAGAAAATAGCTGTGTTTTAATCACACATCATTTTTAAGGAGATAACAAGACTCTTGTTTTCGTGTATCAGGGCTATTGCCAATTCATTTCGGTGCCTAGCACCATCTTCAGGCCTACATTTTTCAATTTGCAACAACACAATAATATTTTCATCATCCACCAATTGCAATCGACATTGTGCATGTTTATGAACAATTAGACAATGCATATACATACCGTCATTTTCGGATATAAAATAATTCATGTTCCGATATATAGTGGGACAAAAAGAAAGAAAATAACAACAATAATGTCAGTTTCTCTGTTAATGTGCAAACACCACTCGAATACCCCACGTTGTTAAAAGCTGCAATTAAAAGATCATTACGTTTTTACCTCAGCCTTTGTGTTCAGTGTCTTCCTCGCCTGTATCTTATCCAGTGCGGTGTATAACCTGCCTGCAACAGTAATAGGAATGGCGTGTGTTATTGGGCGTGTATCTACGTGGGATTCCATCTTTCAAAAAATTCTGTCTGCACGGTCCTTACCTTCTGTGTAGATCTGTGCTGTTCCTTTCATGCAGGCTGCTGCGCGCCCTTGATGGCCATTCCCGGCCAGAGGACGATGCCATGATCACCATGGCAACTTACAAAAGCAGCAGGTCGCGCGCACTTGCAGTGCAGCGGCCTGCATGAGAGGAGCAGCGCGGACCTACACAGAAGGTAAGGACTGTGAAGACAGGGAATTTTTGAAAGATGAAATCCCACGTAGATACAGGGGCAGGGAAGAAGGCAGCAGGCCTTCAACATCAAAAGGGCCAGGCAAGCCACGACTGTCTCTGAAGGGGAAGGTACCACAGGATGCCACATCACTGGTATGGCCAAGGGCCACTGCTACAGAAACAGTCCCCACAACATCTGTGTCCCCTGCACAGGAGCCAGTGGCCGATGGTGCCCATTCAGCTGCCAACAGCTCTGTTCGGGAGGCGGAAGCCACAGCACCCAGACCGACGAGGATGTGCAGAGCCAAGGCCAGGTGTGTGTCCCTGTGGAGGATGACTCATCTGACTTACCTGTCACACCCAGACCCCCACCATTACCCCAGATCACACCAGTGTACTCCACCAATGACAGCACACAGGAGCAGTCTGGAGGGGAGCCAAGGCAAGGGATCATGAGCCCCACAGAGGAGCCGCACGATTTGGGTAATTTACCACATGCAGCATCCACCTCCACTGGTGTCCTGGATGGGATGCAGCAAATGGCACATACAGTGAAGCGCCAGGAGGAGTAGACAAGCCTAGTCAGGCAGTTTGGGCGGGACAACACTGCATCCCTGAGACAGGCCATTGAGGTCAGTGCTACTCGTATCTGCGAGGAGGTGTCTGCTCTGAGGCAGGTCCTTTCCCGCATAGCGGATGCCTTGGAGGCAGAGCGTCCTGCCCCGAGACTGGAGCAAGCGGGCATGGCATCATCATCAAACTCCACTCAGACAAGCCCCCTTCGCAGGTCTGCACGCACCTTGCGGTGTTCAGACATGCCACCACCAAATGCGGGAAGTGGAAAAAAGTAGATGGGGCAGCCTGATAATGGCAATTGATGCAGAAACCTACAGCATTTGCTTGGATACCATGTGTGGGGGAGTTGTGGGGGGAGGCAGAGGGGAACAGGGTGTGTGGGGGAGTTGTGGGGGTAGGGGGAGAGGGTGTGTGGGGGAGTTGTGGGGAGAGGGGGCAGAGGGTGTGTGGGGGAGTTGTGGGTCGAGGGGGAAAGGGGAGAGGTGTTTTTGAGGTGGAGGGCATGAGCACTGTTCACTATTTTACTGTTTAATACACCTGTTGTGTACCAGAAAAAATACTTGAGTGGACATTAATTATTGTATATGTGTCACTTATTGGTCTACAGTGCATAGTGTACATGTACTCCCACAACCAGTGCCCTCAGTCCCACTTTCATGGCACCCACTACACCCATGTGTCTTAGACATATTGGCCAATCACAGACTGGCACACAGCACGTCCCTCCTGTGCATCCGCACCCCGATGATGTATGCCCACATCTTCTTCTTCCTCTTCATCATCATCTGGTGGTTGCAGTGCAATGTCAGGCAGCAGGGGGACGTTCCGTCGGATACACATGTTGTGCAGCATGAAACATGCCATGATGATCTTCGATCCCTTCTCATGCCTGTAGAGGAGTGCCCAACCTGCCCGGCTGAGGCAGCGAAAACGTGCCTTCAACAGGCCAAAGGTCTGCTCGATGACCACACAGATATGGGTATGGGAACGATTGTAGTCCTCTTCGTACCTGTTCTGCAGGTTCCGACAGGGGTGAGGAGCCACGTCTTCAAGGGATAGCCACTATCACCTGCATGGGTGCAAAATAAGGTATGTGTTAGTGAATTCATGATGGACTGCTGCAGTTATCACACATGTCTGCAGATATTTGTTGGTCAGATGCACATGTCCCTGGTTGTATGCACACATTTTATCTTGCCACAATGTGTGCTGTGCCATGGTCTTATGGTGTGGTTTGCGTCTTCAAGATGATACACCGTGTGCACTGCCTTGATGTTGCTCATGCATTGTGGATGCATACCGCTGTGTTTGTGTTATATATGTGATGTGTAGTGTTCTGTATGATTTGCTGGCAGCGTTTGCAGTAGTATCTGCATTAATTGGCATTCAGCGCTGATAATTCCCATGGTGAGATGCTGCACTACTGTGGTGGTGGCCCTGTGACAAGCAGTGGATTCCCTTGGTGATTCTGTTTTGCGCACTCTCATGGATGCGTGTCCTGTATAGTGATTTGATGCTGTCATTTACACTGTGTATACTCATAGCAGGTTGCTGGATTGTGTTAAGGAGGGCGAGGTCTGATGATGGGTGGTGCATGTGTTGTGGGATGTGGGGTGGTTGAAAGTTTGGCATGTTGTGATTGCTGTGCGACTTCCTTCATTGCTATGGAGATTGGTTGTCGGGTTCAGTTTGGGATGCTTTGGGGCACAGTGTTGTGGGATGTGGACATAGTGCATTCACCACAACAATGACACCATGATGTTGTGTGCCCATTTGCCTGTCATGCAATTTACCAAGCAGCCAGGCACATCGTCCTGCATGTCCCTCCATGTAGCGTGGTAGCGTGGAGTTCCGCAGGACCATTGAGTCATGAGTTGAGTCATGAGTTGATCCGGGAAATTGGAACAACAATGTGTGATGATCTTGCTGGAGTCACATACCATCTGTACATTGATTGAGTGCTATAGCTTACGATTGCGATACATCACCTCCTTTGCATGCGGAACCACCAATTCCACATGGGTGCAGTCAAATGCGCCAATACAATTTGGCATGCCTGCCAGTGCATGGAAACCAACTGTCGTGTCAAAGATCTCCTGGGCAGTCCGTGGTAGGGATATGCAGTTCCTAGCTTGCTTCAGGAGGGCATTCAGCACTTGAATCAGCATGCGGGAAAATAAGGATTGTGAAATGCCATGCATGTGCCCCACTGTGTGCTGTGGCCAGGAAGTGGAGCACAAACACTACCTTCAGTAGGGGTGGTATGGCGGTGCGTATTTCAATCAGGCTGACAATGTCGTCGTGTATCATGTCCACAATGGTGGTGATGGTGTCCCGGTCCAGACGGTACAGGGTGTGGATCTGCTCAGGGGTTAGGTTGAATGGACTGGCTCTGATGCGAGGGATTGGGTGCTGCCTGCATGGTACCACTGGTGCACTGGTCAGGCTTGCTGGCCATGTACCACCCTCCTTCTCCTCATGTGTCTCCTCTCTGGTGCCTGTTGTTGTTGCTGGTGTAGCAATGCAAGCATGTCCTCCAGGCCCAGTATTGGTACTACAAGTGTAATCATTTTGGTGTGGTAAGGGGTGTGGTGTGTGCTCCTTTTGTGCTGGGCCAGACTCCACTGCCACCACCTGTGCTTATTGTGTGCACTTGTGGCAATTGGGAACACAGCACATTGCTGTTTGCGGATGGTTTGCAATGCTGGTATTTCCGGCATCCCGGTATCGCTCATTACCACCTTCATGATGCCGGTATTTGCATGTCCGCCTGACTTGTGATGTCCTCCTGTTAGCGCCTTCCCGCTATTGCCGGGCCCAAGGGCCACGTGCCCGTGCGTATGCCAGTACGGGGAGCACGCTATCAGCGGTGGCGCTAATACTGGGTTGTTGAGTCGGAATAGCCCGGAGCGATATGCGGTGCCGGTAATCCCTTACCGGCATCGTTTTTCCATTACCTCCAACCTCGTAATGACCCCCTTTATCTTTTAGTTTCTGTTTTCTATTGTAAGATTCACATTTTATTGAGGAGCGCATTTTGAATATTCGTACACCAGGTCATGTCCTTAGTATAATTTTCTGCTGGTGGTATAGGAGCCTCTAGCTCTCTCAGGATGATGAACAGTTGTCTAGTACTTGAGTTTGCTTTCCTGGTTCTGTCATTGTATGTATCCTTTTTAGTTAACAGGATTTTAGATTTCTATTTAGAGGATATATTTCAGAGTTTTTCATTGTTTGAAGCTGTCAGATTATTCTTCCATAATTATTCAGCATTTAATTTTTTCTCGTAATGCAAAGCTTTCAAGTTAGGGATCAACCAAGAGTTTAAGTGTGCTCGAGGTTTGGCTTTGTGCATTTTTTAGCGGTGTTATATTATTGATAGCTTGTTGAATGGTGTTGTTGTAAAGTTCTACTAAGGCTGAAGGGTCAGAACTAATGGAGATGAAGTTAGTAATGGGTTGGAGGAGAGACAATAAGTTCTCCATCGTTATATTCCTCTTGTATCTAGTGAACGCCGGAGGAGCCGGTGAGTTTGTTGAATTAGATTGTATACTGTCTTATAGGGTAAAGGGGATAAGGTGGTAATCATTCCAGGCACAGAGTTCATTGGACATGATAGTCGTATTGCAATTGAGGTCCGCTAACTAGTCTAAGGTTCTACCTTTGATATGAGTAGGCTTGTCAATGTGGTGGGTGAGGCCCAATTCGGTGATGGTATTGGTGAGTGCTGAGGCATTGACATCATTCGGGTCGTAGAGACCTAAACTGAAATCTCCTAGTAGTAAGATTTGAGATCATTGTTTATTATTTACTGTGAGCAGTGAAGTGATGTCTTCTTCAAAAGTAGATATTGGGCCAGGTGGTCTATATAAGAGATGCATAGTTATCGTGCGATGAGGCAATGAGTCTCAATTTGACTGTAAGAAGTTCTGCTGAAGGGAAGGGGAGATGGGGAAGTACCCTTACACCTAGTTTAGTTTTGGCGATGAAGGCAATGCCACCAGCTCTGGAGGTTTCTCTATCCGACCTAAGCATAGTATAATTTTCAAGTAAGGCTAAAGACAGAGTAGGTCCAGCTGCGGCATGGAGCCAGGTCTCTGTGATGGCAAGGAAGTCTAATTGGTTAGAGCCTAAGATTTCAGATATGTAATCCGCATGAGCTACCGTAGATCTGGCATTTGTCAACATGCTTTTAATAGGTGAATTGTCTTTGGCAGTGGTTTTAGGAGGAGAAGACACACTGGGCTGTCTAGTTGGATTGTTAGACGGAATGCCACTGTCTGGCTTGCACTTGGATTTTTGTTTTGGTAGAGCGAGGGGGTGTGACAGATTTTTAGGGCTATGCAGATGTGTCACCTTGGATCTAGATCAGAGCCTAAGGTTTCTGACATTCGTGAAGCAAGGTTGGTTAGGTATAGGCTGGGTAGCGTATGAATGATCCATTGAGCTGGTGATAGCGGCAATAATAAATAGTGATTTTGTTAGCATTCGATGTAGGATTGTCTACATGTAGTTGGAGGGGAGGCATAAGTTTGATCGGGGCGATAGACGCCGACTGTGGTAAAGAGGAGGCCAGAGAGAGGGATATCCGATATTTAAAGGGTATGACCATTGTGGTGTTGGCTGTCAGCCCTATACTAAATTTTTGGAAGATGGCCATAGTAGCTGTAGAGTGTGGGAGTAATGTTAGTATGAGAGAGCTGAGCAGTGGGAATATGCAGAGAAAAGAGGTAATGGGGAGGCACATGAATTGGAGGCAGAGGCTGGTGATCATATATGGTGGAAGTTGTTGTAGGGGTGTTAAGGGGCTGGCCTTGGAGCTCCTACAAATACTCACAAATAAACAGTTGATGTCCATTTGGCAGAGTGACACAATAGAGTGACACAACATAGTAATCACTGGTTAATGAAAGGCTGGCCTAGGAGCAGCTACAGAATCATTGTCACTGTACGTTGGGCAGAATGACAAAACACAATATTCATGATCAGATTACAATGGTAAGTAGAGACAGTAGATGCGGCCAATATAAGGTGATTGGCAATTGAGGTATTGTACATTCGACAATGACACAAGCAGTCAGCTACTGTTTGAACTCTGTAGCAGTGATACTAAGAGAGGTAAAGGTCAAACTGCAGTGGTATGGGAGTCAATTAGAGGACTAGGCGACAGGTCTGTTAGGATATGCATAACATACTGAGTCTAATATACAATATTTGCAGCAAAAAGGCTTACAGGGCAACAGTGCTAACAAATAATGTTGGCAGATCAGATTTTAACAGGTTACGTTTGTAAAGATTTGGGTAATAGCCGGAGCAGTAGCAGCAGTGAGATGGCTTGGATACGGCAGGTAAGGAGTGGAGTTCGATGAGATGTGTATTGTACAGGCATTTGAGAAATCTATCAAATAGTATTGTATAGGCAGTAAGTTAAAAGTATATACCAGCATAGGTACCGTCCATACTACACATTACACATATTACACACTACACATTTGGTATATCAGACATGCAGGCATTGGGGACAATGGACCGTGTTGGCGGCAATGCCAATCGGTTCATAGTTATGTTGCTGATCTTGGCTAGGGAGGCAGAACGTAGAGTTGAGTGCAGTTCAAATTCGGTGCCAGAGTTTAATAAGTGATAGAGGTTAAGCATGACTGATTCATGGATCAGTCAGTGTACCACGGGATGCTGGGAGATGACGGATCCCTGGGACAATGGACATGAATGTCACAGTGAGTTAACGGTCAAGATGAATCAGTTAAAGAGCATAGAAATGTTGAGGTTGTCACGTGCATGCAATTGTTGCTAGCAAGGATATTAGCATAGATAATACTTGATGGTCTTACTGTGAAGTTTAATAGTATAGCTGTAGGTTTCACAATGAGGCGAGTCAGCCACGAGTGTACGACAGCCCTCACAAGAGTCACCAATCGGTAGAGAGAATCGATACAGTACGTGGTAATCAATGGTGAAAGTAGTCAAGTATAGACTGGCCACCGATTGTTAGAATGGCAGCACACTTTTAGCATCTTTGGTCCTACGCCGTTGCGGGCCGGACAGGCACAGACAGGCCCTAGTGATGCAGCCCTTGGGAGGCAGGTCTGGATTCCACCTGCCGGTGATCCTTTTGGGCAGAAAGAGGTGCAAGCTACCAATGGGAAGCAGCTTAGCGTGACGGTGGCCCGGTAACACTATGGTGCATATGTGTCTACCATTTTGGAAACTTCAGGTAGTTGCTCGAAATTGAAATATCAAACAGACAGTGGGTACTCCTTTTAGCAACCTTGAGTCGTGATGCAAGTTAAAAACTGCATCAGCGCGATAACAGAGCACATCTCAGTAGAAATGTTGAATTTACAATTCGGATTGCGGCATCAGTGAATGGAGGCATTCTCGCCTTAGAATCTCACTGGAAGATGGCAGTAGCTTCTCCTGGAACTCGGAGGACGCTGGTGGTGCCATGCTAGCAGCTGCCATGACTATGGATTCTTTAATTTGTCCTGTATAAACTCCTGGGGCTGTGTTGTATTATCAATTCCTTTTATTCTTTTATTTATACTGCTTCAATGTGTGTTCATTGAATTGCTGCACTGCAATTTCATACTGTTTCAATGTTTATTCACTGTAACTCCTGCCGCCATGTTGTGGACCTTGTTTACTGTCTTTACTGAAGCAGCGTTCTACTTTAGGGACTTATTGTTTATGGGTTGCTATGGCAACACCCTTCCTTGCCATGTTGTGCCAATGCTCGCGGGTCCTTTCCTCTAACCTGCAAGCATCACGCTAATGTTATTCCTCACTTATCGGGCCCTCTCCTTACCTTGCCCCCTTGCCTGCCGTCCTCTAAGTTAACGATTGGGAGAATGAAAATGCTTGCCTTGGTCTGGGCATCCGTTCTGGTTGCCAGCGTGCATCGTGTACCTGTCACAATGCCCAGTGTACAGTCGCCAGCTTCTCCGTGTGAGAGAGAGTCTCCCGCAGGCCCGTCTGTGCCCTCGTCGCCAATGAAAAGATGGCACTCACACACGGTAAGAGGTTCTTTCAGGTTCTTTATTGATGGGCCTGCGGGGACAAAACCATTGCCTCTGTTTGCCATCAATCGCCTGCCCTTGATCTCCTGAACCTTCCAAGTTCCATGAGAGAAGGCTCAGTAGATGGATTATAATAGAATCCACTCAGGCCAAAATACGCTTGCTCGGCCACCAACATGGTCTCAGCAATGGTGGACATTATGCTATTGCCCTCCCTGACATGGCGTCACAAGGTCACAATTGGTGTGGCAAAATGGCCGATAGCTCTGGACAGGAAATGTACTGACGTGGCAGTGCTTTCACGTTGCATCCGCGCCTCTTCCCGCTGCTGCATCGCCTCCTCCTGCTGCAGCCTAGCCTCCTCCAACTGGCTTTCCACCAGCTGTGCAAGGCTGGCCTGCTGTTCTTCCATGCGCTGCATGTGTGCACTTAACTCAGCCATTGATTGTGTTGGTGACCTCATGGGGCAGTTCAGATCTGAGGGGCTAAACTGCAGGTTGTGGAGGGATGAGAGGTCACCCATGTCATCCACCTCCTCCTGTCCTGCATCTTCAGACTGCATGTCTGGGGCATTGTCGCCACAGGATGCAGCATCCTCCTCAGTGCACACTGCCTTATCAATGGTTTTGGTGTCCAAGGTGGTGATGGGTGTTACTTGTGTGGCAGCTGGCTGTACGGGGTTGGCAACATGGGTTGGGGCATCCATGCCAGATCTTGCTGGTGCAGGCGGCTGTACGGGGTTGGTCACGTGGGTTGGGGCATCCATGCCAGATCTTGCTGGTGCAGGTGCCTGTGTCCCAGAGGTGGTGTAATCAGCATCCCGGGCAGGATGGCTGCATCGGTCACGTGTGGGAGGATGTGGCGTTTCCTGTTGTGCCGTGTCGCTGTCACTTGACGTGTCTGTGGGGGAATAGAGGACATGCTGTTAGTTGTGTGGTGGAATTTGATGGGTCCATCACATGCATCACAGTGAACAGTGTCTGCCCACTTGCATGTACACACATTTGACAGGTGACACACTCAGCTGTGTGTGTCTCAGCCTGTGCTCAGTTACACACAGTGTGCATGTCCATGGGGCGTGTCTTGAGTGTGTGTTGCTTGTCGTCTGGGTCATTGGTAATAGCATTGGGTCACTCCTGCCCTGGCTGGGGGGGGGGTTCATTGGTAGATGCATTGGGTCACTCCTGCCCTGACTGGGGGGGTTTCATTGGTAGATGCATTGGGTCACTACTGCCCTGGCTGGGGGGTTCATTGGTAGATGCATTGGGTCACTCCTGCCCTGGCTGGGTGGGGTTCACAACCATAGCTTCATACTCTGTGCACTTACCAGCAGCAGCAGGTGGGCATACTCCAACCTCTGCCTCGCCAATGCCCTGTATCCCCTCGAGGTGCAGGATACTGCTACACCGCTACTCCAATGACTAGTTTTAATGGGGATGCCGAGCCTCCAACGTTGCCAGTGCTGTGCTGGTGGTGTGCAGCAATAAGGTTCCGCACTCCTAGCCGTAGGTCATCTCACCTTTTGTAGCAGTCTTTTACGGTGCGTATGGTCACCCCAATGGCTGTACACCTCCGTACAGCTTCTGCCCAGACCTCCTTACAGCATTGCTGGGTGCTGAGCCGCTGGTCTGCGCTGAAAAGCATGTCTGCATTCCCTACAATGTGTTCCACAAGCACTGTGGGCTCCGCCTCACTGAACCTCTGCTTGCGCTGTCTTGTAGCAGGGATATGAGAAGCCACTGTGGTGGTTGGTTTTTCCAACTGAAGGAGGTGATGTGGCCTGTGGTCTGTGAGGATGGCAGTGGATTGTGGTTTAAGTAATGGCCTCCTCTCTCTTTCCAGTTTTCACGATCGCTGTGTTTCCGCTTCTGGTTTTTTCATGTCCGTGTCGGCGGGTGCGGTCACAGAAATTCCACTGCTATTTTTGGCATTATGTCTGTGTCCATTTCTGCGTTGTTCTAGTGCGCGCGACCGACAAGCCGTAATCAGACGTCAATTCCGCAAGCTTGCGGTCGCGGAAACAGTGTCACTGTCATCACGACATGAACGGATTACAGACCGGCAAAACTCATAATGAGGCCCACTGAGTGGTAATTCGGTTGATTTTTGGAGGAAAAGTGGAGGATGTACCTCCGGCATGCTGCTGGAGGTGAATCCTCCACTTTTCCTCCAATAATTGGCAGAATTACCACTAGGTAATTCCACTGGTGGTCATTTCTGCCAAAAATCCCCAATGGAGTCCTCTGGACTCCAGAAAATGGGGATTTGTATAGCCTACCACCATTTGTAATCCCATGGTAATTCCACTGGACGAAGTAGTGGTAACTGTAAGTCTGTTTGGTGTTATCTCAGAGGATTTTCCTCTGAAATACCACCAAACTCGTAATGAGGCTCACAATACCTTATACACCTACAATAACTTTGAAATTGCTACTAAAGATATAGCGTGTTTTTAGATTTTCCCGGCACTAAGTAAAGGCAGTGTTCATATGTTTTTTGGCCCGTTCAGTGGCACTCAATTGATCACATCCTGGAAATGCCGGTTTGGCCTTTTAAACTTCAAGTCTCAAACTAGCGAAGGGGCACAGTGACCTCATGTCTGAGGCACGAGTTTAACTCCCTTTGCTTCTTTAAATCTGATTGACACATGCTTGATGTATTTCCTCCTTCGGTGTGCTTTCTCTGACATTTCCTGGTAATTAATTTGCAGGAGAACTTAATGAAGAACATGAAATGCATTTGCTTGCCCTAACATACACGATTTAAAATTAAAATTAAAGAAGAGCTTTGTGAAGGGCATGAATCCTGCCCCCACATGACCACTTGCAAGATAATACACGGGGATTCTCAGTGGGATTTGTCTTTCAGAAACATTGCTCTTAACATGTGCTTCGCTGTTTCAATTATTAGGTGGGCTAGTACAACCATTTTGTCTGGCATCCGGAATGAGAATGAAAGGGGAAACTATCCGACAGCACTTGATCCAGTCAATGCAGCCTTTGTGTTAAATCTCTACAGAATAATTTAAAATAATTGCATCAGTGTCATCTTTCCCTGGGAAAAGTGTGCAGCAAATGTAATCAGCAAGCACCAGGCACTTGAGACAAACCACACAGCATTATTTACCATATGACGGAAAAAGTTTCAGGAGATAAAGCCCGAGCTCACTGCAAGCTACAGCCCTCATGAGTACACTAATGTTGTCATTGTGTACTTTTGGAGAATTGAAAGACATTATACTCATGTTTTATTTCCAGGTAGGGTAGAAGTGCAGCCATTTTGCTGATGCATTGCTTGGTGTTGTGTCTTGCGACCTGCAAGTAGCCAGAGGCAGGGCAAGGCGGATTCTGAAATAATATTGACACAGTGCTCTCCTTTCGGTGCGCTTTTCGCTTTTTTGTTCTCAACATATTTCTAAGGCTGGCACTAAGCCTAACACCAACAAACTGACTTTCCAGATGATATGATATGGCTTACGTAATGTAAGCACACGAAAAAGGGCATCCGCTATGTAAAGGCAGAGATAATTCACACATTAATTAAAGTGAGGGACTGTTATGAGTTAATAAAACTTCCAGAGAGGAATGATCACTGACATCTGGATGGATAAAAGTATGACACTTCTCAGCGTGATGTGTGCGAATGTGGTTTGTATGATTCCTTTATGGCATTACATAAGGTTTGAGGTTGGTGATCATCAGGTGTTGTTCTCCGAACCAATCTTTATTAGTAAACCAAGGGCATAATGACATACAGATAGCGGACTAGGGGGGTCATTACGACCCAGGCGCTAATTGCACCAACTTTACCACCATGGTGTAAACTACGTTTACACCATGGTGGATGGCGGATTTACCGCCCCGTTCCAAGGTGAGTGGGGCGGTAAATCCCCATTTCCCATTTTCCCTTCCCCATTCCCATTTTTGCTCCATAGGGCATAATGGGAGTGGGGAAGGCGCTAATTATGCCACCGTAAATTACGGTGGCGTAATTAGCATCATGGCAGGTTAGCGCCATGGATTTTAACGGCTGCTAAAAGCAGCCGTTAAAATCAGAATAGGCGTTAAGGGTTAACGACGGTGTTAACCCTTAACGCCTGGGTCGTAATGAGGCCCTAGGACATTTAGCGCACAACGAACATACCTATGTATGCACAACGGCAATGATCCTGTATCTTATTTTGCACATGAGCCGAAATGTGTCCCTGCAGTATTACTGCATGCAGTCTCATCAATATCATTTTTGCATGCTCACACACTAGATGGAAGTATGTGGCCAGCTCCTTGAAAAATAAGCTTGAGTGAATCATTTTGGCCAAACCCGAAATCAACATGGTCTCAGCAATGGTGGACATTATGCTATTGCCCTCCCTGACATGGCATGACAAGGTCACAATTGGTGTAGCAAAATGGCCGATGGCCCTGGACAGGCAATGTACTGACGTGGCAGTGCTTTCGCGTTGCATCCTCGCCTCCTCCCGCTGCTGCATCGCCTCCTCCCGCTGCAGCCTAGCCTCCTCCAACGGGCTTTCCACCAGCTGTGCAAGGCTGGCCTGCTGTTCTTCCATGCGCTGCATGTGTGCACTTAACTCAGCCATTGATTGTGTTGGTGACCTCATGGGGCTGTTCAGGTCTGAGGGGCTAAACTGCAGGTTTTGGAGGGATGACATCCACCTCCTCCTGTCCTGCATCTTCAGACTGCACGACTGGGGCATTGTCGCCACAGGATGCAGCATCCTCCTCAGTGCACACTGCCTTATTGATGGTTTTGGTGTCCAAGGTGGTGATGGGTGTTACTTGTGTGGCAGCTGGCTGTACGGGGTTGGCAACATGGGTTCGGGCATCCATGCCAGATCTTGCTGGTGCAGGCGGCTGTACGGGGTTGGTCACGTGGGTTGGGGCATCCATGCCAGATCTTGCTGGTGCAGGTGTCTTTGTCCCGGAGGTGGTGGAATCAGCATCCCGGGCAGGATGGCTGCATCGGTCACGTGTGGGAGGATGTGGCGTTTCCTGTTGTGCCATGTCGCTGCCTCTTGACGTGTCTGTGGGGGAATAGAGGACATGCTGTTAATTGTGTGGTGGAATTTGATGGGTCCATCACATGCATCACAGTGAACGGTGTCTGCCCACTTGCATGTACACACATTTGAGAGGTGACACACTCAGCTGTGTGTGTCTCAGCCTGTGCTCAGTTACACACTGTGTGCATGTCCATGGGGCGTGTCTTGAGTGTGTGTTGCTTCTCGTCTGGGTCATTGGTAGAAGCATTGGGTCACTCCTGCCCTGGCTGGGGGGGGGGTCATTGGTAGATTCATTGGGTCACTTCTGCCCTGACTGGGGGGTTTCATTGGTAGATGCATTGGGTCACTCCTGCCTTGGCTGGGGGGGGGGGGGTTCACAACCATAGCTTCATACTCTGTGCACTTACCAACATCAGCAGGTGGGCATACTCTAACCTCTGTCTCGCCAATGCCCTGTATCCCCTCGAGGTGCACAATACTGCTACACCGCTCCTCCCATGACTGTAGTTTTAATGGGGATGCCGAGCCTCCAAAGTTGCCAGTGCTGTGCTGGCGGTGTGCAGCAATAAGATTCCGCACTCCTAGCCGTAGGTCATCCCACCTTTTGTAGCAGTCTTTTATGGTGCGTATGGTCACCCCAATGGCTGTGCACCTGTGTACAGCTTCTGCCCAGACCTCCTTACAGCATTGCTGGGTGCTGAGCCGCTGGTCTGCAGTGAAAAGCATGTCTAAAAGCACTCATTTTGGCCAAACCCGAAATCAACAGATAAATTGCTATATGTGAGATCCATGAAACTTTTCAAACTTTTGAGACATTCGAAGAATCGAGTTTGATTAGCCAGATTCACCAGTCTATATAAGAAACTTGGTCTGGAGCAGTCACTGGGAATCCTTCAGCGACAGAGGGTCTCGAGAGCTGGGGTATTTCATTTAGACATTTCTGTACAGAATATTATTTTATGTTTTTTATTATTTGTACAGGCATCCGTAAGAGATTAAGTGCATATGATTGAAGAGGCAAGGCAAAGCACACCTAGCTAGGGGCACTTGAGTGTATACTGTGTGCTAGGTTGGCTTGATTGAAGCATGCTCAAGATGTCTTGCTTGAATGCAATAGATGATACGAGCACTTGAAATTCCTTTCAAGTTAATTAGCACACTTTAGGGTAAATCTTTGGGAGTATGCTGGGGGAAGAAATGTTTGCATGTTTGCAGGGTTTGCCGATTGATCATGCTGTGGCATTTGTGACAGGGAGATTGGATGTGAGATGCAATACACCACATGCCTGGATGGAGGCAGAATTTGTTCTGGAATGATTTGATTGAATGTGCTCTAACGCACAGGACTTGGTTGTGCATAATAGCTGATATGCACAAGCAGTTACCTTTTTTTCAAATTTAGAAGCACAATTTGAGCAAAAGGCATACATGTCTGCGGAATGTGGCTTGAATGAATGCAGGCTGACAAGCTGTATTGTGCATAATAACTGACACATTGAAGCACTTGCAAGTTTTGTCAAATTTACTAGCACACTTTCCGCAAAGATGAATGTAGCAAAGTGTGCGGGATACACATTGGGTCTGAAGCTTCCTATGATTTCAAGCACTTTTATTTGATCTTAGTGCTAGTTGTATTAAATCACCTTCAGATTAAGATGGAGCTATGAACATCCACCAGCCCCCATCATTAGTACTTTCACCTATCCTCTCCAACCGTCTTTTTCCAGAATCCTGTCACACCATCATTCCAGTCTACCACCCATTCCAAACCAAATGTCATCACACTCAGTCCTTGAACATAGTGCAATGTACAGAAAAAGCATTTCCAATCATTACAAACACAATACTTCAAATCACTACAATGAACATCTTTGGGGCACATTGGGAAAACATGGTTTGCAAGGTCTGCTATTTTCTCAGGCAGAAGTAATAGTGGCGAGGTAATTGGAAGTGTGAAGCAACACAACAGACACCTTGAAGGAGAATGAATTTGCCCCAGGAGAATTGCCTAGTATTTCGGCGCTGGACTGCCCCTGGGCAGGACAAAGGCTGATATGCGGGGACATTTCTTCTCTGTGAAAAGGACAGTGAGCTAAAGACTTGGTAGAGTCTCTCCCAGGGGTTATTCACCCAAGAACAGGTCATTGGGCTGTGTTCGTGCTGGTAGAGAGATTCCCAGACCCCCCTTTGTTTGCAACTTAATTGAATGCATGCTCACACACAAATTGATTGATTGCAATAGCTGATATGCACAAGGACCTGGTCATCTCCCAACTGTTCCAACACACTGAATCTGTGTATTGTCTCCACGACCACCAGTCTGGCTTCAGAGTATTCAGAGACACGGAAACTGCTCTCCTGAACACTCGTGAAGATCTACTCGCAAATCTCAATTCCAACTTTCCATCCATTCTTATCTTTCTGGATCTTCAATCTGCCTTCAACACGGTCACTCATGCCACCCTGACAAATGGGCTCTGTGACACCCTTTGCATCAGGGGCCTGGCACTGGGCTGGTTGACCTCATTCCTCTCTGACCGACCATCCCCAATTCAACTGGTTCCTTTTCTCTCCCCTATCACGCTCTCCACCTGCAGCATCCCTCAAGGCTCTATCCTCTTGCCGTTGCTCTACAGCATCTACCTTGCCCTTCTGGTTATCCTGATTTCCTCCTTCTCTCCTCACTTCCAGCGTTATACCGACAAAATGCAGCTCTCCTTCAAGCTTCCCTCTTCTGCCTCCTCTTCCTCCTCCCTCATCCCTGACTGTATTACTTCTATTCAGGCATGGTGTTCTGCCAATGATCTTTGTGTTAATGCCAGTAAGACTGAGATCTTTCTCATTGGGACGTCAGCTTACTCCTTCCCTCCTTCACTCTGGCTGCCCCTCCCCTCACCCGCTTGTGAGGCAAAACACCTTGGTGTAATCTTTGACTGATCTCTCTCTTTCCCTGCTCACATTGAGGACCTTGCTAAGAAGGCCCACTATCACCTCCTCCGAAGCATTCTATCTTTCCTCACCTTCCCCCAGAAACTCAATACCTCCAGAGATCTGCTCCTCTCTAGGTGTTTTTCTTTGCAGGAGGGTGAGGAGAGGGGACCCAGAGAGGATGACCAGAGAGTGTGAGGATAAGAGGGAGCAGGCATCCCAATTACAAGGATCTCTGTCTTACTAGCATTAAGGCAGAGATCATTAGCCAAGCATTAGGATAGACCCCTGAGGGACACCACAGATAGGGTGAGAGGTGGAGGAGAGGAAAGGGCCCAGTTGCATCTGGAAAGGACAGTTTGATACGAAGGAGGTCAGCCAAGCCAGTGCCCGGTCAGTGATGCTGAGAGTATCAGAGACGATTTATGAGGGTAGCATGATTTACCATGTCATAAGAAGAGGAAATATCAAAGAGGATGAGAATGGACGGGCAATGGAATCAAGATTTGAGACCATGTCTTCACAGGTGTTCAGGAAAGCAGTTTCCATGCCTCTGGATGCTTAGAACCCAAACTGGTGGTCATGGAGACAGACCACAGACTCAGTGTGGTGGACCAGTTGTCGGATAACCAACTTTTCCAGGAGTTTGCCCAGGAAAGGGTTGATGGAGATTGGGCAATATTTAGCTGGGCATCTGTATGGGGTTGCTGGTGGTACTCTTGTCCAGAGGAGAATTGCCTAGCATTTCGGTGCTGGACTGCCCCAGGGCAGGACAAAGACTGATATGTTTGGGATATTTCTTCTCTGTGAAAGATAGTGAGCTAAGGACTCTGGGTAAGGCTCTTGTAACCAGGACTAATGTCTGGCAGAGAGTCTCCCAGGAGCCCCCTTGTTATTTGCAGGAAGCGTAAGCAGACAGCTTTTCTATGAGAAGGAGCACAAGGGAGTGTTTGAGCAGTCATGGAAAAGAGCCCATGGCAAAGAAGTGATTAAAGAAGTCAGGTAAGGCAGGAACGAGAGAGGAGATGTTGTCCTTCATGGTTCTGGAAGAGCGAGGGGAGTGTTAGGGAGAATTCTCATCTTATGGCTAATTTCCCTTACCAATAGAGTCCCCCAGCAGCTTTGATGGATTTGAAGTGCTTGTTTTTTTTCTCCTGCTAAGAGTGAGACTCTTTTTCCCACTCTTAGGCATTTTTTGCTATGTGTGTTCTAGGCTATGTTTGTGTTTAATGTCTATGGGTTTCTCTCACCTCCATAGGAACCATCATTACTCACATGTTTTACACAGCAGCCTCCGTGCAGTGACACAGGGGTGTCGTAGCAACCCCCAAACATAGACTCCATACCCTGGGACTGACTACTGTCTCCAAAGGCATGTAAAGTCCCTATTGACTTTACTAGTTAATTTTTGTGAACTAAACCAGTACAACCCATCTTACTATGGAGGTACTGGGAAGGGTTAATAGTTTTTCCCTTATGCTCATTTTCGAGAGTGTACCGTACATCCCTCTCTCAAAAGTTTCTGGCCGGTGGCAGTGGTTACTACCATAAATATTCGACTGCAAATATTTTCGTATGGGATTTTCCCATTGTTCGAGGCTACCGCATTTTCTGACAGCCTCTAACATACCGCCGGGGTATTTTAATATTAACTTCACTCCGGTAGGTTTTATTTGCCAGAACTTTAATATAACTTCTTTCTCGAGTCTTTCTCTAAACTCCTAACCCAGGTCGGGGATCCTTTCTTTGTCCTTTTGGCAGGCTTCTGCTGAGAAGCCCTGCTTTCGGCGCCACTGAGTCTGGGGTGGGTCCATTGTGTGGAAGAGGGAGTAGGACCCCTGGAAAGGGTTGCTCAGCAACCCATGTCGCACTCTATCCTGATAGGCTGGAGGGTCTCCCGCCAAGATGACCACTCCACTGTGTGAGTGACAAATAGGCTGTATGAATGGGGATCTTTTTGCATAAAAGCAGGGTCCTGAGGACTGGAAGAGCAAGACGTTGCCAGTGGAACTAAGAAGCCAAAGAGGAGAGAAGCCAAAGACATCTGCAACAACGGAACCCTCAGTGAAGCCCTGCTGCAGCGTCTCACCACTTTTCTCCACACGACGAGAGAAGATGTTCATCTGAAAGAGCCTTCTTCCCTTGAGCTGGTGGGGCTGTCCAGTTTGCCAGTCACCTTCCCGGACTTGCCTTGGTCGAATCGCCAGTACCCTGTACTTAGAGACCGGATAGCCAGGCACCAGTCCACCCGGACTGCGATTTAAAGGAGCGTACCTTTTATTCGTCGGGCAGCACCGCAGCTGGTTTCATCCCTGGGTAGTGCAGTAACTCGAACCTTCCTCCACGACGAGACCCTCTCTTCCTCTGCTAGATCCCCCGAACTGCAGGAACTACCAGGAACAACCGCCACCGCAGGAGCCACTTCTTCATTTATAAGGTACATTGTTCCGCCAGGTCGACCTTTCTGTGTGGTAGTGCTAAAGGTGTTTTAAATCCTTTACCTACCTGTTGGGTTGGCCGCCCCTCTCTCTTAAACATTGTCTTTCAACTTCTGCATCCACCTTCTCAAAATCGTTAACCAAAGACTTGACTGCAGCTACAAGAACATTTTGCCTGTGGGCCCTTGCCCTGTTCCACTGACTCTGGCACAGGCCTACTGACTCTGGCTAAATTTGTTAGAACTGCATTCTCTAGATTGCTTCTCAACTAGAAATGTGTTGGTGCACCTACTTCTTATAACCACCCTTTCCTTCCCACTGTTAAACCTTGTAAAATGCCTTTTTGCTCAGTTTTCATTTAAGTAACTTCTATACTGATGCACTGCCTTGCTTAATCTGGTTCACAAACTTATGGGAAGTGTTGCTAGGGTGTGTAAAAAGATATTTCTGTATAACTTGTGCTTTCACTCCCTTGTGAGAAATTGCTAGAGTGCCATTTGTGTTTGCTTTACACTGTGCCGTTTTGCTCAGTTTTCACTCTTGCTCAAACTTGTCTACCATTTAACTATGGAGTTGTGTGTACTTTCTTTGACCGAATTTAACTTGCTTTATGAACTGTGATAGATGTGTTTAACTAGAGTGTATAAAATAAATATATATATATATTCTTTTCCTACAACGCTTTGATCAGCGTTTCCTTGTTCCATAGTGCTGAAGGCCTATTGTGTGAACCCTGAATACTCCTCATCTCCCTCTTGAGATAAGTCTGACTACTCAGCCACAGCTACCAACAAAATGTTTGCGGTACAGCCTGCTACCAAAGGGGAATTATTGCTCTCGCCTGTAGTCCTAATCTTTTGTAGGGCTCCCTAAGGGAACTGCACAGGATTCTGCCTAACAGGGAGCACCTGTATGGAGGAGATGTTCATGGAGCGGACTACTTTAGAGACCTCATCCGGTGCGAGGGTGTTGGGGTAATTCCCCGGG